>NC_092642.1:41449104-41784488 GCF_039555335.1 Amphiura filiformis
CAAAAATACATATCTAGCGAGTATATAATTATCTCCAAATTTCCTATTCCACGTTGATAAAAAGCTTAAACCTGTTTAGTTGTATCCCGTAAGCTATACTATTAACACAAACATTTTAAAGGGTACCACTTGCGCTACGGACACTATTAACACTAGCATTAGTCTGGCCACAAGTCTCCTTTGGGTAAGACTGCTTTTTTGTGAATAAAATGATAAAGATATATTTTAACTGTCTCTACGAGGGAACAGATAAAAAAAATATTGAAATCCTCATGCAGCAATAATGAAGTCGGACACATAGTTCGATATTAAGGACATCTATTGACTTAGTGGATCTCCACGAAAACACAATTTCATATATTGTACACTACTGAGGAAACAGATACAGAAAAATATTGAAATCCTCATGCAGCAACAATGATGTCAGACACATAGTTCGACATTAAGGATATTCATTGACTTGTGGCTCACCACGAAAATACTTTTTCCAATACTGTACACTACTACAGAGGCAACATATACAAAAAAAATATTGAAATCCTCATGCAGTAACAATGTTGCTTAACCAAACACAGCTATCGCTTTAACTAAAAAACGTCAATAAGCTGATCCATTTGATTCCACTTATTCGTTCCTCAAAGCTCCTTTGGGTGATAGAATACATTGCTTACTCTCGAAGCCGTTGGTTAAATTTAAATCAGATACGAAGGCTCAAGGTAGCATTTGTTTTTTATTTTATTTCTAAAATAATGTAAGGCATTCTTCTCAGAGAGATGAAAGGTTGTTATGATTTCTGGTTATTAACTCAGCAGTCTTTGTATAATATAGTTCTATAATATAAATAAAATATGGATTTCATTTACATAAATTGATTCGGCCGTGGGGGAATGGAAACATACTATGACAGCAGGTTTAGTTTCATTCCCCATTAGTACTGTTGTCTTACCGGATGCAGAGATCTCCTGAATGAAAAACGTCAACAGATTGGCCCGTTTGATCCCACTTATCCGGCCTATAGGTTTCATTGGGTATATTAGATTGTATAGAACGTTCCCTCAGAGTGGAACATCTAATTAGGTTTGGGTTTGACATGCTGGTTTGAGGCAATATTTGTCTTTAATTGTCAAATCTGTGTTAACTCCTCCTATATCTGGGAAGATAAATGTTTATGACAATATCTTTCGATTTACCTGACTTTGCAAAAATCATATATCGTTGATAGTTGTCGTGATTTATTACGATTTGCGAAGATAAGCTGATCCATTTGAATCCACTTATTCGTTGCTCAAAGTTCCTTTGGGTGCTAGAATGCATTGCTTACTCTGGAAGCCATTGGATAAGTTTAAATCAGATACGATAAAATGTGTTTTGTTGTTTAATTATTTCTAACATAATGTAAGGCATTCTACTCAGAGAGATGAAAGGTTGTTATGATTTCTGGTTATTAACTCAGCAGTCTTTGTATAATATAGTTCTATAATATAAATAAAATATGGATTTCATTTACATCAATTGATTCGGCCGTGGGGGAATGGAAACATACTATGATAGCTTTTATAGTTTCATTCCCCATTAGTACTGTTGTCTTACCGGATGTAGCGATCTCTTGAATGAAGAACGTCAACAGATTGGCCCGTTTGATCCCACTTATCCGGTCTATAGGTTTCATTAGGTATATAAGATTGTATAGAACGTTCCCTCAGAGTGGAACATCGTATTAGATTTGGGTTTGACATGCTGGTTTGAGGCAACATTCGTCTTTAATTGCAAACAATCTGTGTTAACTCCTCCTATACCTGGGAAGATAAATGTTTATGACAATATCCTTCGATTTACATGCCTTTGCAAAATTATATGTTGTTGATAGTTGTCGTGATTTATTACGATTTGCGAAGATGAGCTGATCCATTTGAATCCACTTATTCGTTCCTCAAATCTCCTTTGGGTGATAGAATACATTGCTTACTCTTGAAGCCGTTGGTTAAATTTAAATCAGATACGATAACATTTGTTTTGTTGTTTTAGTCTTTCTAAAATAATGTAAGACATTCTACTCAGAGAGATCAAAGATTGTTATGATTTCTGGTTATTAACTCAGCAATGTTTTTATAATATAGTTTTATAATATAAATAAAATATGGATTTCATTTACATAAATTGATTCGGCCGTGGGGGAATGGAAACATACTATGACAGCATGCCTAGTTTCATTCCCCATTAGTACTGTTGTCTTACCGGATGTAGCGATCTCTTGAATGAAGAACGTCAACAGATTGGCCCGTTTGATCCCACTTATCCGGTCTATATGTTTCATTAGGTATATTAGATTGTATAGAACGTTCCCTCAGAGTGGAACATCTAATTAGGTTTGGGTTTGACATGCTGGTTTGAGGCAACATTCGTCTTTAATTGTAAAATCTGTGTTAACTCCTCCTATACCTGAGAAGATAAATGTTTCTTACAACATCCTTCGATTTACCTGACTTTGCAGAAATTATATATCGTTGATAGTTGTCGTGATTTATTATGATTTGCAAAGATAAGCTGATCCATTTGATTCCACTTATTCGTTGCTTAAAGTTCCTTTGGATGATTTCTTACTCTTAAAGCCATTGGGTAAATTTAAATCAGATACGATAATATTTGTTTTGTTGTTGTTTTATTATTTTTAAAATAATGTAAGGCATTCTACTCAGACAGATGAAAGGTTGTTATGATTTCTGGTTATTAACTCAGCAGTCTGTGTATAATATAGTTCTATAATATGAATAAAATATGGATTTCATTTACATAAATTGATTCGGCCTTGGGGAATGGAAACATACTATGACAGCATGCCTAGTTTCATTCCCCATTAGTACTGTTGTCTTACCGGATGCAGAGATCTCTTGAATGAAGAACGTCAACAGATTGGCCCGTTTGATCCCACTTATCTGGTCTATAGGTTTCATTAGGTATTGTATAGAACGTTCCCTCAGAGTGGAACATCTAATTAGGTTTGGGTTTGACATGCTGGTTTGAGGCAACATTTGTCTTTAATTGTAAAATCTGTGTTAACTCCTCCTATACCTGGGAAGATAAATGTTTATGACAATATCTTTCGATTTGACTGACTTTGCCGAAATCATTATCCGTTGATAGTTGTCGTGATTTATTACGATTTGCAAAGATAAGCTGATCCATTTGAAACCACTTATTCGTTGCTCAAAGTACTTTTGGGTGATAGAATACATGCTTACTCTTGAAGCCGTTGGTTAAATTTAAATCAGTTTTTTTTTTATTTCTAAAATAATGTAAGGTATTCTACTCAGAGAGATAAAAGGTTGTTATGACTTCTGGTTATTAACTCAGCAATTTTTGTATAATATAGTTCTATAATATAAATAAAATATGGATTTCATTTACATAAATTGATTCGGCCGTGGGGGAATGGAAACATACTATGATAGCAGGCTTAGTTTCATTCCCCATTAGTACTGTTGTCTTACCGGATGCATCGATCTCATGAATGAAAAACGTCAACAGATTGGCCCGTTTGATCCCACTTATCCGGTCTATAGGTTCCTTTGGATGATAGAATACATTGCTTACTCTTGAAGCCGTTGGTTAAATTTAAATCAGATATGATAACATTTGTTTTGTTGTTTTGTTATTTCTAAAATAATATAATGTATTCTACTCAGAGAGATGAAAGGTTGTTATGACTTCTGGTTATTAACTCAACAATTTTTGTATAATATAATTCTATAATATGAATAAAATATGGATTTCATTTACATAAATTTATTCGGCCAAATGTTAACAAATGAACAATGAACGTAATCCCTAGATTTATATACAAATGGAGAGGATACTCTAGCTTCATTTGATATCTATTTAAAAGCTCATATAGTATTTCAAGACCGCTTGAAAGGTTCGTGTTTTGTGGTCAGATATTTAAATTTGCCCTTTCCATTATATTATTAGTGTGGCGTCAATGCAAATAATGATTTGTCACAGTTATAAATATTAGCTGGTATTACCTGAAGACTCAAACCTGAAACCTAAGACGGTCTTATATCTTTCGCAAGTTGAAATCGGTTAAGGGTCGAGGACAGGCCTCACAGACACATTTGTATATCTGGTCAATGCAATACCGTAGAGTCTACTTTGAGAGGCCTTTTGTTTGAGGCTATTCAGGAAGTTTCATATCATTGATCATATCCGAATCTTAAGCAATTGTGTGATGAATGAAACGCAAGCTTTCCGTTCGTGTAAAAAAAGGTGTATAACATACAGCTACATCATCTATTTCCTTGAATAGTCATGGGTACATATTATTAAAAAAGTAAATTAAATATAGTTCACATTAAATGTCGTTTAGCTACATTATTACAACATACTTGCAGCATAGACAATGCACTCTTTTTCATCAGTTGTTCAATTTTCCAGCTTGCAAACGAGTTTACCTACCTATATTGCGAAACAAACTTCTCCAAAAAGCATTTTTAAATTGAATTTACATCTGTCCAACATCCCTGCAAAGACATCAACACTTGCGGTTAAAAGGAAGTAATGACAAATACAGAGGACGAAACACACCAAGCAATATTTTGATGTGATGATAACTTTATTGTGTCGTCTAGTATTCCAATCATTGACCACGTGTTGTGGTTGTGTCTAAACACGTATTGGCATGTTTCTTATCGTCAGGGAACATGTCGCGGACAATAACGCTTTACCTGAGGCCAAGTTTCCTCGCGTTCTTCTTTGATACATCAGTGTCTATAATGATTCGGGGAGGATAACCATTCTGGTTTTATTAGATTTAGTCAAGTGATGTTTTCCTTCTTATTCTCACATCCCGTGGTTATTTTTACAATGGCAGTATCAATGGCAGTATCAAGATTAAAGTAATATTCCGAGACAAAGGTCTGAGAGGAAAACAATAGAAAGCTGGGTGTAATGGATATGTTCTTCTCCTTCATGTTTCCTTAATCAATTCTCGAAATGTATCAAAAATTATCTCGAGAAGTATCTTGGCACTGATGTCTATAATAGTATCATCCCGAGTATCATAAATATATTAGAGACAGTCCACGTCCTCTAATAACGGACCAAGACCCGTGACGATTAAAGACTATTAGAGGGTTTTGGACACTCCCGGGTGGACAGTCATTTAATCTTGTCAATCCTATTTACGAATTCCATGTGTTGATACATTTATATACTTGAACACCTTTGTGATCAATATACCATACTCATGGATTGCATAAAAGTAGACCTCGGATCAATGTCCCTCACAAACAAGCCCATTAATTACCACACTTTTGAAAGGCTAGTGATGCTGAAGTTCCCGTATTCTCTACAGTAAACAAATTGTAACATATGAATCTGTACTCCAGAGGACAAAATAACCAGCGTCCCATGTTTATTACCGGGTAATACCACTTTTTGAAAGGGGGGTCTGAAAATATTGGTTGAACCGGCAAGATCTGTTGCAATTCGCCTTATTAATTCATGTCAAATTACAAAATATAGCTACAAACATGGACAAGGGCATGTTAAGCATCGGTAAAAAATGGATGTGGTTCACATCCATGGAAAAACAAAGAATGAAGCGATGGAAATTGACCTCTTCACAGACTTATCCATATAAACGGAAACAAGTCTCGTCATTTCAGTTTAACTCTCAGATCCATCATACTGCTTTCACACCGTAAACTACTTAACCAGATCACAACCACGTTTTGGTATTGTGATCAACCTATTAATAAACTGAATATAACGTCCTACGACTTAATTGAGACATCAGTAATTTCAAATTCAAATTTAAAAAACCTTCCATTTTAATCAAATACAGATGTTAATTTTCTGTATATTATGTTAATGTTATACTGTTGTGAAATTTGTGTTGATGTTACGTTTTATCATAGATGATTCATGTATTCTTCCTCGTGTGGAACAAATATGGCAGAATGGATCAAATAGATTCCATCACAGGTACTTTATGAAATTAGCAGCCGGTTTATTTCCGTTACTGCAACTCTGGGGAATCTTGCATAATATTTTACGGGATCATTACGCTATTTCAACTTTTTGCATTTGCTTTTTCTCATTTTCCCGAACGATTTCTGTTTCAGTGGGTTTCTTGACGTCAATTTTAATTCTGAAGCTTCGTAAAAATTAACATTTTACGTGTATTGTTTGTGTATATGGTTGTATGTTGTTATATGAATATGATATCCTTTTGAGATCACTTCAGTGAATAATCATACCTGAAGGTTCATAATTCATAAATGTAATATGCATTCTAATTAGCTCAATTTGTAAGGCGCTGGACGAGTTCGAATCCCTGCAGTGTCTATTTCTAGCTTGAAGTTCCTCAGGGCAAGGAACTTACTTCTAATTATCCTATATAACATGTTCCTGGATTACCCATAATCGGGGCTGATCCTGGCTGCGATGGGTATTACATATGTAAGCCGACTTGGGTTCTGGTTTTTATGCAATGTCTTGGGCAATAGCGGTTAACGACTTCTTGTTGAGCACAATAATCTTATGTAATTCGCAATATAAATCCGTGCCCTTTTTGTTTTTCTATTAATTTGTTTGTTGTTTTTGAAGGATTTTGGTTTGCATGCTTCAGGTACTGAAAAAAATAGCCTTTATATAATTATAGACCGAATTAAAAAGACTAGTTTGCGTCTGACGTCAGAGCAAAGGCGCAACGTGATTGATTGCTGACCTGCGCAGTACAGCATTTTTTGTCTACTTGACATGACGTCATACTCGAACTAGTCTTTTTAATTCGGTCTTCAATTATAGTATAACTTTAATAAAAAGCTTTCAGAATACCGATATTTAAATATTGACTCTCTAATCTTATTATTATTCCTGTTTGTAGTTGCACCAGCTTGGCTCATTATTGTCATTAATTTATATATCATTATGAATTATTATTATTATTATTATTATTATTTCAAACCCAAAGACATATTGTCTGATATTTAATATTCTTAGTAGGTTAAAATGTGTTAATCCAGCGTGAAATAAACGAGGCATTGCATTAAAAATGAAGAAAATATGAATTATATATAACTCAATATAACAAAAATTAATTTGCCCACTGAGTGGGAAAATCTTTATAGTGTACGTGTTAAAAATTGCATGGATTATTCAAGAAGAAATTCATATCGGTCCGAAGAATCCATACATCACTTTATATTTAGACGCGTTGGTGTTCAATCACATACTCGATGACAATAATGCACCCTGGTGATGTTGAATATTAGGAACTTACGGTCCAATACATGCACATAAAGTTTACTTGGCATCGAGTACATTATAATTCAATAATTTTGTGGATGATGAGCGAGATGTAAAACCACTTTAAACGCTCAGAAATTACACGCTTATCGCTCTGAAGTTTTAAGTGTCCAATGGGTTCCCCGTATGGGTACGGAGCTCACAGTGTTTTGCGATTTTTTTCTGAGAATAGATACGTTTTTCTTCAGTCTATTATTTTCTGATTCCATTTCGGTTGTTGAAATCACTTGATATTTAAAATTTGAAAAATACTTTACACAGTGTGTTCGAAATTTCCTTGCATCACCAAACCATTGCCAACTCAATGACCTTTTAGGATCGGCAAAGCAATTACGTGACACAAAAACATTGCTGTTAGTCTGCGTTTTCCATTTCCCGGATTGCCCCGGAAGTAAAAAAAAATCCGTACCCACCACTTATCTCTCTACACCCCAACACGTCCCATCCCCCCATTACATTTTTAGCTCCAACAATGCAATAATGACACAACAAACTTGCTGGAAGGTACGCTTTTAAGTTCTTGGATTACCAAGAAAATTGAATAGTTTCGGAAAAATACATTTAAGACAATCAGACACATATACAGCCACACCCCTACCTACACCTACCCTACACCCCATCCCCCACACACACCCTACACTTACATGCGCCCCTTGCCATTTGAAATACCTTTTCAGCCCTAATGCAACATGACGCATGACGCCACACACTTGATGCTAAGGGACATTTTCAAAGTTCGGCAAAAAAATGTACAGTACGCGGAAACATATACCACTCCCACTCCCCACACAAACACACATCCCATGCACCCAACACCACAAAAACACATCGCCTTCCCCTTCCCTCTCTGTCCCGCTCACGGTCAATTCATATATATTTTTCAATGTCGTCGCGTGTGTTTGCTTCAAAACAGGTAGACTCCAATTAGAGTTTTGCTGCGTTTTAATATACATCTATTCATTATTCATGAATCGTTGTGAATCAAGAACTACTCTTACCATTCCTCTACAGAAATGTTCTATTCAGTATCGCTCTCATGGGATGGTGCGTTCGACAAGTATAGCGAATTGGCATTAAACTTTCATATGCATCTCATTAAGCTAACGCTCTAAAGACTACACCAGTCGTATGACATCAAGCACATCGGTAGCTGGCTGCATATTCTTCAATATCGGCACCGGGGACTCAGCTTGTTTTTCAAGCAATATGTCTTAAAAGCTTAAAATATTACTATATATGTCTTTTCATATTCAACTAAGAACTAATTATTGTTAATGTTTACCTTGATTGGTAACGGGTTGTTATATTGTGGAAGGTATTATGCTATAGCATGTAGAGTTGATTAATACATAACCAAATGGACTTTTAAGTACCAAAACAACATTATGAATAAGCCAAATCGGCATTGGAAATTTGCAATGCATTGTGGGACAATTTTCGCAGTTTTGGGACACTTTGCCCTCTGACCTCTCTTTGCCCTCTGCGAAAATTAAGAAAAATTGGTTTTTGTGCGTATAATCTAAAATGTTTTACAAGAATGAAAACAAACCCAAAAAACATTATTATTGAATAAATTAATTATTTGAATATATTTAATGATAACATTACGACAATAATAAATTAATTAATAATAACATTGGCGATTGGGCTTATTATACGTGAACTAATTTTCCTATCTGTTTTAATATATCTTATTAAAAACATTACTTATTAGATAAGTGATAACCTTGTTTGTATTAACTTTTTCTGACATTTTGTATTTTCGTAATTAATACTGTTGACCTCTGACATAAAATAATTTATTTACTTTTATTACTCCAAGTATAAAGAGGTAAACTCTTGTATTTCCAAAATAATCAAATATTTATAATATATAATAAAATATTCAAACATTTTGTTAATGTATATAGTGCATCTAAATGATAATTAACCATTGCTTTTGTTGTCTATTAAAAAGGCCGCTGCTTCCAAATGCAACATAGGATCCTCTTGGAATGGCCAGAATTTATATTCTTTAACCTGTTACCACAATACCCAAATAACAATTCAAAAAATGGTGGAGCTTATGTCGCAGTCTTGTCCATAATCACTGAAAACTGATTGGTACCAATCATTTTGATACAGCCTGTATGTTGTTGTTATTTTGTCCGTACCAAAGGCCATTTTGTATGAGAGCTAATGCATTTGGCAATTCATATATTATTTTAGACTTATATGTACTCACATACCAGACAGTATTAACGTTAAGTGTGTAGCAATGGATATTATGTATTTTTTACTTCATGTACTCTGCCACACAAATTCATAGTGCATTAGAATTTACTCTTACGTGAAATACTAAAGCGTGTGATTTGAATTTAATTTGAAACCAAGCTGTCATAATGTTGTCACATTTTCACAAGTCATGTTTTCCCTTTCATTGAACATGTTCATTCCGTGATAATTAAATATTCTAAATTTAGACGATAATTAAAACATTTGAGACAATTCATATATTTATATAAAAATGAATTCATTAACATATGTATGTGTTATTCTAAACCATGATTCGATTTTTCAGAATGAATCTCTGAATAAATAAAATGAGAGGTTTTATCTACCGAAATCTGAAAATCTTCATCACGCTCGAAAACCAATCAAAATTGAACTTGTAGCTCCTTTCAGATAGGAATCTACTCGTAATTAAAATATCCAGGTGAAATCGGATTTTTAGTTTTGCTATATAGTCTAATCAATTCTTTTCTGACAATAGGAATCCGTGTTTAAGGGGTACTACACCCCTGGCCAATTTTGTGCCTATTTTTGCATTTTTCTCAAAAATTATAGCGCATTGGTGATAGGTAAGATATGTATATCATATGGGGCAAAGACTACAACTACTGCACTGAAAATTCAGCAACTCAAGGCAAGTAGTTATTGATTTATTGATCAAATATTGGTTTTCCATCATTTTTGACTGTAACTCCACAACTGTTGTCTGTGCTGAAATAAAATTTCCAGTGCAGTAGTTGTAGTCCTTGCCCAAATAATATACATATCTTACTTGTGACCAAAGCGCTATAATTTTGAGAAAAATGCAAAAATAGGCACAGAATTGGGCAGAGGTGTAGTACCCCCTTAAGGCTTACAGAACACTAAAACAAACAAACTACATAATTACTGTAGAGAAAATATAACAATAACAGTACCAATAAACCCAACCTAATCATGCTAATATTAACCCTAGAACTTCGAAGGAGGAGTGTACCAACCCCCAAAAAGATTTTTCAAAAAAGTGCCGAGTCATTACGTCCAAACGACTTAAGGTAATCGTAGATACATCCTTTGCGCTCATTTTAGTAATAAAATTGTTACCCTAATACCTTACCCGGAGGACCAACCATCAATGATGACCATAGAGGGAAGATGATGCCCACCAAAGTTGCTGTAATAAAGAGATATTGACTACTTGTTTGTTAGTTTGAAATGGTTATTTCCTTTTATATTTAGGAGAAAATTTGGTGAAAATCGCATGTACATAGAAGTTTTAGCCAACAATTAATGTTGCCTATACTTTTGTGCATAGCCAGAATTTTGGTGTACCTGGTGTGCTCTCAGGTCCCACAAAAATTTTATGCAAAGGTGTGTGACCGACCCTTGATGAAGACAATATTCTGCTGACAGTGGTAAAAGTCACTATTATATCGTCCTTACTCAGGGGGCGTAGCAAGCGGGGGATAGGGTGGACGAAGTCCATGGGCCCCGAGGGTTCAGGGGCCCCGAGCACAAAAGCGAAAATTAAATAAGGGCTGATAATGAAGAGCAGGGCCGGATTTACTATTGGGCCAGATGGGCCCGGGTCCAGGGGGCCCCAAAATTGCCCTGTGCATCTTTCTTTTAAAATAGGGCAAAAATGTAAAATTTCTTTCGCGTGCTTTGCGCGCAAATGTCCTAGTAACATCGGAACAAATTATGTTACCAAAACATGACCACTGACTTGAGTGCACATGCTTTCCTCGGCACGTGAGTTTGGGGCCTCCAAAATCTGGCCTGGCCCAGGGCCCCCATAAGGTAAGGGCCCGTACTGCTCCTTGTCCATGGGCCCCTGATGCTCTTGCTACGCCCCTGTCCTTACTGTCTTCATAGTATAAATATTTTGAAAGTGAAAACAACTCTGATACACCATCAGAATGAACAAAATGCTATTCCAAATTGAATTTGCTTACAACACTTTATAGACAGACATTATATTGTCCTATCAATATGATTAATCATAGTATAAAATGGCATGTATGTATTGTGTACATGATTTGTTCTATGCAATGTTTAATGCGGATATTTCTGCTATAGTGAACACGATTTGACGATTATGGTATTAGCTGACCTCATGATTAATATTTAGTAAGAGAAAAGAGCTCCGATATACCGCTAGTTATCTGTTTTGTATTGCAATAATATTTTTATGATGGTAGCGGATGTCACTATTAAATAATTAATTACGTTGTCATCATTTGTCATTCACCTACTTATGCCTGACCTTGGAAAGTAGCACATCAGAATGATATCTTATATAGGGACCCATGACCTTGGGATAAATATAAATATGATATAAAATTGCATATATATTGTATAATACATCTCTTTCATCTTCTATTTTATTTTAATCTTGGGTTACTTTCATTAAAATGTAATGATATTTTAGTACGTATTTTTTAATTTTTATGTGAATTGTGTGGAAATGTACCCTACGACAGCAATATTTGGACCATACCAACAAATGAGGTTTTTATAATGCGCAGAAATGAATTCTGCATATCCCAAATTTGGCATACAATTAACCGTTTCGGAATAATGGCCATTATTTAAGGGGGTAATTACTTTTTGGTAGATGTTTATATATTATATATGCGTGGGTGCAATTTAAAGACGGTTGAACCCAGGACCTCTATATAATACAAGTATTGTCAAGATTGTATTGATACTTGTCGTTGGAAGTAAATATTTATTCTGTATTGACCCTGTGGGCGGAAAGGATTGCTTACTTCAATATTAGAAAGGTAAAGGTAAAGGAGTCGATCCTGTATAAACAGTGATCGGAGTGCCCATCTCTCTTTCATTGGCGATTGAGCCAGACTCCTCCATGTAATGTTGCTATAGGGGGATCGCTACACCTCCTCTACAGCGAGTCTGTTACCTTCCCAGCATTTAAAAATGCCGGTACCCATTTTACACCTGGGTGGAGAGGAGTAATCGAGATAAAGTGCCTTACTCAAGGGCACAACACGATGGCGTCGCCGGGGCTCGAACCCGCAACCTTTTGATTATGAGTCAGTGCCCGTTCCGCTAGGCCACCGTGCTCCCTTCAATATTATATCTGTACTTTCACTAGGATCCTGCTTCCTTTATTGTATTTGACAATGTTACTGCTTCTTGTATTTTAAATGTTCCTTTCTTATTATCTGTGGTTGAAATCGAAAGCTCCTGCTGCTTTAAATAACGTAAGTACACTGAGGCAACATTATGATTGCGAGCTGTAGACGAGCTTCATTATATACGTTTTGCATCAGTTTTTAAAGTATGAATTCAGAATAAATACGTATAGCGCATAGACCTAGAGGTATAGATTAAGGATCTTGTTTTAAACTGTCTATGCTTTGTCATGATCCCATCATCCGCCTCTTTTCTTTCACACTCTAGGTTCATAAGTTAGCGAGGTTCATATTAAAAACTACTGACAGTTAGGTACAGGTGTTGATCGTATTTTCGCTCCATCAATTGACATCAAATGTTTTTGATTATTACTGAGCACAATATTGCCCCGGATCTATATTAAGAAGTCAACCCACCATCATGGACTTTTTAAGTTCTTCAATTACGCCATGCCCTACATGCAGCATTCTTTGCAAAAAGGACTAAACATAATAGATTGATTTTGTAGCAGCTGAATCGATTTGTTTTCTCTCCAATTATTGTAACGTGTGTTTATGTGCGATGGAGTGTGGGTTGGGTTTAAGGTGTAGTTGGGTGGAGCATGTATTTGGGGTATATATGTAGCCGTGTGGTATCACGTGTAATTAGAATATTCATTTCTTGGACGATTTAGGATCTGGAAAACGTTCATTAGTAGCGAGTTTGTTGTGTCTTTTATTGGATGGTCGATGAGGGAGCTAAAAAAAAAGCCTAGGACACGTAGTTTTAAGGAATTTAGTAGTGATTATCCAAGGGAAATAAACATAAAGACCTAAAGATAGAAAGCATTAGATATTTTCTATATTATTTTAAGGTTCTAAGATACGTGATGTGTAGTGTCATAGCCTTAATACACCGAGTTAGCAACTTCTATAATAAGCCAAGGTTGCGTAAGGCATTAGTTTTAACATGGAAATGTCTAGTTGGCAATGTATATTACTTTGGTTTCTCTGTTTCTTAACGTCGAAATATTGATTTCAGTTATATAAAGTATTTCATATTCCTAGCTGACGAACAATCTATCGTGTTGTTGTGACAACTCCAGGGAAGCAAATTTAAGTCGTAAAATATGGGCACCGAATGTCTTGATCATGCTCATCCAGAAAATCATTGTTTATGAAACGTATTATGTAAATATTTTGGTTCGGAATGATGCCATTATTCTAGAATCCCACAATAACATTTTAGAAAGAATTGACACTGGTTATTTATTTATTTATTTTAAAAGTTTAGACCTTCTAGAATAGAAGTCGTTACTCTGAGTTTCACGCCTAAAGGCGATCGTCAGACGACAAGACGAGAAATTTATTTATTTATTTATTTATTTATTTATTTATTTATTTATTTATTTATTTATTTATTTATTTATTTATTTATTTATATATTTATTTGCATAATTATACCAACATATCAAAGTTTAAACAAAATAAAAAGTAAGCAAAAAATTAGACCAATTACAATTAATTTTTCGATGCTGCTAAATATCTGCTCAAGTTCAAAAATTTAGTAGTGTGTGACATTTTCGAAATCACGTTTTCGTGTTTGTAATTTTGCTTATAATTATCGACCTTCTTATGATCTGTCATATATCTTGCGAGAGTAACTCCCACATTAACATGCTAAATTGCCCCGCAGAGTAATGTAATGACAGAATTACATTTCTTATTTGGTCTGTCTTTTTTCTAAAGGGAATAATTATATTTGGGATTTCTAGTTAGGTTTCAAATGTAGTTGTCTAATTAAAGTTATAATATTATATCGCCTTGTTTCCCACTCAATTTATTTTTGGTATATTGTAACGTTACTCTATGAAATAGATGGATAAAAACACAACATATGGTAATAATAAGTATCTTATTGGGTGCAGATGCGTTAATCCAAGATTTACCGCGTTGAGATAATTAGATGAACAACCTGTTGTCTACTTATTTGGAGATGTTGAATGTCGTCTTCATTTTACGCTAATTTATAGTTTGTGAATCTCCTAAAAATACACGCACACAACGGTTTTACCGTTTAATAATGTTTATCTAAGAAACACCGGCCAAACAAACATTACTTATCCACCAATTTTTGGATATGACTTTATAACTATTATAAAACATGATTGGTCATTAACCTGGGAACATTATACTTGGTTATTGGGAGTTGAGAGCAACTATCTGAGGCTAAAACCAAAGCAATCGTTGTATTTAGGTTGATGATGTTTTCAATAAATACAAGGCAATCAAACCACCCAAGAGACTGGTTGTGGAACAATCATTTTGACAATTAAAAGTTCCCAGTTTGCATGTTGGCCAATATTGCGCTATAAATTTCTACAAACTGCATTAAGTTAAAGAAGTAATGGCACAAAAGAGGACGAAACACACCAACCAGAACTGTACTATTTTGATGTTTTGGTTGTGTCTAAACACGTATTGGCATGTTTCTCATCGTCAGGGAACATGTCGCGGACAATACCTGTTTACCTGAGGCCAAGTTTCCTCGCGTTCTTCTTTGATACATCAGTGTCAATAATGATTCGGGGAGGATAACCATTCCGGTTTTATTAGATAGAGTCAAGTGATGTTTTTTCCTTCTTAGTCTTCTTAGTCTGATATCTTTTAACACTGTCTGTAGAATGATGTCAGTAATATTCCAAAAAAGAAGAAAATTCTAAAAGGAAAACAGGCTCCTTTTTGTATCCTATATCTATACTCGAAGATTGCAGTTTTAATATATTTGATATTCTAACATAGACGTAGCTTAGCACTATATATAATATTAGACACAGTCCACGTCCTCCAAGACCGGAACCCAGCCGCAGATCATGTTTTTACTTAGATTGTAAATATACACACGGTCCCAAGACGGTTTAAAACATTCCCGGGTGGACAGTCGTGCGTAGATTTAATCTTGTCAAACCTGTTTGCAAGGTTCATGTGTTGATGAATTCTGATGAACTTGAACAACTGTGTGCTATAAGGCCGATCTACCATACTCATGCATTCAAAAAAGATAGACCTCGGACGAATGCCCCTCACAAACAAGCCCCTTAGCCAGGGCCGCACTTTTAGAGGCTATACATGCTAGATGATCTTCAAGTATTCTCTGTGCGGTATAAACAAAATGTAAAACTGTACTCCAGTGGACAGAATAACCAGCGTCCATCTTTATTACCGGGTGATAATACTTATCCTAGAGTGATATTGATTAAACCTACAAGATCTTTAATAAGCTACGAAATAGAGCAATATTGAGTTCAGAGCATCGGTTTTCTTATTTACAAAAGTTCTGGTATACAAATCCAAAAGCATTTCGGTATAAAGATATTACACATACCTCAATGACGTTTCGTCCTACATCGTAGTACTTTCTCATCGACTGATCAACTCTCACACTCTTTGTCTGTTTCCTGTTGGAACTCGACGTTGGTGGCGTTTTGGAGTGGAGTAATTGGTCGTAAATGTGGGGTATATGTAGGAAGTGGTTGCCCTCGTCTCGGTTGAATGTGTTGACCCCCTCTTACCGGATCAAGATGGCTTCCTTAATGTGTCTTTGTTTTCTGTTTTGCTTTTTGTCTCAGATTTTTGCGTCTTCTCAACCCGACATGGTTTTCCTCTGCTATGTGGTCCGTTATGGCTGATTTATTTACCTCTCCTGTGACCGAGGCTTTTCTCTGTGTGAATGCTTTATTTGGGGGTAGACAATTTTCTTCATTTCAGTTTAACTCTCACATCCATCATATTGTATTCACACCGTAAAGCTATCTAACAGATGGCAACCATGTTTTAGTATTGCGATCAACCTATTAATATAACGTCCTACGACTTAATTGAGATATCAGTAATCATCTTTTAAAAAACACCTTCAATACTAATCAAATACAGATTTCTGGATATTATATATTTTATACTCACGTGAAATTTGCGTTGATGTTGCGTTTTATAAAATATGATTCATGTATTTCCCCTCATGTGGAACAAATATGGCAGAATGGATCAAAATCAGCCTAGATTATATCATAGGTACTTTATGAAATTAGCAGCCGGTTTATTTCCGTTACTTCAACTCTAGGGAATCTTGCATAATATGTTATGGGATTATTACGCTATTTCAAGTTTTTGTGTTGGCTCTTTCGGATTTTCTTGATGTTATCTTTAAATCAAAAGCTTTGTAAGGAAACATTTTGAGAGGGGGGGGGGCTTAGATGATATATTGTTGAGATCACTTCAGTGAATGATCATATCTGAAGGTTCATAATTCCTAGATAGAATATAAGGTGCTGGACATGTTCGAGCCCCGCAACGTCTAAATCTGTTTTTCGTGTAAAATTCAGCTATAACTTGAAAATCCTCTTGGCAAAGAACTTATTGTTAATTGTCCCAGTCTCCCGGTCGGGGAGCTAATCCTAGCTGCAATGGTTATTGTATGTAGGTTGACTAGGTTCTGGTATATAAGCAGGGGCGTAGCCACGTTTCTTGGTCAGGAGGAGCAAAATAAAATCTTGGGGCACAGGCGAAAAAACTTGCAGTTGCATCATACAATACATATACCGGTTTTGTTTTCAGAGAGGCTTTATTCGAACGATATGCACTCTGCCCCCCCCCCCTTGTCACCCCACTGGCTACGCTGCTGTATATAAGGTATGTCTAGGGTCATAGTGATCAGAATACCGAGTCAAATATTGACTCTGCCATTATTACTTTGTGTAGTTCACCAACTCGGCTCATTTTGTTACTATTTTACATTTTTTTTCAAACCCCAAGACTTTCTTTTCTTGTTTTAATTATCTTAGGATAAATGTGTTAATCCAGCATGAAATAAGCGAGGCGTTGCATTAAAAATGAAGAAAGTATGAATTATACATTCAATATAATAAAAATTAATTTGTCCACTGAGCGGGAAAATCTTTATAGTGTACGTGTTAAAAATTGCATGGATTATTCAAGAAGAAATTCATATCGGTCGGAAAAATCCATAGATCACTTTATATTATATAGACGCGTAGTTTCCAGTAGACGATGTTCAATCACATACTCGATGACAATAATGCACCTGGATCATGTTGAATATTTGGAACTAACGGTGCAATACATAAGCATAAAGATTATACTTGGCATGGTATGCAATTCATTAATTTTGTGGTTGATGAGCGAGGTGCAAAAGCATTTAAAAATGCTGGAAAATTATTATTTTATCATTATGCCTATATGTCTAATGGTTTAACGTGGGTGCGGACCGTACAAATATTGTTATGTGATTTTTCTTTTTTGTTCTGAGAACAGATACTTTTTTGTATCGTCTGATTTCTGATTCCTTTTTGTTTGCTTTTTATTTTACAAAATATTGTTAAAATCGCTTGATATTTAACACTGTCTTACAATATGTTGTCTAAATAATGCGCACTTTTCTTGTATCTGCAACCATTGCCAGCCAGTTTTAATTACCATTTATGATTGGCAAAGCATTTAAATGATACAGCAAAATTGCTGCTAGTGTACGTTAACCAGATTGTAGATGGCCCAGGAGGTGAATATTGCAATGCATTTCACACACGAATGCACCCCTACGTCTCACATCCCCCTACACACCCCAACCCCCACACACACCCCCCACCCCACACACACACACCCACCCCAAACACATCTTTTTCTCCCCTCGCTCTCTATTTCCTTCTCAAGTTCAACTCTTATATATTTTGCAACTTCGTCGCATGTACTTGCTTTAAAACAGGTAGACTCCAATTAGATTTTTGCTGCGTTTTAATATACATCTATTCATTATTCATGAATCGTTGTGAATCAAGAACTACTCTTACCATTCCACTACAGAAATTGTTCTATTCAGTATCGCTCTCATGGGATGGCGCGTTCGCCAAGTATAGCGAATTGGCATTAAACTTTTATATGCATCTCATTAAACTAACGCTCTAAAGACTACACTAGTCGTATGACATCAAGCACATCGGTAGCTGGCTGCATATTCTTCAATATTAGAATCGACCGAGCTTGGTATGTCAAGTCATGTGTCTTAAAATATTGCTATATTGTTTTACATATTCAAACAAGAGATGTTTTTTACCTTATTTGGTAATGGGTTGTTATATTATTGAAAATAATATATAATAGTTGATTAATACTTAACAAAATGGACTTGTAAGTAGCAAAACAACAAGGATAGATGAATGTCAATGTGTATTTTCGTATTTTATTGTGTATTAATAACAAAAACATGTTGTTGACACACATTAATAATTGATCCATGTATAAAGACGTATAACTCTTTTTCTGAAAATTAATCAACTATTCATATAGCAATCAAATATTTAAACGTTTTGTTAATGTATGTCATTGTTACTGTGTTTGTACCAAGGGCCATTATGGATAATAGCTAATGTTCTTGATAGTTCATATATTTAGACTTATTTACACACCATGGCAGCATCAAGGCGAGTGGGATATGAGGAGGTATATTTTTTCAGTTTCAGCCATATAACTAAAATAATGCATTTGTACTTCTTATTATGAATACATTGATCTTGTATGTAGCCATCAAAGTTTTATTTTTCAATAATATATTGATTTAAACAATGAAAATCTTTTATTTTTTTGGCTGCTTCAACCAATATTACCTCGCGTACCCTTAAGGTTACTAATGTCAAACAAAAACATGACATCCCATGCCCTTATATCAAGCCTCGGGATATTCTTTAGAACCTATACAATTCCTCTTGTGTTTCAGCTCTATTTGTCTCAGTATTTGAGTGTAAACGCTGCTAGTTCATTTTCCCTTCTGACCCGCCTTAACGGTAGCAATGGTAATATACCAATGTACTTCATGTACTTTGCCACATGTTTTCATATTACATTTAAATTTACCTACCCTTGCGTGAAATAATATGTAATTAGAACTAAATTTTAATTCAAACTGTCATAATATTGTAACATTTTTACAAGTCATATTTTCCTTTCATCGAACATGTTCATTCCGTGATAATTAAATGTTCTAAATTTAGACGATAATTAAAACATTTGCAACAGTTCATACAGTTATGTAATATGAAATCTGTATAGCATTCTAAACCGTGATTCGTTCTTTCAGAGGGAATCTCTGTTTAGATAAAAGTTTTATCTCCCAAAATCTGAACATCTTTTCACGCTTGAACAACAATCAAAATTGAACTTGTAGCTCCTTTCAGATAGGCATCATCTGGTAATTAAAATATCCAGGTGGATCGAATTTCTGACAATATGAACCCATGTGTGCGACTTACAAAAGGCTAAAACAAACTGTTTTACCTATTGTAGAGAGAATATAACATAGAATGCGTACCAATCAACTCAATATTAATCCCTAAGGCATACCCCTTTATATTTTTAAATAGTGAATGGTATTGTTTTTGGCATTATACAGGGTGCATATGGTTAGTATCCCAGCAAACACAAAAACGTTTTAAAAACGTTTTAAATAAGTTCTATTTTGGCTTTTGGTTTAGGTAAAAACGTTTTAATAACATTAAAATGTCGGGTTATATAAAGGTCATGATAACGTTTTAAAACGTTTTGTATGAAAACACACTACAACAATATTTTTTAATGTTTTCAAAAAATGTTATTGTAAACTATTTTTGCAAACATTTTTGCCAAATATTGTGTCAATACTTAAATAACATTATGTTAAAATATTTGAACCCAGCAAACACAAAATGTTCTTAAAATGTTTTTTCAAAACCTTTTAATAACATTTAAATGTCGGGTTATATAAAGGTCATGAAAACGTTTTTAAAACGTTATTGAAAATATTTTGGGCAAACATTTTTCGCAAAATATTTTTTCAACTCCCCAAAATAACATTCTGTTTAGAATGTTTTGTATCAAGTTTTCAAGAATGTTTTTGGAATGTTATTAAAACGTTTTTATACCCTTTATATAACCCGACATTTAAATGTTTTCTGTAAAACATTTTTGTTTGCTGAGCAGTACATTATAAAAATGTTTTTAAGGTTATGAAAGAAACGTTTTATACTCTTAATATACCCTTTATATAACCCGACATTTAAACGTTTTCTGACAACCTTTTATAACCTTTTGCGAATGATGTCGAAAACGTTTTGTGTTTCCTGGGATGTTAGCGCTCAACATGGGAAGTGAAATAAGGAAGTAACTGAATAAGCATAATAACGATAGTGTTACTTTTCCAGATTCTAATGTAAACAGAATACATACGAGGTCATTTAAAATTTCTACCTCTGGTAGTTGAAGCTAGACTATATGCCATAGTCGATTTTTGATAAATATTATGTTTTTAATCATGATGAACGCATTCCGTTGAACTCAAAATTATACTGATGTATATTAGAATTAAAGTATTCAATAGTAAATGGTCATAAAAAGTTTATATAATTTAGAGACAGTAAAGGTTTTGTACACCTATGCCTATATTGTTGAATGCAACACATCTTGGCATAATCATGGCTCACTGCAATACCGGTACTGAACAACTCTGATTTTGGAATCAGCCAGTTTATTGATCGCGAAAGCCCCAAGTAAATTTGTGTGAAGCTAACAAACAGAGGGTGACTGAAAGTGTATCATTGTACACAAATTAATACAAATCATTGTACACAAATTAATACAATTGTGCTTAAATGTAATAGCAAGAGTATGCACAATTGGCAAGTGGACCACGGAGAAGTCAAGGTTAAAGCAAATTAAATACAGATTTGGTACGTCAGAAACGGTCTGAAAAGAAAGGCTCATTTTAATTTTAAAAGGTTGCCCACATCTAAATTTATGTGGAAATCATTACAGAATTATTTCTGAAATGGTTAATTTATATTTTTATTCAAATATCTAATGCTATCTAATGCTATCTAATGCTTCCCGATACTGAGCATTTGGTTCAAGTCGTATTAATTGGTTCATAAGTTACAATCACATAAGTTGTATGAACAATTTTTGTATTTTGGCTAAAACTCATAGCTCGACCAATAAGCATTTTATATCAATGTTGGGCAACATTATAGGCAAAATTTGTCCAATTGTGTCCAATAATTTTGATACATGATATTAGAACCAACCCAATGCTAATTTTGCAGTATATTTTCAAGCAGCAGAGGCATTTGTCTTTTGGTATTATACAGGGTGCATATTGGTTGGTACTCGTATGTTGTCTATCAACATGAGAAATGATATAAGAAAGTAGTTGAATTAATCATAATAGGGCGAGATGGCCGAGTGGTTAAGGCGTTGCGCTGCCGGCCGGGAGATACGATCGACGAGGGTTCGAGCCTTGGGCTTGCCTTAGGTGAAAATTCTCTTCCCTCCCAAAAAGTTCCTATATGGTCAGGAATCCTTCAATTCAGTTCAGTTATTAATTTCAGAATTTAATTCAAGAATTTGTTCTCGCCCCCATACACTGCTTATCACGTGCAGATAAAGGTAGTGTATGTGCTTCGTCCGTGATTCGGAAGTCACGTAAAGCCGTTGGTCCCGTGTACAGGAAGAGTCAAACCCTGTGCACTTTAGAGAAGGGGGACCATCCCCGGTTCTGATATCTGCAATCAATCCTAGGTTCCAGGATCGTGCATAGGTAAAAAACTGTGCACGTTAAGCCCGTGCGACAATACTCAATTTGAGGTATGCACGTATATAGGAAGAAGAAGAAGAACATGGGAAATGATATAAGAAAGTAGCTGAATTAATCATAATACCGGTAGTATAGAGACAACACTAATATGGACAAAAACGCATACACTTCAGAATCTTTGGAATAACATTTTAAAGGGAAATCCAAAATAATACTTCTGGAAATCATGCACTACAATGTGCTTGCAGAACAAATACGTTCCGAACAACAAATGTACTACCCGTATAATAAATAATGGTCCGGGCTCACATTTGTACAGAAATATGTTGGAAATAGCATGGATAATGCTTTATGAAGATATTTCTGTCATGGTAAAACACCCTATTTAACGATATATCGTCTTTACTGACCTCATAGTATACACCTATTTTTTGAAAGCGAAAACAAGTCTGATACCCCGTCAGAAAAAACAGTTTTAAAAATGCTTTTAAAAGATGCTTTTTAAAAATTGTGTTTGTTCACACCATTTTATACACTAACCTAAATTGTCCTAACAATATGATTAACCATAGTATATAGTGATATTTGTTCATTTTGTACATATTTTGTTCCGTATAATGTTTAATGCAGATAACTTTGCTATTAGCTGCTATTGTGAACACGATTTGATGATTATGATCTTAGCTGACCTCATATGATTAATATTTAGTAAGCGAAAAGAGCTCCTATATACCGTCATTTCTCAGTTTTGTATTACAGTAATATTATCATGATGGCAGCGGATGTCACGGTTAAATAATTAATTACGTTGTCATCATTTGTCATTCACTTATGCCTGACCTTGGAAAGTAGCACATCAGAATGATATCTTATATGGAGACCCATGACCTTGGGATAAATATGATATACTATTACAACAGTTTATCCGTATGTACATCTCTCACACAACTACACTAGTTCACGTAAGTCAAATACATTTAAATGCATTTTTCATATAAAGTGTTCCTCCTTTATGATGTGGTTGAATTGCTGCTTTAAATAAAGTAAACATACTGAGGCAAACTTGTGATGGCATAAGATCTAGGTAATGTGGTTCCTTTTCATCTGTAGACAAGTCCCATTTTATACGTTTGGCATCAGTTTTCAATGTATTAATTCAGAATAAATATACTTTCACCGTGCAGACCTAGAGGTATTATAGATTAAGGGTCTTGCTTTAAACTGTCTATTCTCTGTCATGATCCCATCATCCGCCTCTTTTCTCTCACACTCTAGGTTCATAAGTTAGCGAGGTTCATATTAAAAACTATACTGACAGTTAGGTGCAGGTGTTGAACGTATTTTCGCTCCATCAATTGACATCAAATGTTTTTAATTATTACTGAGCCTAAAATTGCCCAGGATCTATATTAAGAACTCAACCCGCCATCATGGACGTTTTAAGTTTTTCAATTACGCCATGCCCTATATACAGCTTTGCAAAAAAGAATTAAACATAATAGATTGATTGGGTAGCAGCTGAATCGATTTGTTTTCTTTCCAATTATTGCACGTGTGTTTGTGTGCGATGGAGTGTGGGTTGGGTTTAAGGTGTAATTGGGTGGAGCATGTATTTGGGGTAGATATGTAGCCATGTGCGTATCACGTGTAATTACAATATTCACTTCTTTGACGATCTACGATCTGGAAAACGTACATTAATAGCGAGTTTGTTGTGTCTTTTATTGGATTGTCGACGAGGGAGCTAAAAAAGCCTAGGAGACGTATCGTTTTAAGGCATTTAGTAGCGGTGATCCAAGGGAAATAAGCATAAAGACCTAAAGATAGAACGCATTAGATATTTTCTATATTATTTTAAGGTTCTAAGATACGTGATGTGTAGTGTCATTGCCTTAATACACCGAGTTAACAACTTCTATAATAAGCCAAGGTTGTGTAAGGCATTAGTATTAACATGGAAATGTCTAGTTGGCAATCCCTCATTTCAAATATATAGTTTTGGTTTCTCTTTTGTTCAGAAACCAAAAATCAAGGGATTAAAAAGTAGAGCTGATCTGGTCTGTAATCATAACACTATTATGCTGGGAGGACACAGTATAGGGTATATAACCAGAAGTATACAATAGCCTATTGTGCTAACATAATTATTATCATGATTGATATCGGAAATCTATCCCGCGGACGACAGTTGATGCTCTCTGTCGACGGTAGGTGGCATATTACACTCACGAGTTCTACATGTAGGCCTAGAAATCATATACATGCGCGTATATTGAAGGATGGGGTGGGGTGGGGGATATGTTTGTTTGTATGAAACATAAACGATGCATGGAGATGATTTGATTATGAATTAGATTAATATACCCGGGAAGCACAACCCATACCTCTTTAAGAGGGGGGTTCCCCTCCCTATATAACCACATCTTCCCTAAATTACCCCTTTCCCCCTCCTCCTCCCCTACCTTCGCTATCTTCATCTCGAGCTTTCCTCCCCCCTCTCTTTCACTTCCAATGCCCTCTTTCCTATGTTTCTCTCTCTCCCGGCCCATATCCCCTTGCCCTCCAACCCCCCCCCCAACAACACACACACATCACACATCTCTTCTCCCCTCTATCTTCTACTTTTTGCAGTAAAATTGCTTCAGTAAAAGTCATTAGGTTATTAGGTTATTAGAGGTCATATAATGGCCTTCCATCGATTCTGGTACATGGGATTAAGGACATGAATCGATTTTGTTTATAGCACCTATACAATTACAATAGTTGCCCCTTTTGTAATGTCGAATGCAAATATTTCGATGGTCTATATATTTTCACAGTGAAATCAGCTTAGGCTGATTTCGTAGTCTCTTGTCAATGCTTTCAAACTAAATCAATGCTTTCAAATGTAGACTGCTTTGTTCGACTTCTCTGCTCGTGAATATTGCACTGCGAAATTTAAACATTTCTTTTGTATACTTAGATCAGGTAACTCGAAAATCCTGTAATTTTATTTGTCACACCACTTATAAGAAACTGAAACCAAAACCGAAACTACCTGCCACAAATGTTTAGTTTTAAACAAAAGGTAGAAACAATGAGTTCGATATCTTGTGATTCAAGTGGTTAGGCAGGACAATAGGAAACCACGTGACCAAAACCAAAACCAAAACTAAAACTATATATTTGAAATGAGGCATTGTATATTGATTTGGTTTCTCTGTTTCTTAACTGTCGAAATATTGATTACAGCTATATAAAGTATTTCATATTCCTAGCTGACGAATAATCTATCGTGTCGTTGTGACAACTCCAGGGAAGCACAATTAAGTCGTAAAATATGGGCACCGAATATCGTGATCATGCTCATCCAGGAAACCATTGTTTATGAAACGTATATGTAAATATTTTGGTTAGGAAGTGATGCTATTATTCTAAAATCCTACAATAACATTTTTGAACGAATTGATATTTTTAGAGGGAATTAACACTGGTTATTTATTTATTTACTTATTTATTTATTTATTTGTACAATTACACCAACATATCAAAGTTTAAACAAAGTAAAAAAGTAAGCAAAAAAATTAAATTTTCGATGCTTCTATATATCTGCTCAAGTTCAAAAATGGAATAGTGTGTGACATTTAATTATCGACCTCTTGTAATCTGTCATATATCTTGCGAGAGTAACTCCCACATTAACCTGCTAAATCGCCCTGTAAAGTAATGTAATGACAGAATTACGTTTCTTATTTGGTCTGTCTTTTTTCTAAATGGAATAAACATATTTGGGATTTCTAGTAAGGTTTTAAATGTAGTTGTCTAATTTTTAAAAGAATATTATATCGCCTTGTTTCCCACTCAATTTATTTTTGGTATATTGTAACGTTACTCTATAAAATAGATGGATAAAAACACAACATATGGTAATAATAAGTCTTATTGGTTGCAGATGCGTTAATCCAAGATGTACCACGTTGAAATAATTAGATGAACAACCTGTTGTCTACTTATTAGGAGATGTTGAATGTCGTCTTCATTTTACGCTAATTTATAGTTTGCGAATCTTCTAAAAATACACGCACACAACGGTTTTACCGTTTAATAATGTTTATCTAAGAAACGCCGGTCAAATAAACATTACTTATCCGCTAATTTTTGGATATGAATTTATAACTAAATAACTAAATTATTATAAAACATACCAAATGTATAAAATATAAAATAAAAAAATTATAAAATACAATGCAATCAAAATCACGCATGGTTGTGGAACAATCATTTTGACAATTAAAAGTTCCCAGTTTCCAAACACGTTGGCCAATATTGCGCAATAAATTTCTACAAACTGCATTAAATTAAAGATGTAATGGAACAAAGAGGACGAAACACACCAACCAGAACTGTACTATTTTGATGTTTTGGTTGTGTCTAAACACGTATTGGCATGTTTATCATCGTCAGGGAACATGTCGCGGACAATACCTGTTTACCCGAGGCCAAGTTTTCTCGCGTTCTTCCTTGATACATCAGTGTCAATAATGATTCGGGGAGGATAACCATTCCGGTTTTATTAGATAGAGTCAAGTGATGTTTTTTTCCTTCTTAGTCTGATATCTTTTTACACTGTCTGTAGAATGATGTCAGTAATTCAAAAAAGAAGACAATTCTAAAAGGAAAATAATCTAGAAAGCAGGCCCTTCTCCTTTTTGTTTCCGTATCTATACTCGACGATTGCAGTTTTGATATATTTAATATTCTAACATAGACGTAGCTTAGCACTATATATAATATTAGACACAGTCCACGTCCTCCAAGACCGGAACCCAGCCACAGATCATGTTTTTACTTAGATTATAAATATACACACGGTCCCAAGACGATTTAAGACATTCCCGGGTGGACAGTCGTGCGTAGATTTAATCTTGTCAAACCTGTTTGCAAGGTTCATGTGTTGATGCATTCTGATAAACTTGAACAACTGTGTGCTATATAAAGTCAAACTACCATACTCATGGATTCAAAAAAGACAGACCTCGGATGAATGCCCCTCACAAACAAGCCCCTTAGCCAGGGTCGCACTTTTGAAGGCTATACATGGTAGATGATCTTGAAGTATTCTCTGTGCGGTATAAACAAAATGTGAAACTGTACTCCTGTGGACAGAATAACCAGCGTCCATTTTTATTACCGGGTGATAATACTTATCCTAGAGTGATATTGATTGAACCTACAAGATCTTTAGAAATGTGTCTTATTCATTTATCAGCAAGCTACGAAATAGAGCAATATTGAGTTAAGAGCATCAGTTTTCTTATTTACAAAAGTTCTGGTATACAAATCCAAAAGTATTTCTGTATAAAGATGTTACACATACCTCAATGACGTTTCGTAACACATCGTAGTACTTTCTCATCGACTGATCAACTCTCACACTCTTTGTCTATTTCCTGTTGGAACTCGACGTTGGTGGCGTTTTGGAGTGGAGTAATTGGTCGCAAATGTCGGGTATATGTAAGAAGTGGTTGCCTTCGTCTCGGTTGAATGTGTTGGCCCCTCTTGCCGGATCAAGATGGCTTCCTTAATCTGTCTTTGTATTCTGTTTTGCTCTTTGTTTCTGATTTTTGCGTCTTCCCAACCTATTACATGGTTTTCCTCCGTTATGGCTGATTTATTTACCTCTCCTGTGACCGAGACTTTTCTCTGTGATATTGTGAATGCTTTATTTGGGGGTAGACAATTTTTGTCATTTCAGTTTAACTCTCACATCCATCATATTGTATTCACACCGTAAAACTACCTAACAGATGGCAATCATGTTTTAATATTTCGATCAACCTATTAATATAACGTCTACCACTTAATTGAGATATCTGCAATCATCTTCAAAAAACACCTTTAATATTAATCAAATACAGATATTAATTTTCTGTATATTACATTATGTTAATTTTATACGCATGTGAAATTTATGTTGATGTTGCGTTTTATCATAGATGGTTCATGTATTTCTCCTCATGTAAAACAAATATGGCAGAATGGATAAAAATCAGCCTAAATTCCATCACAGGTACTTGATGAAATTAGCAGCCGGTTTATTTCCGTCACTGCAACTCTGGGGAATCTTGCATAATATTTTATGGGATCATTACGCTATTTCATGTTTTTGTGTTGGCTTTTTCGGATTTCTTGATGTTATCTTTAAATCCAAAGCTTTGTGAGGAAACATTTTTTTTGAGGGGGGGGGGCTAAGATGATATATTGTTGAGATCACTTCAGTGAAGGATCATATCTGAAGGTTCATAATTCCTAGATAGAATATAAGGCGCTGAACATGTTCGAGCCCCGCAACGTCTAAATCTGTTTTTCGTGTAAAATTGAGCTATAACTTGAAAACCCGGGCAAAGAACTTATTGTTAATTGTCCCAGTCTCCCGGTCGGGCAGCCAATCCTAGCTACAATGGTTATTATATGTACGTTGACTAGGTTCTGGTATATAAGCAGGGGCGTAGCCACGTTTATTGGTCAGGAGGGGCAAATTAAAATCTTGGGGCACAGGCGAAAAAAATTGCAGTTGCATCATACAATACATATACCGGTTTTGTTTTTAGAGAGCCTTTATTGGAACGATATGCACTCTGCCCCCCCCCTTGCCACCCCACTGACTACGCTACTGTATATAAGGTGTGTCTAGGGTCATAGTGATCAGGAGTTTTTGTCGAGCTGATGTAATACAACTTCAGAATACCGAGTCAAATATTGACTCTGCCATTATTACTTTGTGTAGTTCACCAACTCGGCTCATTTTGTTACTATTTTACATTTTATTTCAAACTTTCTTTTCTGGTTTTAATATCGTAGGTTAAAATGTGTTAATCCAGCATGAAATAAGCGAGGCGTTGCATTAAAAATTAAGAAAATATGAATAATACATTCAATATAATAAAAATTAATTTGTCCACTGAGCGGGAAAATCTTTCTAGTGTACGTGTTAAAAATTGCTTTATTATTCAAGAAGAAATTCATATCGGTCGGAAGAATCCATAGATCACTTTACGCGTAGTTTCCAGTAGACGATGTTCAATCACATACTCGATGACAATAATGCACCTGGATCATGTTGAATATTTGGGACTTACGGTCCAATACATAAACATAAAGATTATACTAATTTTGTGGTTGATGAGCGAGATGCAAAAGCACTTAAAATGCTCAACAATTATTAGTTTATCATTATGCCTAAGTGTCCAATGGTTTAATGTGGGTGCGAACTGTACAAACATTGTTTTGTGATATTTTTTCTTTTTTGTTCTGAGAATAGATACTTTTTTCTATCGTCTGATTTCTGATTCCATTTTGCTTTTTATGAAACATAAAATATTGTTTAAATCGCTTGATATTTAACACTGTCTTACAATATGTTGTCCAAATAATGCGCACTTTTCTTGCATCTGCAACCATTGCCAGCTCGTTTTAATTACCATTTTAGGATCGGCAAAGCAATTAAATGAAACATCAAAATTATTGCTAGTGTACGTTAACAAGATTATGTTCCAGGAAGTGAATATTGCAAATGCATTTCACACGCGAATGCACCCCTACGTCGCACTCCCCCTGCCCATCCCCCCACACACCCAAACACCCACACACACCAAACACCTCTTTCTCTCCCCTCACTCTCTACCTATTTCCTTCTCACGGTCAACTCTTATATATAACTTCGTCGCATGTATTTGCCTCAAAACAGGTAGACTCCAATTAGATTTTTGCTGCGTTTTAATATACATCTATTCATTATTCATGAATCGTTGTGAATCAAGAACTACACTTACCATTCCTCTACAGAAATTGTTCTATACAGTATCGCTCTCATGGGATGGCGCGTTCGCCAAGTATAGCGAATTGGCATTAAACTTTTATATGCATCTCATTAAACTAACGCTCTAAAGACTACGCCAGTCGTATGACATCAAGTGCATCGGTAGCTGGCTGCATATTCTTCAATATTAGCATCGACCCAGCTTGGTATGTCAAGTCATGTGTCTTAAAATATTGCTATAATGTTTTACATATTCAAACAAGAGATGGTTGTTTACCTTATTTGGTAATGGGTTATTATATTATTGAAAGTAATATATAATAGTGTATTAATACTTAACTTGGTATGTCAAGTCATGTGTCTTAAAATATTGCTATAATGTTTTACATATTCAAACAAGAGATGGTTGTTTACCTTATTTGGTAATGGGTTGTTATATTATCGAAAGTAATATATTATAGTTGATTAATACTTAACAAAATGGACTTGTAAGTAGCAAAGAACAAGGATAAATGAAATGAGTTTCCTATGTGCTGTATTAATGCTATCTGACAATGTGTATTTTCGTATTTTATTGTGTATTAATAACAAAAACATATTGTTGACACACATTAATAATTGATCCATGTATAAAGAGGTATAACTCTTTTTTTATAAATTAATCAACTATTCATATAGCAATCAAATATATGAACGTTTTATTAAGGGCCATTATTGATAACAGCTAATGTTATTGATGTTCATAATGTTCATATATTTAGACCTATTTACACACCTTGGCAGCATCAAGGCTAGTAGGGTGGCACGAGGCATATTTTTCCAGTTTCGGCCATTTAACTAAAATAATGCATTTGTACTTCTTAATATGAATATATTGATCTTGTATGAAGCCAATAATTTGCCTTTTCGAGATATGGCGGACACAATAGGATGGCGCTGCACGAAGTGGGCAAAGGCTTTTGAATTTGCATTTGAATTTGCCCGGTTTTACCCAGGTTGAATACTGCCTTCCTATTGTGCACGTCATACTTCGAAAAGACTAATTGCATTTATATTAATTTTTCTTGCTGTTCTTGAGTTAAGACCACTAATGTCAAACGAAAAAAATCATGCACATGGGGCGGACATGACATTCCCTTATATCAAGCATTGGGACATCCTTTAGAACCTATACAATTCCTCTTGTGTTTCAGCTTTATTTGTCTCCATATTAGAGTGTAAACGCTGGTTCATTCTCCCCTCTGACCCGCCTTAACGGTAGCAATGGTAATATACCAATGTACTTCATGTACTTTGCCACATGTTTTCATATTACATTTCAATTTACCTACCCTTGCGTGAAATAATATGTAATTAGAACTAAATTTTAATTCAAACTGTCATAATATTGTAACATTTTTTACAAGTCATATTTTCCCTTTCATCGAACATGTTCATTCCGTGATAATTAAATGTTCTAAATTTAGAAGATAATTAAAACATTTGCGACAGTTCATACAGTTATGCAATATGAAAAGTGTATAGGATTCTAAACCGTGATTTGTTCTTTCAGAGGGAATCTCTGTTTAGATAAAAGTTTTATCTCCCGAAATCTGAACATCTTTTCACGCTTGAACACCAATCAACATTGAACTTGTAACTCCTTTCAGATAGGCATCATCTGGTAATTAAAATATCCAGGTGGATCGAATTTCTGACAATACGAACCCATGTGTGCGACTTACAAAAAGCTAAAACAAACTGCATTAACTATTGTAGAGAGAATATAACATAGAATGAGTAACAATCAACTCAATAGCAATCCCTAAAATATACTCCTTTATATTTTCAAATAGTGGATGGTAGTGTTTTTGGTATTATATAGGGTGCATATTGGTTAGTATGTTAGCGCTCAACATGGAGAAGTGCAATAAGAAAGTACATGTAGCTGAATAAGCATAATAACGGTAGTGTTACTTTTCCAGATTCTAATGTAAACGTATTAGTATACATATGAGGGTCATTCAAAAAGTTCTACCTCTGGTAGTTAAAGCTAGACTATGCCATAGTCGATTTTTGATAAATAAGAATATGTTTTTAATCATGATGAACGCATTCCGTTGTACTCAAAATTATACTGATGTTTATAAGAATTAAAGTATTCAATAGTAAATGGTCATAAAAAAGTTTATATAATTAGAGACAATAAAAGTTTAGTACACCTATGCCTATGTTATTGAATGCAACATATAATTATACTTGCTCACTTCAATACTGAACAACTAAATTTTGAAATCAACAAGTTTATTGATCGCGAAAGCCCGAGTACATTTTTGTTAGCTAACAAACAGAGGGAGTACGGTGACTGAAAAGATCAGATGTGAAAATATATCATTGTACACAAATTAATACAAATCAGAGTTTTATGCTTAAATGTAATAGCAAGAGTATGCACAATGGGCAAATGGACTACGGAGAAGTCTAGGTTAAAGCAAATACAGAAACGGTCTGAAAAGAAAGGCTCACAAAGTGCAGTTATACTGCACAGCAAACATGATTCGACCTTTGAAGTACTTAAACCTGGTTAACAGAAAACTACTCCAGCAATATCAATCGATAAAAGTCTAGTTTATCCTCCACATTGAATGGTGGACTGCACTTATGCCCAAATATGGCACTTGCCAATCAATATTCACCCACTTGAAATCCCTGACTCGCTACACTGACCACCCAAGTTATGGACAGATATTGGAGCTGTTTTGCTGTCATCTGTCATTTACATATCAGGGAGGTACGAACATTTGCAGATGCCCCACATACTCAGTTTTTAGCCTACATGTAATGTATAAATTAGACTTGATTGACAGCAAGTACAAAAAATATCCGTCAACAGGTTTAGCTTTAATGCCCTTCGGAAGAGAGCGACCTACAAGTGAGTGATAGTCACTAAAAGTTGCATTCGATTTACACAGGGAATTTTGCAGGCAATGCCGTGCCCTACTTACTAAAACACAAAAGTGCGAATATTTCCAAATATCTAAATTAGCTTAAAATTTAGGACATGTTACAAAACTATATTTCCTAGAATTTCAGAGAGTACAAAGTATATTGGCCGGTTATTTTTCACACAGTGACGTTAACTAGGAAATGCCCTATACCTCTAACATACACTGTTTGTAGAGGTTACACCTCAATGGTGAGAGCACGAGAGTATGATTTTGATTAAAAAGGTTGCTATATACATCTATATGGAAATCATTACAGAATTATTTCTGAAATTGATTAATTGCTTTATTTTTTGTTCAAATAATGTAATAAATATCTAGTGCTATCTAATGCTCTATAATGCTTCCCGATAATGAGCATTTGTTGGTTCAAATCGTAAAAGTTGTATGAACAATTTTTTTGAAATTTCAATTGGGCAAAATTTAACCAATTTTGGCTAAAACGCATAACTCGACCAATAAACATTTTATATCAATGTTGGACAACATTTAGGCAAAATTTGTCAAAAATTTTGTCCAATAATTATGATAGATGATATTAGAACCAACCCATCCCAATGCTAATTTTGCAGTATATTTTCAAGCAGCAGATGCTTTGTCTTTTGGCATTATACAGGGTGCATGGTTGGTATGTTGTCTATCAACATGGGAAATGATATAAGAAAGTAGCTGAATTAATCATAATACCGGTAGTATATATAGACACAAAACTAATATGGACAAAAACACGTAGGGAAATCCAAAATAATGAAGCGAATACTTGGAAATCATGCACTACAATGTGCTTGTAGAACAAATACGGTCCGAACAACAAATACACTACCCTTATAATAAATAGTGGTCCAGGCTCACATTTGTACAGAAATATGCTAGAAATAGCATGGATAATGCTTTATGAAGATATTTCTGCCATGGTAAAACACACTATTTGATCTCATAGAATACACATATTTTTGAAAGCGAAAACAAGTCTGATACCCCGTCAGAAAGAACAGTTTTCAAAAATTGCTTTTAAAAGATGCTTTTTAAAATGTTGTTTGTTCACACCGTTTTATACACTAACCTATATTGTCCTAACAATATGATTAACCATAGTATATAGTGATATTTGTTCATTTTTGTACATATTTTGTTCCGTATAATGTTTAATGCAGATAACTTTGCTATTAGCTCCTATGCCTATGTTATTGAATGCAACATATAATTATACTTGCTCACTTCAATACTGAACAACTAAATTTTGAAATCAACAAGTTTATTGATCGCGAAAGCCCGAGTACATTTTTGGGAAGCTAACAAACAGAGGGAGTACGGTGACTGAAAAGATCAGATGTGAAAATATATCATTGTACACAAATTAATACAAATCAGAGTTTTATGCTTAAATGTAATAGCAAGAGTATGCACAATGGGCAAATGGACTACGGAGAAGTCTAGGTTAAAGCAAATACAGAAACGGTCTGAAAAGAAAGGCTCACAAAGTGCAGTTATACTGCACAGCAAACATGATTCGACCTTTGAAGTACTTAAACCTGGTTAACAGAAAACTACTCCAGCAATATCAATCGATAAAAGTCTAGTTTATCCTCCACATTGAATGGTGGACTGCACTTATGCCCAAATATGGCACTTGCCAATCAATATTCACCCACTTGAAATCCCTGACTCGCTACACTGACCACCCAAGTTATGGACAGATATTGGAGCTGTTTTTGCTGTCATCTGTCATTTACATATCAGGGAGGTACGAACATTTGCAGATGCCCCACATACTCAGTTTTTAGCCTACATGTAATGTATAAATTAGACTTGATTGACAGCAAGTACAAAAAATATCCGTCAACAGGTTTAGCTTTAATGCCCTTCGGAAAGAGCGACCTACAAGTGAGTGATAGTCACTAAAAGTTGCATTCGATTTACACAGGGAATTTTGCAGGCAATGCCGTGCCCTACTTACTAAAACACAAAAGTGCGAATATTTCCAAATATCTAAATTAGCTTAAAATTTAGGACATGTTACAAAACTATATTTCCTAGAATTTCAGAGAGTACAAAGTATATTGGCCGGTTATTTTTCACACAGTGACGTTAACTAGGAAATGCCCTATACCTCTAACATACACTGTTTGTAGAGGTTACACCTCAATGGTGAGAGCACGAGAGTATGATTTTGATTAAAAAGGTTGCTATATACATCTATATGGAAATCATTACAGAATTATTTCTGAAATTGATTAATTGCTTTATTTTTTGTTCAAATAATGTAATAAATATCTAGTGCTATCTAATGCTCTATAATGCTTCCCGATAATGAGCATTTGTTGGTTCAAATCGTAAAAGTTGTATGAACAATTGTTTTTGAAATTTCAATTGGGCAAAATTTAACCAATTTTGGCTAAAACGCATAACTCGACCAATAAACATTTTATATCAATGTTGGACAACATTTAGGCAAAATTTGTCAAAAATGTTGTCCAATAATTATGATAGATGATATTAGAACCAACCCATCCCAATGCTAATTTTGCAGTATATTTTCAAGCAGCAGATGCTTTGTCTTTTGGCATTATACAGGGTGCATGGTTGGTATGTTGTCTATCAACATGGGAAATGATATAAGAAAGTAGCTGAATTAATCATAATACCGGTAGTATATATAGACACAAAACTAATATGGACAAAAACACGTAGGGAAATCCAAAATAATGAAGCGAATACTTCTGGAAATCATGCACTACAATGTGCTTGTAGAACAAATACGGTCCGAACAACAAATACACTACCCTTATAATAAATAGTGGTCCAGGCTCACATTTGTACAGAAATATGCTAGAAATAGCATGGATAATGCTTTATGAAGATATTTCTGCCATGGTAAAACACACTATTTGATCTCATAGAATACACATATTTTTGAAAGCGAAAACAAGTCTGATACCCCGTCAGAAAGAACAGTTTTCAAAAATTGCTTTTTAAAAGATGCTTTTAAAATGTTGTTTGTTCACACCGTTTTATACACTAACCTATATTGTCCTAACAATATGATTAACCATAGTATATAGTGATATTTGTTCATTTTGTACATATTTTGTTCCGTATAATGTTTAATGCAGATAACTTTGCTATTAGCTCCTATGCCTATGTTATTGAATGCAACATATAATTATACTTGCTCACTTCAATACTGAACAACTAAATTTTGAAATCAACAAGTTTATTGATCGCGAAAGCCCGAGTACATTTTTGGGAAGCTAACAAACAGAGGGAGTACGGTGACTGAAAAGATCAGATGTGAAAATATATCATTGTACACAAATTAATACAAATCAGAGTTTTATGCTTAAATGTAATAGCAAGAGTATGCACAATGGGCAAATGGACTACGGAGAAGTCTAGGTTAAAGCAAATACAGAAACGGTCTGAAAAGAAAGGCTCACAAAGTGCAGTTATACTGCACAGCAAACATGATTCGACCTTTGAAGTACTTAAACCTGGTTAACAGAAAACTACTCCAGCAATATCAATCGATAAAAGTCTAGTTTATCCTCCACATTGAATGGTGGACTGCACTTATGCCCAAATATGGCACTTGCCAATCAATATTCACCCACTTGAAATCCCTGACTCGCTACACTGACCACCCAAGTTATGGACAGATATTGGAGCTGTTTTTGCTGTCATCTGTCATTTACATATCAGGGAGGTACGAACATTTGCAGATGCCCCACATACTCAGTTTTTAGCCTACATGTAATGTATAAATTAGACTTGATTGACAGCAAGTACAAAAAATATCCGTCAACAGGTTTAGCTTTAATGCCCTTCGGAAGAGAGCGACCTACAAGTGAGTGATAGTCACTAAAAGTTGCATTCGATTTACACAGGGAATTTTGCAGGCAATGCCGTGCCCTACTTACTAAAACACAAAAGTGCGAATATTTCCAAATATCTAAATTAGCTTAAAATTTAGGACATGTTACAAAACTATATTTCCTAGAATTTCAGAGAGTACAAAAGTATATTGGCCGGTTATTTTTCACACAGTGACGTTAACTAGGAAATGCCCTATACCTCTAACATACACTGTTTGTAGAGGTTACACCTCAATGGTGAGAGCACGAGAGTATGATTTTGATTAAAAGGTTGCTATATACATCTATATGGAAATCATTACAGAATTATTTCTGAAATTGATTAATTGCTTTATTTTTTGTTCAAATAATGTAATAAATATCTAGTGCTATCTAATGCTCTATAATGCTTCCCGATAATGAGCATTTGTTGGTTCAAATCGTAAAAGTTGTATGAACAATTTTTTTGAAATTTCAATTGGGCAAAATTTAACCAATTTTGGCTAAAACGCATAACTCGACCAATAAACATTTTATATCAATGTTGGACAACATTTAGGCAAAATTTGTCAAAAATTTTGTCCAATAATTATGATAGATGATATTAGAACCAACCCATCCCAATGCTAATTTTGCAGTATATTTTCAAGCAGCAGATGCTTTGTCTTTTGGCATTATACAGGGTGCATGGTTGGTATGTTGTCTATCAACATGGGAAATGATATAAGAAAGTAGCTGAATTAATCATAATACCGGTAGTATATATAGACACAAAACTAATATGGACAAAAACACGTAGGGAAATCCAAAATAATGAAGCGAATACTTCTGGAAATCATGCACTACAATGTGCTTGTAGAACAAATACGGTCCGAACAACAAATACACTACCCTTATAATAAATAGTGGTCCAGGCTCACATTTGTACAGAAATATGCTAGAAATAGCATGGATAATGCTTTATGAAGATATTTCTGCCATGGTAAAACACACTATTTGATCTCATAGAATACACATATTTTTGAAAGCGAAAACAAGTCTGATACCCCGTCAGAAAGAACAGTTTTCAAAAATTGCTTTTAAAAGATGCTTTTTAAAATGTTGTTTGTTCACACCGTTTTATACACTAACCTATATTGTCCTAACAATATGATTAACCATAGTATATAGTGATATTTGTTCATTTTGTACATATTTTGTACATATTTTGTTCCGTATAATGTTTAATGCAGATAACTTTGCTATTAGCTCCTATGCCTATGTTATTGAATGCAACATATAATTATACTTGCTCACTTCAATACTGAACAACTAAATTTTGAAATCAACAAGTTTATTGATCGCGAAAGCCCGAGTACAAATTAAGCTAACAAACAGAGGGAGTACTGAAAAGATCAGATGTGAAAATATATCATTGTACACAAATTAATACAAATCAGAGTTTTATGCTTAAATGTAATAGCAAGAGTATGCACAATGGGCAAATGGACTACGGAGAAGTCTAGGTTAAAGCAAATACAGAAACGGTCTGAAAAGAAAGGCTCACAAAGTGCAGTTATACTGCACAGCAAACATGATTCGACCTTTGAAGTACTTAAACCTGGTTAACAGAAAACTACTCCAGCAATATCAATCGATAAAAGTCTAGTTTATCCTCCACATTTAATGGTGGACTGCACTTATGCCCAAATATGGCACTTGCCAATCAATAATCACCCACTTGAACTCCCTGACTCGCTACACTGACCACCCAAGTTATGGACAGATATTGGAGCTGTTTTTGCTGTCATCTGTCATTTACATATCAGGGAGGTACGAACATTTGCAGATGCCCCACATACTCAGTTTTTAGCCTACATGTAATGTATAAATTAGACTTGATTGACAGCAAGTGCAAAAATGTCCGTCAACAGGTTTAGCTTTAATGCCCTTCGGAAGAGAGCGACCTACAAGTGAGTGATAGTCACTAAAAGTTGCATTCGATTTACACAGGGAATTTTGCAGGCAATGCCGTGCCCTACTTACTAAAACACAAAAGTGCGAATATTTCCAAATATCTAAATTAGCTTAAAATTTAGGACATGTTACAAAACTATATTTCCTAGAATTTCAGAGAGTACAAAGTATATTGGCCGGTTATTTTTCACACAGTGACGTTAACTAGGAAATGCCCTATACCTCTAACATACACTGTTTGTAGAGGTTACACCTCAATGGTGAGAGCACGAGAGTATGATTTTGATTAAAAAGGTTGCTCACATCTATATGGAAATCATTACAGAATTATTTCTGAAATTGATTAATTCCTTTATTTTTTGTTCAAATAATGTAATAAATATCTAATGCTATCTAATGCTCTATAATGCTTCCCGATAGTGAGCATTTGTTGGTTCAAATCGTAAAAGTTGTATGAAATTTTTTTTTGAAATTTCAATTGGGCAAAATTTAACCAATTTTGGCTAAAACGCATAACTCGACCAATAAACATTTTATATCAATGTTGGACAACATTTAGGCAAAATTTGTCAAATTTTGTCCAATAATTATGATAGATGATATTAGAACCAACCCATCCCAATGCTAATTTTGCAGTATATTGGCATTATACAGGGTGCATGGTTGGTATGTTGTCTATCAACATGGGAAATGATATAAGAAAGTAGCTGAATTAATCATAATACCGGTAGTATAATTATATAGACACAAAACTAATATGGACAAAAACACGTAGGGAAATCCAAAATAATGAAGCGAATACTTCTGGAAATCATGCACTACAATGTGCTTGTAGAACAAATACGGTCCGAACAACAAATACACTACCCGTATAATAAATAGTGGTCCAGGCTCACATTTGTACAGAAATATGCTAGAAATAGCATGGATAATGCTTTATGAAGTTATTTCTGCCATGGTAAAACACACTATTTGATCTCATAGAATACACATATTTTTGAAAGCGAAATAAGTCTGATACCCCGTCAGAAAGAACAGTTTTAAAGAATTGCTTTTAAAAGATGCTTTTTAAAATGTTGTTTGTTCACACCGTTTTATACACTAACCTATATTGTCCTAACAATATGATTAACCATAGTATATAGTGATCTTTGTTCATTTTGTACATATTTTGTTCCGTATAATGTTTAATGCAGATAACTTTGCTATTAGCTGCTATTGTTAACTCGATTTGATGATTATGATCTTAGCTGACCTCATATGATTGAGCACTGCGGAATGGTGAAACCATTGTTCAAATTGGGTGAAAAGCATGAAATTTGGCTCAGATGTACTGTAGTGTATACTGATTCATTTTGGATCCGGGGCCAATTGAAATTTTTCCTATTTTTCAAAATGGCGGCCATTTTCAAAATGGCATCCAATTTTCCTAAAAATGTCGAACTGATCATGGATATCAGCTTGGAATAGCTATTTCTCTCTGATTGCCACTCAAAATACTCTAGAATAGAGTAGGTTGAATATTTTTGCATTTTCAAAATGGCTGCCAAATTCAAAATGGCTGCCAAATTCGTCCATTTGACAATGAAATGAATGTAAAAAGTAATGTTTTTCTTCGCTATGGTATGAAAGTAAACTTATATAAAACATAGTGTACACCCACAAACATGTAAGAGAGAGAGAGAGAGATAGAGAGAGCGAATTACAGTATTCTAAAGGCTGAAAAATACTTACCATGGAAAACTCATTTAGACTATTAGATCAGGGGCAACTTCTAGAAATGCCTTCAACATCTGAATTGTCAGAGCCAATAGATTGGAACAAATGCATTTTGTGCCAAAAAGCTGCTAACGAAACACTGCGATGGCCAGGTGATAATAAAGACCCTGATTATGGTATTGGTTTGGTGTATGCTAACATCGCTAGTAATTACTAGTAATTTACTAGTTTACATGAACCACCCCTACCTATAAATCCAAAATTTATTTATTTATTATAAAGAACTAGGGGAACTTCCAGATAGTTTGAATTTAGAAGCGCTAGATGACGGAACAGGAATTGCTGCAACCCTGAAGTCCAATGTAGCCAAGTGGCACAAACAATGCAAGTATAAGTACAAATACCACTAAATTGAAGCGTGCAGAAAAGATAAAAATAAAGGAAAGTAAGAGTGAACCATACTTTAGTTCGCACGGACATGCTGAAGCATGACAAATCTGAATTCTCCGGCTCATTCTCTAAAGATTGTCAACAACAATCTGTTCCACAATCTTTAATGACCCTAGTTGGCGTGATAATGACGGGTCCTGTATAGTCCAAAAATCTAGCAATGCTACTGATACTCAAGCGATGCTCAGTGTCTCCCAACTCGTGCGTTACAATCTCATAATTCGACGCAGGGTACGCTCAACATCTTTATACCACAGCGTGGATCATGAACCACCCCTACCTATTTACATAGGACTTCTAATTCACGCCAGAACACGGAAGCGTGGATTGATCGACAAGATGTACGATCTTGGAGTCTCCGTATCATATGATCGAGTACTGTCCATTTCAAAGGATTTAGGCAATGAAGTGTGTTCAAGATATGAAGCTGAACATGTTGTCTGTCCAGCAAATCTTCGCCATGGTCTTTTCACAACTGCCGCAGTTGATAATATAGACCATAACCCTACCTCTACAACAGCCCGAGCTTCATTTCACGGGACTGGTATATCCCTCTTCCAACACCAAAGCAAGAATATTCTTGGGGAGAAACGAGATATGCCTGAAGTTCAGCACAGTCACCCTAAACAGAAGACAATGGCACAATTTCCTGAAGATTACACCAGTATACTTCCCGCCGGTTCTTCACACAAAGGAACCTGATGTACCTGAAGTTGCTGTCCTCTTGACCATGCACACGAGCAGAATAATTATGTTGTGAAATGTGATGGTGGTGCCGTAGGGCTAACAGAGAACCCATCTTAATTAATGCGTTGGATGGTAGCAGGACCAGAAATGGCGCGAGTCATATTCGAAGAGACAGTAGAAAGCATTAAGACGAAGCAGATTAAGGGACCCGATGTCAAACATCATGAACAAGTGAAGTCTGTGCAAGGTACATTAACCAAAGATGTGAAATCGCTCTGTGATACTATGGAAGAGATGGACAACCCCTTTGAAGAACAGATCAATGACCTCTTAGTTCTTGATACAAGGGACATAGTATACGATGGAGTAGTGCACACAGTTCGCAACGTACAGAAGCTAGGAAAAGAACAGCACACCAGCTTTGTAGAATCGCGCCTTCACAACAGAACGGAGTCATTGTTCAGTCCACTGAAACGGAATAAATATCAACTGTTCAGTTGCCCTCAACCTGCAACGAAGTCTGATGAGAAGCAGAAGATTACATCACTGAAGAAGAATTGTGCCCTTTTTTTCAGGCTGTACGTGTCATGCCAAATCCGTCATGAGAATCAGAGTTATACACCATCATTATCCAAATTTGGAAATCTGCATTCAGGAACAAAGGCAGACCTACTTAGATGTTTCCAAGAAACATATCCTCCTCCACCTGAAGAGGTCCCCGATGTAGACGCTATTCTTCTTGATGGTGCTGCAATCGTTAAAATACTGAAGCCTGGTCCAGCAAAAACCTTTAGTGAGTACTCAGAGCTTGTATTCTTGCCGTTTGTGCAGTCCCAGCTCAGGAATGCCAACAGAGTAGATGATGAATACATTCCAAATAGTCTCAAGGCAATGACAAGACAGAAGCGTGGAAAAGGTACAAGGAGACGTGTGCAGCCAGACACCAAGATACCAGGTAATTGGCAAGCTTTTCTACGGATCGACGAAAACAAGATGGAACTCTTTGCTTTCCTGGCTCAACAGTCTGTAACAATCCACACTGAAGGGAAAGTAATCTCTACTTTTGGCAAATTGACCACACTGAATACCCCATGAGGAAACAGGGCGCTTGTCTCCTTGTACACACGAGGAAGCGGATACCAGGCTTCTGTTGCATGCAGCTGACGCTGCTGCTACTGGATGCCAGCCAGTCATGATACGTACTGTGGACACAGATGTGGTTGTATTGTGTACAGCTTTGTTTCCCCAAATTAATCTTACTGAACTTTGGGTATTATTTGGCACAGGTAAGATAAGAATTGCAGACTCATACCAGCTCACGCCATTGCCCAGACTTTAGGACCAAAGAAATCTATGTCTCTACTTATGTTTCATGGGTTCACCGGTTGCGATCAGGCATACTTCTTTCTTAACTGAGGAAAGAAAACGACATGGCAAATGAGCAAGATCTTCACTGATGTTGTAGACTCATTTGCAGCTCTCAGTAGAGTTCCACCATCAGAGCAGGAGTTGAGTGATCACATGCCGACAATTGAGCGGTTTGTTTTCCTTATGTACGACCAGAGACAGAGCAAGTTCCTCTAATAGTGTTGATGATGCACGCAGAGAACTCTTCACTCAGAAGGGAAGGTCAGTTGAGTGTATCCCACCAACCTTGGCAGCGCTCTTCAAGCATATGAAAAGAGCAACATTTCATGCTGCTTATGTCTGGGGTCAAGCCTTATTACGCGCCCCAGGGTTGCCGGACCCAGCTGAGTGGGGATAGACAAAAGAGACCTCTAATTTGTGGCAGCCTCTGTGGATGACACTGCCTGAAGCTTGTAAATCTTACCAAGAACTTATCAAGTGCGGCTGCAATGTGATCATAGGGTGCCTTGGTCTGTGCAAATGTGTAAAGACTGGAGTCGCATGTACTACGTACTGTAAATGTCATGGGGACTGTGAACAACGGTAATTAGAGGTAGTCAATTTAGAGTAAAAATGAAGGCAGATGTTTTAAGCTACCTGTCTTTTTTATGCTCTGTTTTAATTGAACTTGCCAGGTAATGACGTTCTTTACAGTTTAGGCCAGTTGCAAATGCAAATCAGTCATTTGAATCCTTTTTGGAATTTGTCGGCCATATTTCAAAGCATTTTGTTGTGTAGCCAATTAGTAAAGATGCCACTTGAACTGTGCATTTGACTATCATAAGTTTCAAATTTAAGTTCCGTAAAAGATTATCAAAATTAGAAGTACTGTGATTTTCTGTAATAGTGGTGTCATTTTGAATCTGCCGGCCATGTTGTATTTTGAATTTTGTTTTTATTAGGCCAGTAAGTACAGACGACAAACTGTTCCTTTGAATCCATTGTAAGTTCCAAATAAATCCTCTGTAAAATGACTGACTTCATAAGTAACCGGCAGCCATTTTGAATTTGGCAGCCATGTTGGATTTTGGATGCATATTTTTACGTGATTTAAAAGTATAGATGCCAGACCATACATTAAGATATCATTTGTGTCAAATTTAAGCTCAGTAAAAGCTTTTATATTATAAAAGTACCGATTTACTGTTATAACGGCAGCCATTTTGAATTTGGCGGCCATGTTGGATTTTAGATGCATAGTTTTATGTGACACATAAGTATAGATGCCAGACCATACATTTAGATATCATTTGTGTCAAATTTAAGCTCAGTAAAAGCTTTTAAACCATAAAAGTATCGTTTTACTGTAATAGTGGCGGCCATTTTAAATTTGGCGGCCATATTGGATTTTGGGACAGAAATTGAGATGGCCCCGGATCAAAATTTGATTAGCATGCAAAAAGCTACCTTTGTACCAATTTTCATGCTTTTCACCCAAAATGAACAATTTTCTTGTATTGGAGCACCATTCTGCAGCACCGCCATTTCTCTGTTTTGTATCACAATAATATTATCATGATGGCCGCGGATGTCACGATTAAATAATTAATTACGTTGTCATCATTTTGTCATTCACTTATGCCTGACCTTGGAAAGTAGCACATCAGAATGATATCTTATATGGAGACCCATGACCTTGGGATAAATATGATATACTATTACAACAGTTTATGTATATACATCTCTCACACAACTACACTAGTTCACGTAAGTCAAATACATTTAAATGCATTTTTCATATAAAGTGTTCCTCCTTTATGATCTGTGGTTGAATTGCTGCTTTAAATAAAGTAAATACACTGAGGCAAACTTGTGATGGCATAAGACCTAGGTAATGTGGTTCCTTTTCATCTGTAGACAAGTCCCATTATATACGTTTGGCATCAGTTTATAATGTATGAATTCAGAATAAATACTTTCACCGCACAGACCTAGAGGTATATATTAAGGATCTTGCTTTAAACTGTCTGTGCTCTGTCATGATCCCATCATCCGCCTATTTTCTCTCACACTCTAGGTTCATAAGTTAGCGAGGTTCATATTAAAAACTACTGACAGCTTGGTGCAGGTGTTGAACGTATTTTCGCTCCATCAATTGACATCAAATGTTTTTAATTATTACTGAGCCTAAAATTGCCCGGGATCTATATTAAGAAGTCAACCCGCCATCATGGACGTTTTTTTAAGTTCTTCAATTACGCCATGCCCTACATGCAGCTTTACAAAAGGGCTAAACATAATAGATTGATTTTGTAGCAGCTGAATCGATTTGTTTTCTCTCCAATTATTGTAACGTGTGTTTATGTGCGATGGAGTGTGGGTTGGATTTGAGGTGCAATTGGGTGGTGTGTGTTTGGGTGTTTAGGATGATATCTAGCCATATGCATTATATTATTACATTACATTAACCCAGTGGCGTAGCGTCATAGCACCACCCCCCCATCGATCTGAAATTTTAAAAATCCCATAGGAAAATTGCCGAAAAACGGCTTGTGCCCCCACCCACCATCAGACCCGGTGCCCCCAAAGCACAAAATAAAAACAAAGCAGCAAAAGCAAGATAAACTAAACATAGGAAATCTGACACAGATGGGTTTTGAGAGCAGATTTTGAAGGTTTTAACTGTTGGAGAATTACGAATATGATTTGGGAGATTATTCCAAGCTCTGGGGCCAGCCACTGAGAAGACTCTGTCTCCAGCACATTTATGTGTCTTGGGGACCACAAGGTTCAAGCTGTGACAAGAACGGGTGGTTATTGACTCAAGACGAGGTTTTTTCACCATTAGACAGTCTTTCATGTCATGTGCTGAGGACAGTTCAATGACTTATACACACACACACCCACCCCGGAAAAGTTTGAACTCGACGCAGTGCAAGTCAGTGAGCAAATATGGCAAGATTTTGGTTGTTGGTAAATCAGCCAGGCACATTTGTTTTGGAGCTTCTTTAAACGATTCAGATCGTTTTGTTTGATACCATTTAACAGAAGATTACAGTAGTCCTAGGCGTGCGTAGAATATTCACTTCCTGGACGATCTAGCATCTGGAAAACTTAGTAGCGAGTTTGTAGTGTCATAATATTGAGGTGTCGATATCGGATACAAATTACTGATAAATAGCGATTGATGGGAATGAGTTTTGTGAGTGTGTGTGTTTTCAAAGAATAACACAAACTCAGTGAAACTAATTAGTGACTTTATATCCATAATTATTTTAAATCAGGTGAAAAACACATTCTAGCCCTTTTCGGTAAATCTTGACAGTATTTGCGATGCCATGGTGATGCGCACATCGTTGTCGACTTTCGTTACTGCGCACGTCTAACTATGCGCAGTATAGATGTGCACATTACCATGACGTATTTATGGTTAAATTGTAATGACTTTCGGGACTTTTGAATTTGAATTGTTTTATCGATTCTAGTCTAGGTGCTCCAAGGAAAGTTAACATAAAACCTTAAGATAGAAATCATTCGATATTTTTATAACAGGCTTCTAAGATAAGTGATTGGTAGTGTTATTGCCTTAATGCACCGATTTAACAACTTCTTTGATAAGCCAATGTTGTGTATTAACATGGCAATGTATATTGATTTGGTTTCTCTGTATCATAGCTGTCGAAATATTGATTACAGCTAACTGGGTCTGTTTCTGTGTTATCGTTTTAAATGTTTAGGTCATAATGTATTTCATATTCCTATGACGAATAATCTATCTAAATTAAGTCGTAAATATGGTCACCGAATGTTTCGATGATACTGATCCCAACAAACATTGTTTATGAGACGTAGATATAAATATTTTGCCTCGAAAGTAATGCCATTATATTTTAATGCGACAATAACCATGATAACTTTTTAAAGGACATTTTGACTGGTTATTTTTTATTTACTTATCTATTTTTTTTATTTATATTTTTTTATTTATTTATTTATTTTTTTATTTTTTTATTTTTTTTTTATTTTTTTATTTTTTTTTTTTTTGTTATTTATTTTTTTATTTTTTTTTTTTTTTTTATTTATTTTTTTTTATTTATTTATATACTTCTTCACTTAATTATTCTAAAATATCAAATTAATATATAACAAGAACGTAACCTGAAAATGTGACCAATTGAAATTAATTTTTCGATGCTGTTAAATATCTGCTCAAGTTTCATCTTTTAAAAACATTGAGTGGTGTGTGACATTTACGAAATCACGTTATGGTGTTTGTAATTGTTTATAATTATCAACCTTTTTATGATCTGTCGTATATCTTGAGAGATTAACACTCACATAAACCAGCTAAATTTCTCCGTCGAGTAATGTAATGACAGAATTATCTAATTATTTTTTCTAAAGGGAATAAACATATTTGGTGATTTCTAGTAAGGTTTGGATGTAGTTGACTAAATTTTAAAGGTGCGTACCTTATATCGTCTTATTTTCCTCTCATCTTATTTTAGTAATAATGTTACCTCCATTACACAGAATGGTACAAAACACAACATATGGTAGGCGTTTTATTGGGTACAAGTGTGTACATTAGCATGTTTCTACCAAGTGAATCTATCAAAGATTTATAATTGGTTAAGATAATGTGATGAGCAACCTGTTCCTGCCTTTAAGAGATCTTTAATGTCGTCATTCTTATTATGATAATTGCATAAATTATGTTGAAGGATAAATGCGAACATTCTTCTAAACAAAAACCAAAATTTACTCACTAATTTTTACAGTTTCGCTTATCATGATCGAAAAGCATCATCAGAATATTGATTGATGATCACTTCTTCCGGTTGGACGAGGTTGTAGACACAGCGGCCTTCGCCATCGGGCCAAAGTGTTTTTAAAATGCTTAAAAACAACTTGGTTTTAATGCTTGTTATTGCATCTTCTAGGGAAGTCTGAGTATCTTTATAAAATAGCCGAGTGGGTGGGTTTTCGCTGAAATATTTTGTGTGTAAAAGCTGAAGCATCCTATGTATAAAGGAATAATTATATGAATATTAACTGCACAATATGTAGAACGATTCGCGATACCCAATTGTGGTAGAGTTGGTGTTGTTTAGGAGGGGAGAATTTTATTTCAATTTTATATACGTCAAAATATTTTTTTGAATTTAGTGAAAATAAACGCTCAAAAAATGATGAAAAATCTATGTAATTTTTACATAGAACCCCGATAAAGATTACTGTATCGTTTTTATGGTAATCTAATCTTCCATTTTCTAAAAACATCTTGGGGGTTCTATGTGAAAAACCTGAATAAACTGGGGGGAACCCAACATCTATACCCCAGGGACTACAGGTCTACAAGAAGATGGCAGACTCCCTATATATGAGTTGACTTCTGACGTCAATGCCTGGCAGTATGCGCACGCATCATCACAATTTCCATTGTTTTTTGCCTGGCAGTATGCGCGCGCATCATATTTTGTTCAGGGCTCGTGTTTTTAAAACTCCCGCCACATCACAATAAGACTATTGAACAGTGTAGTGGTTGCATGGGGTTCACTCAAGCATAAAGATATGCCGGTCCCTTGCCTTTGTTGATAAACATTGAGGTCAACTCATCTATACATTGCACGGACCGATATACCATGCACGATGCAGTCAAAATCGATATTATGTATTGTGCGCAGCACAATACACGTATTGTTGTATTTCTATTCTATACCCGAGAAATGTTGGAGTTGCCTATAGCCTATGCTTAAAATTCAATCTGGCTATCAGCAACTCATGTGGTCCAATGGATTAGCGCGCTGGACTTGGGAATCTGTATGCTGCTGCAGCGTGGGTTCGAGTCCCACCTCTGCCAAACTGAAATTCACTTTTTTTTAATTTCATATTTGGGAAATGGGACTGGGCGAATTTATGTGGTGTAGTTGTAGAGTTGTCACTCAGTAGAGGATATCATATACGTGACTTAGATAGTGGGCCCCGTCGTCCCTATTCATAACGTTGGATTTTCTGCATCGAATCTAAATAGACTCCATGATGCGTTTCATATTTGAGTTACACTCCTTGCTAAGGATTTTCGAATGTTGAAGGGTATCTTCCAAAAAATACACATACAACCGCCACCCCACCCCACATACCCCACGCCCACTCCCAACAAGTGATAGCTTCTGGATATATAATTTTGATTATTAGCAGTTTCATGGTTGTGTTTTCATCGCGTAAATTGTGTATTTGCTTCAGTAAGTGATGCTTGTAATCATAGTAATGGCATGTCGCTAATAGAAAATATTTTATCACATTTAAACCCCCACTTTCGAATATAGAAAACTATGAAATAAATACACAATATAATATCAACACTATACGCTGTACCACATGTCATAGAGTATATGCACAAATCGACACGATACATTTCCCTCCCCTCAATAAAGCTGACGTGACATATACATTCATTTTGTAAGATTCAAAGATTTATCTTCCTAAAACAGAGCAACGCAGAGATTTTCTTTCATAAATTAAAAATGCACCATAAACATATAAATACCGATGCATTAAATGTGTCGTACTGGATGTAAAATGCACCGTATCTCATGATAATTTCATGGATAGTTTTTATCACTTGGTAAATTTATAACGAACGTGATTGGTTAGATGTAAGCGAGGCTTATCAAAAAGACAACCAGTAATCGATCAACAATCCCTGGATTGGAAATATATTAGAATTCCATGCTGCTGATATATCGACGCATTTGTGAATACACTATCAGATTCTTATGTTGTATGGGACCACATTTTGAGCTATATACTCAGTGGGTCCATTCCTACCTTTTTATGGACGGGGTAAGGTGGGCGAGGGTGTGTAGATGTTGAGTGAAGCCGTTGGGTGTACATTATTTTCGAAAGATATATGTAATTTTTTGACACTTTTAAAATTTCCGACAGCAAAAGAAACTGATCCGTGAAAACTGTCGGGAAAACTATCAAAATTGTTCATATTCTTACGGAAATGCATATTCTTTTGGAAAGGAATTAATCAAAGGATCAATATCATATTTCAAAAATCTTGGTATTTTTAACGGTCATCATTAAAGGTAGCTCTCTTCAACCAATACCTTCCTGAGTAGTAAATAATATCGAATTTCTTGGATGTCAATCTTTATTACGCTATTCAAGGGCCAATCCTTGCTAAGGGATGGTCCTTTTAAGAAGTCAAAGGCAATCCTTGATAAAGGGATATTAGAAGACCTGCATTGTCGGACTATGTTTGTCCTTGTTAAGAATCGTATTCTGTTCATTACTCTCTGTTGATTTCCTTATGTGGTTTGCTTACCAAACCAGTGCCCAGGAAGTTGATTCGTCCATGTATATACTACTGTGTACATGATAATCACAATTGCGATTTGCGACTTACTCCAATCTGCTCACTGGATAATTTCAACTGAAATAGTCCTGGAATAGGCCCTTATTTATGATTTGATAACAAAGTTAATTGCACCCCATTTTCAGAGAATATAATTTTTCGCAATAAATTTCAACAGGCATGGTTGCTCTCAAGTTGTCTGCCAAGTTTCGTTATTTAATACTAATAGTGTGGATTCTAAAGTGTCACAAGGGTGCTAAAATGCTTTGGTACACTGCCTATTTTGTGATAATTTGAATTACCTTCTGTTCCACCTGATTGCGTAACCTATTGGCAGTGCACAAATGTTTTTTGCAGCCATGTGTACTGAGGCTGGGTGGAATATATCAAAAACAACTGATGAAACACCACTACGGAGTACGTAAGTGGTAGAGCAGGTTTGAATAGTAGTTTATACGTTGTAAAATGTCTGCGTAAACTTTTATTATAAAACACTCGAACGTGCCAAATTTCAAGCTTCACCATGTTCAAACGTAAGGTATGGAGGTGCTCTTTTAACACTTGGAATTAACATGTTTTCTTCACATTTCGATAGTAACAAATCTAAGAGATGTCATTTTTAAAAGTTACATTTATCTCCATCGTATCGTAAACTTATATACACACGTGTAAATACAAATGATGTCGTGCGTATTACAGATAAACATTAATTTCTTGTATTTAATACTAAAACCAGATATTAACGTCTTCTAGTGTTAATTAATATAATTTAAACAAGTTGGCAGAAAAACGTACAGGTATGCTATGTGGCACCTCCAAAGATATTTCCCCTTTACATATGGAATCCATACTGTAGATAAATCTACAGAATGTATTATCAAAGTGTTAAACGACACTTTTAGCTATCTACTGCAACAAAAAGACTGTCAATTGTCAAAGCAGATTGTCAAGCAGATTGTTACAATCATTTTGACATCGTTTTGCAATGGGGAAATAAAAAGCGCTTTTCATTTCATGTTGTAAAACCACATGCAAGTGACTAATGTTAACGTTGCATTCATGCGATCAGAAACCTGGTTCAAATACTATATGTGAATGCCGCTCGCTGTAAAAGGGACTAGTACTACAGTTACCAAGTCGATAACATCCAGTGGCTATAAAATTGGTAAGAGACTTGGTGCCTACTGAATTTCATATCAGAAATCAATTGTACTACTCCTGGGATGGGAATGGGGATTTGTTATAAATCTTCATGACAGTTAAACACGACTTCGTGTGTCACACCATGGCGAAGACGATGATATTTATACAGGGTGATTTAAAATGAACTGTACCCAAATTCAAAAATTAAAATTAAATACTTACCGACATTTAAATAACTTGTGTTTGTAAGCTCTAACAGGATATTATGTTTCCTATTATTGGTGAAAAAATTATGTCTTTACCTCAAATGGTTTTGAAGAAAAGTACATTTTTATAAAACACACCAATTTTGTTACTGCGTGTAGAGAACACGGATAAACTTAGTTCCATGTGTTGGTCTAAAAATGGGATGATAAATTGAAAATGCGATATCTTCTGACTAAAACCACTTATTATCAAAATTCAAAATTTCTACTACAGAACACTTATCACTGCTTTCTATGATAGTTTTTTGATATGTACAATATCCACGAATATATATAAAAAATGGGTAAAGTTGGGTACAGTTCATTTTAAATCACCCTGTATGTACGTTGAGTGACTTATTGCATTTTCTCTGAAGCGTTTTCTCATGCTAACAAATGTTTTCAATTGTTAAAAACACATTTACACCTTTATAGCAGCAAATGATGTCACTTAAGCAGTTAAGGGAATCATTCGATTGCTAAAAGAGTGTGCTATTAAAACCAATCTTTACCTCTACAAATTGTTGACCTGGTTTGAATTGTTTAGTGCCTGACAGATAATTTCTATTGAGTTGATTATATGTCATATCTGACCTACTTCTGAAGCTATTTTATTTCACAAGAAAACGAAAAAGAAAAGAAGAAGATGATGATACATAATTAGGTCGGGGATTATGACCATTATACTAAAACTAAGCTATCGAATGCTGAAGATTTAAAAAGGAAATAAGAAAACCATAGCATCTAAAAGTCTTTGAGCGACTCGCATGCAATAGAGAGAATTGAGTTGTATCTGGCATTGTCAGCCCCATGTTATCCATCCCGCCACAGGCCTGACAACGCAGGAAATGCTCTAATACTACTTATAGATTTATCATTCCCAATGTTTCGGTTCCAGACTGGCTGGCTTAAACATCTGAAATTTGAGAGTGGTAGAAACATTTCACACCGCTAGAAAGGAGCCCCATAGTTTTGCTTATTTCATACTATAATAATAATAATAATAATAATAATAATAATAATAATAATAATAATAATAATAATAATAATAATAACACTAATAATAATAATAATGATAATGATAATAATAATAATAATAATAATAATAATAATAATGATAAAGGCGCATGCTTTGTGTAAAATACGAACTAGAATAATACAAAATGTAACATGAATATGAAAGTATAAAACAGGATTCAGAAAGACTGTCACTGACATATCCAAATACTTCTTGTTTTTAGGTTTACGAGTGAAGAAGCATGCGCTCACTAATAATAGAGCATCTAAAATATTAGTCTTTTATGTCAATATAAACATTCAAAGATGCATTGCAAGTGTATGATGCATTTTTGGACATTCCTACTACAAGGGGCAACTAAAATCTCAGTTAAGGAGAATACACTCGAAAGTATTGATTCGTAGATCCGAATCCACGAGCGATAGCGAGTGGATTGGGATCTACGAATCAATACTCGAGTGTATTCTCTGACTTAAACCATTGCCCCAAATATAAATAGGCCCAGAGAGTGGATACATTTTTTTAATTAATTATTTATTTATTTATTTATTTCAATTTCTTTCTTTCTTTCTTTTTAAGTATTTATTTTTTCATCTTTTCATTATTTTTTATTCACTTATTTTTTTATTGATCTATTATTATTGTATTTATTTGAAATTATTATTATTATTTCATTTACTGCATGAATATTTATTGCATGACTAGGTCCAGAGAGTGGATACATTATTTATTTTTTCTTTCTTTCTTTCTTTCTTTCTTTCTTTCTTTCTTTCTTTCTTTCTTTCTTTCTTTCTTTCTTTCTTTCTTTCTTTCTTTCTTTCTTTCTTTCTTTCTTTCTTTCTTTCTTTCTTTCTTTCTTTCTTTCTTTCTTTCTTTTCTTTCTTTTTTAAATTTATTTATTCTCTCTTTCTTTCTTTCTTTATATATTCATTTTTCTCATTTATTTAATTATTTATTTATTCATCTTTTCATATATTTTTTTATTCATTTATTTAAAATATTTCATTCACTTCCAGCATTATATTTGTATATATTAAGAACATGCACTAATGCGGCATTGAATCGATTTATATTACCTCACTTGTTATTTTAACACCTTTAAAACCACTTGTTGATTCATCGAATTCCTCCGTGGTCTAACAGGCTAAGGCGCTGGATGTTTAGATTTTCTGTGTTAGACCTATGTAAATGTATTCTTTTATCATGTTGCGGGTTCGATTCCGTGGTTTTTTTTTTTTTTTTTTTTTGTAAATTAAATTAATTGGTGAATTCAATAAAGCATTCACTGCCAAATTCAGTGTAATAAACATGGTAAAGACAAACCTTTCATGATTTGTGTTCAAAAAAAAAAATTCCATGATTTTACTACGATACGTCAATGGCAGACTTAACTAAGTATTGTTACGTGAATCATCGACAAGGTAGCAATAGTGTAGTGGTCAGCATTGACACCTCTCACGCGTGCGACCCGGGTTCAATCCCCGGTAGATTCGGTGGATTCGTACTTACGAATCCACACTTAACCGTTGATTCGTTCAGAAAAGTGTTGATTCGTAGATAATAATCAACAGTAAATTGAATAGAGTGACGTCACGGCAATGGTTTAATACATAAGAAATGACACAAATTGGTTTCTGTGTGAATATATTGCAACATGTTTGAGATTAAGCTTTTTTCTCTTTTTTTTTCTAATGCTGTATATTTTTCTTATGGTAATATTTCCATGACATTGCTTGGTATGCCAAAGATGTAAGCTTATCGATATCACATAAGAATACGTGATAAGAATACAATTTGATATCCTTTATCGCACTCTAGCAGGAGAATTCATTCCGTCGTTTGAAATTTGGTTCCGACTCAGAAGAATCATAGATAAAGTATTTAATCTTATATTTCAATTTGATTCAATAATGTTTATGTTTCCTGTAAATGTCTGCGTTTATGACAAATCATATTGATCAAAAATGTTTAATTCATTAATCATGGGATATGACCGTGAGTTGGAAATTCAAATGCCATTCATTTACTCTATATAGTTTTTAGTTAATCATTAATCTTATATATATTGCATTTTTAACACAAAGTAATTAAATGAAAATTAGATGGCAATTTATTGTATAGGATGGGTAACAAGTTGCAATAAGCTGACACATTAAGCGATAACTAATATTTTTAATCATTAATATCATGCCTCATTAACTCTGCTCATTACTGGACCTCAGCACATACAATTGGGTGGTCCAATTTGTTCATATGGTGTTTTGCCTCTAAATTGATGCAGACAAAACATCAAATTAATAGAAAATATAAAATACCTGAAAAGGTGACAAATTGAAATTAATATATGAAGCTTTTATATATCTGTTGAAGATGCATCTTTAACAAAAATGGAGTGGTGTGTGACATTTACGAAATCACGTTTCGATATTTGTAATTGTGTATAATTATCGACCTTTTTATGATCTGTCATATATCTTGGGAGAGTAACTCCCACATTAAGCTGCTCAATTGTCCCATAGGTAATGCAATGACGAAATTGCGTTTCTTTTCTGTTCTATGTTTTCCAAAAGGAATAAACATAATTTTCCGGATTTCGAGTCACAATTTCCTCTCGTCGGTATTGTAACGTTACTCCATTAACAGAATGGTAGAAAACACAACATATGGTATGAATAGATGTCTTATAAAGTTCTAATAGACGTGTTTCTAAGGAGTGGATTTAATCCCAGCTTTATCATACGTTAAAGAATTAGACGAACAACCTGTTCACAGCTTTATACTAAAAGATGTATTGAATAACATGATTCGTAATAACATTAATTCATATTTTAAGGGTATCTACTGAAATACACGCAGCTTCATATTTTCATCATATTCTTGCCCCGGTGGGTTCAGTTTGTATTTAAAGGTAGGACGTATGACCGTTCCAGGATTTGAAAATGACCCCTATTTCACGGGGAATCGAGGACATTTGCAGCAATTTTACCCCCTATTTTGCGCGAAATCAAGGAAAATTTGCCCCCAAATACCTCCCCTATTTTTATCATTTTGAGGATGCATTTTCATTTCACCCCCTTAATACGAGGAATCGAGGACATTTTCCCGAAATTAATACCCCTATTTTTACCATTTCAAGGACGCTTTTGAATTTCCCCCCTATTTCACGGGGAAATGAGGACAATAACGAAAACTGTAGCAGTAAAACGCGGAGGAAAGTCATAGAAATACACCCTATTTTCCATTTCAAGGACAATTTTGCTCCAAAACACCCCTAATTTGGACAATCGCGAACAATTTTGTCCTCGAAAATTCCGCGGACATTTCTTGAAAAGTACCCCTAATTGGAACATCATGCGTACACATTGTCAGTGAAGACTGAACCCACCGGGATTCTTGCTGTAATTTACGTAGTTTTATACAAGATTTTGACGGGACATTTCTGCCAACGGTGCTGCCAGACAGGGGCGTAGCCAGCTTTCTTGGTCAGGGGGGGCAAAATAAAATTTTGGGGGCACAGACGAAAACCATTGCAGTTGCATCATACAATACAAAAGGGCCTTATTTGGATGATGTGCGCGCGTAGCGTGAAAAAAAATGATATTTTACGCTATTTTTGCCCATTATCCGGCTTAAAAAGGGCTTTATTGTTACAATGTGCGCGCGTAGCGCTCAAAAATTTTGTATTTTACACTATTTTGGCCCTGAATTTTTTGCTAGAAAAGGGCTCCTTGCCCTTTTCTTTTCCTTTGCCCTCCTGATTTTCTCTTTCATTTTTTGTCAGAGGGCACTTTTTCTTTCATTTTTTGGCTACGCTACTGCTGCCAGATATTTTTAAGGTTTTCAGGTAAATTTTCAGGTAAATTTAAAGTACACGTGTGCTTAAGAGGCCGACGTAACCTATTGGCAGTACACATGTGTTTTTGCACCCAAGTATACTGAGGTTGTGTGGGATATATCAAAAACAACTGATGAAACACCACTACAGAATAAGTATGTGGCAGAGTAGATAAGTAGGGCAGTAAAATGTCTGTGCAAACTTTTATAAAAATTATAAAAACACTCAAACGTGCCAAATTTCAAGCTTCACGTATAGGGTGTGTGAGTGTTGTTTTAACATTTTGAAACACAAGTGTTTCCTCTCATTTCGATTCTTACAAATCCTAGAGATTTAAGTTGTTATATTTGTCCCCATCGTAATCACATTAAATATAAACATTAACTCCTAAACCTCCTTGGCACATTTAACACAAAAACCGATATTAACGTCTTCAAGTGTTGCTCATTTCAACAAGTTGGCAGAGTGCTAAACCGTATGATTTTGTTATGTGACGCCACCATTGAAAGGCTATCTTCACGTATGGATACATCTATGTAAACTGCTCAAATAAAGAAAGTCCGCAGTCATGTAACCTGTCCTACACCAAAACCTGATCTTGTTATGACAATTTAATTGATAAAGTCGTGTGCAGAATCTTGTTAGCTCCATTTTGATACCAAATTTGCTACCAAACACTGTAAATTCAGAGAGACTGATACCAGTATATGAAATTTGGTGCATTTTCAAAAATTGCAAATTGAAAACAGACCACGCGGATCTGTAGAGGTGAATGGCAGAGCGTGACCATTGATAGCCCAAAACAACCGCTAGGTCATATCGATCGCAATGTGCCCTAGTATTCATCAGCAAAGCACTGTAGCAATCCATGCGTTTTAAATTAACAATTGAATAAAGCGCGCACTTGGGATAGTCGACAGGGCCCATCGTGGGCAAGCAAGTTTGACCACATTACCCCGCTGAGCAATTTCGACCGCGTGCATAGTTTTGATTTGCAACTTTTGAAAATGCACTAAATGCCATAAACTGGTATCAATCTTTGGCACTTTTGAGTGTTTGGTAGCAAATTTAGTATCAAATTTGAGCTAACAAGCTTCTGCACACGACCTTATCAATTAAATTGTCATAAAAAGATCAGGCTTTGGTGTAGGACAGGTTACATAACTGCGGACTTTCTTTATTTGAGCAGTTTATTATTATACACTGGACTTTTTGCAATGTACTTCAACAAAAGGACTGTTATTTGCCAAAGAAGCAGTCATTTTGGCATCGCCTTGCAATGTGGAAATAAAGAGCACTTTTATTTCATGTTGTGAAACCACATAATTAATGCAAGTGACTATAATGTTAACGTAGCATTTTATGCGATCAGACACCTGGTTCAAATACTAGAATGTGAATGCCGCTCGCTGTAAAAGGGACTAGTACTACGGTTACCAAGTCGATAACAGCATCAAGTGGCTATAAAATTGGTAAGAGACTTGGTGCCTACTGAATTTCATATCAGAAATCAATTGTACTACTCCCGGGATGGAAATGGGATTTTTTTTATAAATCTTCGTAACAGTTAAACACGATTTCGTTTATCGCACCATCACAAAGACTATTATATTACTAGTATATTTATATGTATGTCGAGCGACTTATTGCATTTTCGCTGTACCGTTTTCTCATGCTAACAAATGTTTTCAATTGTTAAAAACACATTTACACCTTTATAGCAGCAAATGATGTCACTTAAGGGAATCATTCGATTGCTACAGAAGTGTGCTATTAAAACCAATCTTTACCTCTACAAATTGTTGACCTGGTTTGAATTGTTTAGTGCCTGACAGATAATTTCTATTGAGTTGATTATATGTCATATCTGAACTACTTCTGAAGATCTTATATTCTAGGACTCCTTATCTAGGTTTAAGCGTTTATTATCATTCGGAAGAAAATAGATAGGTTATTGTTGTCATACTTATCAGTTTAAAATACTAATTTGCATTTCACTATTAATGGTGTCTTGTATACAGCTAAGTCTATAATTAGCAAACGGATTAAGGCTCACGTGATGATAATACTGAAGTATAGGAACAGGTGTTCCTAGTATTTAAACGTTTTAGATGATAATAGAATTTATAAAGCGTGACTATTCATCCAAATACTCCATCCAAACGATACTTAGGAATCTTCAAAACATGCAAGACTGACCTATTTTAGTAAGAGTACACAAATACTATAAGAGACCGAGGTCTTGGATTATAGTGAAGATATTTTGATAAAGAAGAAAAATAAGAAAAACAAGAAGAAGAACATAAAGGAGGAAGAGGGGAAGAAGGAGAGAAGGACGGAGGAAGGAGAGGGAGGCGAAGACGAAGAGGATCGAAAAGAAAAAGAAGGAAGGATAAGGAGACGACGAAAGAGTGGCGGAAGAAGAAGAAGCAGAAGAAACAACAAGAAGAAGAAGAGCGCAAAAGCAGTAGAAGAGAAGCGGTCGAAAATGGAGAAGATAATCTATATGTTAGTGACTAAATGACACATAATCAGGTCGGGGATTATGATAATTATAATAAAGCTAAACTATAAATATCTAAAAGGAATACAATTGAGCATGCAATAAAATAAAATTGCTTTGTATTGGGCATCCTGATGCTATCCATCTCGCAACAGGCCTGACAAAGCAGGAAATGCTCTAATACTACGTATAGATTTATCATTCCCAATGTTTCGGTTCCAGACTGGCTGGCTTAAACACCTGAAATTTGAGAGTGGTAGAAACATTTCACACCGCTGGAGAGGCGTGTGATATTTGTATTTATTTCACACAGCAATAATAATATAGAGGCATATGCTTTATGTAAAACACTAAATAGAATAATGCAAAATGTAACATGAATGATCGAGAAAGACTATCACTGTAAGCATAAAACACTTCTTAATATTAAGTTCACGAGTGCAGAAGCATGTGATCACATTAATAGAACATTTAAAATCCGTATCTTTCATATCATATCAATAACATTTGAAGATGCAAAATGTACTTTACAATTTCGGACAACCCTTCTACCAAAAACAACCAAAATCTGATACAAAGGAAATATACAAACGGTTTTTTTGAAAATTAGCTTTTTTTCTTAAGCAGTATATTTTTCTTATAGTACGTTTTGTTAACATTGCTCGGTATGCCAACGATGTAAGTCGATGTCACACAAGAAGACGTGATAAGAATACAATTTGATATCCTTTATAGCACTCCAGCAGAAGAATTCATTCCGTCGTTTGAAATTTTGTTCCGACTCAGAAGAATCATAGATAAAGTACTAGTATTTGATCTTATATTAAATTTTATTCAATAACATGTATGTTTCTTGCAACTGTCTGCGTTTATAACAAATCATATTGATCAAAATGTTTAATTCATTAATCCTTGGATGTTACCGTGAGTTTGGAGCTCAAACGACATTTATTTACTTTATATAGTTTTTAGTTAATCATTAATACAGTATAGTAGAAATGGAAATTTGATGCTATTTTCCTATACATCATGATGGGTAAAAAGTTACAATAAGCCGGCATTAAGCAATAATTAATATGTTTAATAATTAATTGTATGACATTGTTCATTATGATGGACTCCCGACCATGACAGGATATTTACTATCATGAAGGTGAAAGTACTTTGCAACTGTTTACATTTTACAATGAATTTTACATACTTCATTAATCATGTTTAAAAGTCCTTTATCTGATCGACAGCATCTTCCCCCATTTCCCTTCATCTAAACTCGGATTTTAGTATAAGAAGAAAGCTTTATTTACTATCATGAAGGTGAAAGTACTTTGCAACTGTTTTCATTTTACAATGAATTTTACATACTTCATTCATCATGTTTAAAAGTCCTTTATCTGAACGACAGCCTCTTCCCTCATATTCATCATTCTAAACTGAGATTTTGGTATCAGAAAAAAAGCTCATAGTTTTTTACTCCCCCTGTAGAATTTAACGCTCGAGATATTTTTTTGTTTAAATGGTATGAACAAAAAGGTGGTGAATTGTGGTAAATACACCGGAAGTGTATGATTTTTGCTATGGGGTATTGTTATTCACATGTTCAAGGTCAGCAAGTGCTAAATCAAGAATAAACAGGACTCTTTCTTTCAAACATTTTGTATATTTTAATCACGTTGCACTTTCCATTTTCGAAAAACTGATATTCTACTGGAAATAATTGACTACCCCATTTCCATTTAGCGGTGTGCAGCGAAAATGATACACAAATAAAGCTACCCAACACAAGATTCATCAGAATATTACAATTCTACTTTTAAATATGGTGATGGATAATAAAGATTATCAGTGTCAGAAAATAAAGGTTATGAGAACAAGCGTGTTTGAAACCAAAGACAGATACATCTGACATCTTCCCAGATATGTATTATGTATCTATCCGTTAAATACCTGTCAAGTTGCGACTTCAATTATGAAAGAATTATACTTTTACTCACAAGTTACGAGTGACTTTTCATCAAAAATTAAAGAGTTCACAGAGCATGTATATGATTGGTTATGTTATGTAACGCGTTTCCGTGTCTTTCTTTTTTCACTCTTTGTAATACCCAAGAATATAGATCGGGTTGCTATTTAATATTAAAGGCATTATTTTGTATTGTGGCCTCCGCAAACCCATCATCATCACTTAAATGGTCAATCAAGGTTAGGATTTAGCATGTCGAGCAAGTTTAATGTCAAACAAACGGAAGGCTACCTTATTCTTGTTATTTGTATAGGAACTACTTAAATATACACGCGAGCAGACAGTATTTACACGTGGATATCATTACATTTCCAAGTTAAGAAAACCTTGGATCACGAGCAAGGAATTCTAAATACAGTTTACGTGTGTGTTGACTGCTGTACACTATATTTAGTAAGGCGAACTTTCCCATTCGTGTCGCTCCAAAGTATAAGGCCTTCATTACTAGTCAATAAGGACGTCCGTGTGACAGGTTGGATTTATCAGTACTTGAATGTTGCCATTAAGTTGAAAGCAAATACTTCGTGATTATGGATAGGAACATAGGCTAAGGTAGCAAGACATGGAAACCTTAGCTTGGTTGTCAATGTCACGACGTCCAAAATGTAAATTGCAACTCTATGAATGACCGTATTAATTTCATGTCACACGCTCCCAAGACTCCTTAAAAGGGTAACGTACGTAAGCTAGTAGATATAATGTTTTGTCATTATTTCAATACGACTGTAGAAGCTATAATAATACGTCCCTAAAAGTGACTTTTTTGTTCTTTCTTGTAAACGCCATTTAAGTGAATTATTACGTTTATAAATACGGTCCTGATAATACTCCTATGACAAAGCCCTAATTGGAGCAAGCTGTCAAGCCTTTGTTTGTAATGTATTGGTAATATAGTTCTTGCTGCATATAGGCTGTCCGATTCCTTCAACACAATATTGGCCCGAACGTTTGATTGATGGTTTTCAATGTTGCTTTATATGTACTAAATTGCAACCTACTCATTGCATGTACACAATGATATGAAGCTTCTAATATGAAATTAACTACACATCATTTCTAAATTGAGTTGAAATTTCTGTCGTTAGCGCGCGATGGCACTCGTTGCAATTTGACCAATCACCTTTTCCTAACGTTTGACGTATAAACTAATTGCCATAGCATGTATGTTTACTCAAGATGTAGCACGTGATTGTGAGTAGCTTGTGAGTATGTCAAAACCGACACATTGGGATCTCTGTGTTGGTATAACCTATATAACCCAGATGCGATAGTCGGCACATGGTTGCCTGGTATAGTTTAAAATACAGTCTAGATGTGTGTGTTGACTGCTATACACTACATTTAGTAAGGCGAACTTTCCCATTCGTGTCGCTCCAAAGTATAAGGCCTTCATTACTAGTCAATAAGGACGTCCGTGTGACAGGTTGGATTTATCAGTACTTGAATGTTGCCATTAAGTTGAAAGCAAATACTTCGTGATTATGGATAGGAACATAGGCTAAGGTAGCAAGACATGGAAACCTTAGCTTGGTTGTCAATGTCACGACGTCCAAAATGTAAATTGCAACTCTATGAATGACCGTATTAATTTCATGTCACACGCTCCCAAGACTCCTTAAAAGGGTAACGTACGTAAGCTAGTAATTACAATGTTTTGTCATTATTTCAATACGACTGTAGAAGCTATAATAAAACTCAATTTGATTGATTGATTGATTGATTGATTGATTGATTGATTGATTGATTGATTGATTGATTGGTTTGGTTGTTTGGTTAGTTTGTACAAAACATATTGTACATATTGTATGTTGAAGTACATTTTACCAAATGTATGATAGATTTCAACAATTGCTTACATTCACACATTCAAGTAATAACATGAGTAATACATATGCCACAGTTTCAGACAAGCTGTTAAAAGATCTAATGAAAAACGTCAGCAAACCTTGCATCTCTTGCTTCCTGTGGAAGTGGGGCTCCACGGTGAAAGACCTGAAATCGCCTACATGCCTATATACATTTCTTGCATAGAGGTATTTAGATATCCTATTATAGACCCGTAGGATGAGAGGTACAATTGTACATGACATATCAGCCTGCTCTCCATTTATTATATATTCTTATATCTGTTGTAAACGAGAATTCATCTAAAGAGTCATTAATGTTGCCAATTCTTGTAGTTTGTTTTGATTTGAGTGTCTATATGTGTTCGTAATGTTTGTGTCCGAGTTTCAAAGGCTGTTGTATTAACGCATAAAATATTGTAACCAAAATTATGTTGCTTATTATACATGCTTTACAGTATCCAGCTTTATGACTCATATTCAATAATTCAAAATTACGATGTTTTATATAAAGTAGGCCAAAATACACCAAAAAACCATAAAATTGGCGATAAATCGTAAAATTACATTCAAGGCACTCTTGTACCTAATACCAATATTTCTCATATCGCAACTGTTGAAGAAACACGGGGACAAAATCACTCAAAATTTTGGGGGGAAATTCTGCCCGCTGATCTTGATATTATCAGGGCAAATTTACAATGTGTCCCCTTCAAATATATTTAGTACATTTCAAAAAACTACCGGTATACAACTTCTTCCACTACTGCCACATTGAAAGAACAAATGTTTTATATTTTAATAACGCTACCACGGAGAGTTAAGGGGCTGAATGTTGTCCTAATGTCACGTTTTGATGAGGCGGCTGGTATGGGCAGAAACTGGGGAGACATTGTGATAAATGAATTATGCATGTTTTGTGTGTATAAAGTAGGTAACAAAGTCACGCTTTATAAGCGACAAAATAAATAAACTCAATAGGGAATGAAGAAATTGGTATTATACACGGATTAACCTAGATGCATAATAAACAAAGGAAATACAAACTTCATAGGCGACAAATAAATTAAGGGCTTTAATTGATTTTATAGAAGCAATTTCTAGTTTTTATGTATTTGATATATTTTCCGGGCACACTTACTTAAATGGGTAACGTGGATAATCGGCCATCATGACCTCCTTTTTTGAACGCGACTGTCACACTGAATAACCCCTTGACTATTTTTAACTATATAATAGCATATTAGCATCTCTCCTTTAAGTACAAATGGTTTACCTAAGACTTGAACATAATCTACAATAGTAGTTACTAAACCAATACAGATACTGTTAATAAGATTATAGTCTTTCGTGAACTTTTTAATTAAGTTTTTCGTGTAAGTTCAAGGTCAGCAAGAGCTATATCAGAAATAAACATAAATCGGGGGTTAACCCTTTGATTTTCAAACTTGGATTTTTAATCAAAGTGTTTAAAAAACACTGATATTCTACTGTAAATTGGCTATCTCATTTCCATTTACCGATGAGCACCGCAACAATGACACACAAATAAACTACCCTACACAAGATAACCAATTCAGCACAATATTCTACTTTTAAATATGGTGATTGATAATACGGATTGGCAGACAATAAAGGCTATAAAGACAAGCAACTGTGCTTGGAATCAAAGAAAGATAGATCTGACATCTACTCGGATATAAATTATGTATCTGTCCGCTAAATATCTGTAAGTTGCAACTTAAAAGGGCATTTTGTGATCAACAACTTCATCCCCTGGCCCCTAACAAAATGTGACATTTTTATACCATCTTAAACCTCTGGCTACTATGTTTGTGTTTATAACTTTTAAAAACAGATTCATTCGCTTAGCACAAAATTTTCAAATGTGTATTTATGTTCTCTTAACAGACAAGAAGATCTATGGGACTAACTCGCAAACGCACAATCGGAATCAACTGAACTTTTTGGGGTAAGTTTTTGTGTGGATATCTACAGCGACATATCATAAAAAAGGATGTTAAAATCACGAAATACTCCTTTAAATAATTATTGCTCCTATGATAAAACCCTAATTGGAGCAAGCTATCAAGCCTTTATTGATGGTAATAGGGATGTTTTTAATGTACATGACAGCTAAACAAAATTTTGTTTATCGCATCATGGCGAAGACTGTAGCGTTTACCCATGCTTCAAATGTTTTCAATTGTTAAAAACACATTTACATCTTTATTGCAGCAAATGGTACCACTTAAGGTTATTAATTATTTTAAACTGTTGTGATTTGGTAGTTCACAGCATTTTACGAATGGTAGAGAGCTTTGGCAAAAACTGCATTGCTCAATTCATAGTGAGCGTGTAGAAGAATTAAAATATCACAAATATACTTTTATAGGTGCTGCGGTTCTTGAGTTACGTTGTAAAGAGGGCTGAAACAACAACACTTTTGTAAAACGTACATAACTCATTAACAACAATAAATTAAGCAAGTTTGCAAAGTATACGATTTGTAGAATGAACTTTTGCAAAACATCAAGGTGTTAATTTTCAATAATATTTTGATCTAGATAATGAAAATCGATTTTTAGGTTGTTTCGACCAACAATACCTCGTCTACCCTTAAGGGAATCATTCGATTGCTACAGAAGTGTGTTATCAGTATAAAAAAACCAATTTGCATTTTAGTATTAATGGTGTTTTGTATACAACTAAGTCTATCTAAGCAAACAGATTAAGGCTCACGTGATGATAGTACTGAAGTATAGGAACAGGTGTTCCTGGTATTTCAACGTGTTAGATGATAATAGAATTTATAAAGCGTGACTATTCATCCAAATACTCCATCCAAACGATACTTAGGAATCTTCAAAACATGCAAGACTGACCTATTTTAGTAAGAGTACATTGGTACAATACTATAAGAGACCGAGGTCTTGGATTATAGTGAAGATATTTTGATAAAGAAGAAAAATAAGAAAAACAAGAAGAAGAACAAAAAGAAGAACAAAAAGGAGGAAGAGGGGAAGAGGGAGAAAAGGACGGAGGAAGGAAAGGGAGACCAAAAAAGAACAAGTAACAAGGAGAAGAGGAATGAAAAGAGAAAGAAGGAAGGAAAGGGAGAAGGAGACGACAAAAATCGGAGGAAGAAGAAAAGGCAGAAGAAACGAAAAGAAGAGGAAGATCACAAAAGCAGTAGGAGAGAAGCAGTCGAAAACGGAGAAGATGATCTATATGTTAGTGACTAAATGACACATATTCAGGTCGGAGATTGTGATTATTATAACAAAACTAAACTATAAATGCTGAAACTCGAAAAAGAGGAAAATCTATAGTATCTAAAAGTCTTAGAACATAATTGAGCAACTCGCATTCAATAAATTGCTTTTTATTTGGCTTCATCTCGCCACAGGCCTGACAAAGCAGGAAATGCTCTAATACTACTTATAGATTTATCATTCTCAATGTTTTGGTTCCAGACTGGCTGGTTTGAACACCTGAAATTTGAGAGTGGTAAAAACATTTCACGCCGCTGGAGAGGCGTGTGATATTTGTATTTATTTCATACAACAACAATATAGAGGCGTATGCTTTATGTAAAATACCGTACTAAACAGAGTAAGAGAAAATGTAACATGAATGATTGAGAAAGACTATGACTGTAAGTATAAAATACTTCTTGATATTAAGTTCACGAGTGCAGAAGCATGTGATTACATTAACAGATCAATAGACATTTAAAACACGTGTCTTTCATATCATATCAATAAACATTTAAAAATGCAAAATGTACTTTACAATTTCGGACCAAAAGCTACCGTTTTTATCATGAATTTTATTGCCAAATGTTGAGAAATAGCTTTTTTTTCTTAAGCAGTATATTTTTCTTATAGTATATTTTGATAACATTGCTTGGTATGCCAAAGATGTAAGTTTATCGATGTCACACAAGAAGACGTGATAAGAATACAATTTGATATCCTTTATAGCACTCTAGCAGAAGAATTCATCCCGTTGTTTGAAATTTTGTTCCGACTCAGAAGAATCATAGATAAAGTACTAGTATTTGATCTTATATTTAATTTTATTCAATAACATGTATGTTTCCTGCAACTGTCTGCGTTTATAACAAATCATATTGATCAAAATGTTTAATTCATTAATCCTTGGATGTTACCGTGAGTTTGGAGCTCAAACGACATTTATTTACTTTATATAGTTTTTAGTTAATCATTAATACAGTATAGTAGAAATGGAAATTTGATGCTATTTTCCTATACATCATGATGGGTAAAATGTTACAATAAGCCGGCTTTAAGCAATAATTAATATGTTTAATCATTAATTGTATGACATTGTTCATTATGATGGACTCCCGACCATGACATGATATTTACTATCGTGAAGGTGACAGTACTTTGCAACTGTTTACATTTTACAATGAATTTTACATACTTTATTAATCATGTTTAAAGTCATTTATCTGATCGACAGCATCTTCCCCATTTCCCTTCATCTAAACTGAGATTTTAGTATAAGAAGAAAGCTTTATATACTATCATGAAGGTGAAAGTACTTTGCAACTGTTTACATTTTACAATGAATTTTACAGACTTCATTAATCATGTTTAAAGATCCTTTATCTGATAGATAGCCTCATCCCCACCCCATTTTCCTACATCTAAACTGAGATTTTGATATCAGAAAAAAAGCTCATAGTTTTTCACCACCCCTGTGGAATTTAACGCTCGAGATATTTTTCGTTTAAATGGTATGAACAAAAAGGTGGTGAATTGTGGTAAATACACCGGAAGTGTATGATTTTTGCTATGGGGTATTGTTATACACATGTTTTCGAACCTATCCAGATCAAGGTCAGCAAGTGCTAAATCAGGAATAAACAGGACTCTTTCTTTCAAACATTTTGTATTATTTTAATCACGTTGCACTTTCCATTTTCGAAAAACTGATATTCTACTGGAAAATTCTATTTAGCGGTGTGCACCGAAAATGACACACAAATAAAGCTACCCAACACAAGATTTATCAGAATATTATTCTACTTTTAAATGTGGTGATGGATAATAAAGATTATCAGTGTCAGAAAATAAAGGTTATGAGAACAAGCGTGTTTGAAACCAAAGACAGATAAATCTGACATCTTCCCAGATATGCATTATGTATCTATCCGTTAAATATCTGTCAAGTTGCGACTTAAATTATGAAAGAATTATACTTTTACTCACAGGTTACGAGTGACTTTTCATCAACAATTAAAGAGTTCACACAGCATGTATATGATTGGTTATGTCATGTAACGCGTTTCCGTGTTGTTGGTTTTTTTCTCCTTTAAAAAAAAAAAAAAATGTAGATCGGGTTGTTAATTATTATTAAAGGCATTATTTTGTATTGTGACCTCCGCAAACCCGTCATCAGCTGATAATCGCGACGGATCACTTTAATGTTCACTCAGGGTTAACATGTCGAGTAAGTGAAGTGTCAAACAAACGGAAGGCTACCTTTTTCTTGTTATTCGTAGAGACCCTAGTTAAAATAAACAAGCGAGTCTTGTTGTAAAGGGAATATATGTACACGTAGATATCATTAAATTTCCAAGTTGAACACCCCTTGGATCACGCGAAAAGAATTCTAAAATACAGTTTACGTGTGTGTTGACTGCTGTACACTACATTTAGTAAGGTGAACTTTCCCATTCGTGTCGCTCCAAAGTACAAGGCCTTCATTACTAGTCAAAAAGGACGTCCGTGTGACAGGTTGGATTTATCAGTACTTGAATGTTGCCATTAATTTGAAAGCAAATACTTCGTGATTATGGATAGGAACATAGGCTAAGGTAGCAAGACATGGAAACCTTAGCTTGTTTGTCAATGTCACGACGTCCAAAATGTAAATTGCAACATTATGAATGACCGTATTAATTTCATGTCACACGCTTTCAAGACTCCTTAAAGGGGTAACGTACGTAAGCTTGTAGTTATAATGCTTTTGTCATTATTTCAATACGACTGTAGAAGCTCTGATGATATGTCCTTAAAGTGACTTTTTTTAATGTTCTTGTAAACACTAAAGTGAATTATTACGCTTATAAATACGGTTCTGATACCAAAATCCTAATTGGAACAAGCTGTCAAGCCTTTGTGATGTATTGGTTATATAGTTCTTGCTGCATATAGGCTGTCCGATTTCTTCAACACAATATTTGCCCGAACGTTTGATTGATGGTTTTCAATGTTGCTTCATGTACTAAATTGCAACCAACTCATTGTATGTACAAAAATAATATGAAGCTTCTAAAAAATGAAATTAACTATACATCCTTTCTAAATTGAGTTGAAACTTCTGTCGCTAGCGCACGATGGGACTCGTTGTGGTTTGACCAATCGCTTTTTCGCTAACGTTTGACGTATAAACCCATTGCCATAGCATATATGTTTACTCAAGATATAGCACGTGATTGTGTGTAGCTTGTGAGTATGTCAAAACCGACACATTTGGGATCTGTGTTGGTATAGCCTATATAACCCAGATGCGATAGTCGGCACATGGTTGCCTGGTATAGTTTATTCTCAACATTGTGGCTATCTATACGACATTGTCATTACACATTTATTTGGGTTGTAAAAATGATCACGATCAAGTACGCAATACGTCACGACGCGCTTTCTTTTTTTTCTTCTTCTTCGTTTTTTTTTTTTTTTTTTTTGGTGACACTACGTACACTGCGGTCATAGGGACCCCTGTCCAGTCCAATCAGAGTATAGGAAAAAAGGCCGTACATAAATCCTAACCAATTAGAAAAGAATTCTTACTCTTTAACAATACAACAGGAAAAATAATATGCATCAATAACTTGTTTTTAGTGCGGATCGCCTTAACTTATTGTTACGGAAACTTATTTTGTACCAACTACAGAACAATAATCGGCCAAAATCCACTATTATTTTTAAAAACACATCTAACCCGATCTGGTGTTTGCGGCCCGGTTCATTTTTATACAACGCAGACGATTCCAAGAACAATATGTTTCGTAATATTATTGACCAAATTTAAATCTCTAAAACACCTCACAATTTCTCCACAAACGACACAGATATTAATTTCAAATCAAATAGTCTTGGAATCTATCTATCTATGCCCCATTGCTTGGAGACCGTTGGAACCAACGCTCTGCAGGGTCTATTGTTCTATTGTTTCCGATTAGAGCGCTGACATATTGGAAAATGTTGCCAATCAATATTCATGAGAGTGTACATTCAACGTCCAGTTTGCGAAATTGGGTGAGTTGTGTTTGGTAGGTGTGAAATACATGTGACTGGGCGTTTTAATTACGTAACGAATAAAGGCATTGACATCGTCGAATGGCTGCCCAGTGGTGTTATGTGTTTAGTTATTATATAGGCCTAATAATTATTATTAAATGTATTTATCATTCCTTTCTTTTCCCTTCTCTGTACTTATTCTTTCCTAGGCCTACCTTTTATCACTCCCTCGCTCTCATTGTCCCCTCTCACCCTCCCTCTCTCATTCCCATAATTTTCCTTATATTTCTATTTATCTACTTGTCTTTATTATCCCTTCCTCCAGCCCTCATTCTCATTCTCCATATCCACTCCTCCCCTCTTCCTCCCTCCCCCCTCCCAAGACCTCTCACAAAGGTGAATCTGTCCCTCCCCAACCCCCTCCCCTCTTTGGGTACGCCACTATTTCTATACCAATCTCCTTCTTAAAATAAAATTAAATGGAAATTTCTTAAAAACAACCTTTAGGCCCTATAGGCCTATACTTATACTTACATGTAGGCCCTATACGTATAGCGATTACCATTATAGTGTAATATAGATATATGGACTGGAAATGGCAGCCTTCATACATTCTAATGTGTAATCGATCACCAAGAGCATTCAATTTATTTAAATGAAACACCTATCGTCAGGTGGGTGGTAAAGATGATTGCATCGACAGCTAAAGCCTCCTTATAGTCTTCAGACCCACACAAGCACACATTTGGGATACATTGAGTACAATGGTACCACTTTACACATGACTGCCCTTACACATGACTGTAGTGTGGTCACTTATTGATACTCGCCTGTTGTGTAGAGCGTTAATATGATGCCGGGTCAGTGACCAATTAAATGGCGGAACCCCTTTATTCGAAACAATGGTACCACTTTTATGAATAGCCTGTCGCAACTTCTAATCGGCATCAAACGAACAAAAGATTATATAATCTATTGCGACTCTATTTCTATTTAAAACCTCTTTGGTTGGAACGACATACCGATAGCTCTTGCGATACAAGATCTGATGAGCTGATGAAAGTCTAGGCCAGTCCAGCCTTTGATTTTATTTAACGAAGTCTTTACAGGTCGTCCTCTCTTTCTACAGCCCTTATTTATGATTTGGTAACAAATTTGCACCAAATCAGGCATTTTCGTAGAATATAACTTTTTTCAATTTCAAAAGACACGATTGATCTCAAGACGCAACCATGTTTCGTATTTCAGTGACGAGGACTCTAATGTGTCACAAGGGTGCTGCATATATTGATATGCACTGATACGCTGCTGTGATAATTTGAATTACCTCCTGTTTCACCTGGTTGCGTAACCTAGTGGCAGTACACATATGTTTTTTGCAGCCAAGTGTACTGAGGCTAAGTGGACTATACCAAAACCAACTGATAAAACGCCACTACAGAATAAGTATGTAGTAGATTAGTTAAGTAGGGCAGTAAAATGTCTGTACAAACTTTTATAAAACACTCAAACGTGCCAAATTTCAAGCGTCACGTGTAAGGTGTGGAAGTGTTGTTTTAACGCTTTGAAACACAAGTGTTTCCTCTCATTTCGATTCTTACAAATCTGAGAGATTTAAGTTGTTATATTTGTCCCCATCTTATATGGTATTATTTAAATGATTTTATGGGTATAGAAAATAAACATTAACTCCTAAACAGTGGCATATTTAACTCAAAAACCGATATTGACGTCTTCAAGAGTTAATCATTTCAAAGAGATGTTAAAAGTGCTAAACCGTATGATTTTGTTATGCGATGCCTCCATTGAAATGTCATCTTTACGTATGGATACATCTATGTGTTTCTAAAATGTTGAACAGTGTACTTTAAAAAAAAGACTGTCATTTACAAAGAAGCAATCATTTTGACATCGTTTTGCAATGGGGAAATAAAAAGCACTTTTCATTTCATGCAGTAAAACCACATGCAAGTGACTAATGTTAACGTTGCATTCATGCGATCAGACACCTGGTTCAAATACTAGAATGTGAATGCCGCTCGCTGTAAAAGGGACTAGTACTACAGTTACCAAGTCGATAACAGCATCAAATGGCTATAAAATTGGTAAGAGACTTGGTGCCAACTAAATTTCATATCAGAAATCAATTGTACTACTCCTGGGCTGGGAATGGGGATTTTTTTTATAAGTCTTCATCACAGTTAAACACGACTTCGTGTGTCGCACCATCGGAAAGACTATTACATTTTTTATGTATGTCGAGCGATTTATTGTATTTTTACTGTAACGTTTACCCATCCTTCAAATGTTTTCAAATGTTAAAAACACATTTACACTTTTATAGCAGCAAATGATGTCACTTAAGGGAATCATTCGATTGCTACAGAAGTGTGCTATTAAAACTCATATTTAACTCTACAAATTGTTGACCTGGTTTGAATTGTTTAGTGCCTGACAGATAATTTCTATTGAGTTGATTATATGCCATGTATGACCTACTTATGAATATCTTATATTCTAGGACTCCTTATCTGGGTTTAAGAGTTTTTTATCATTTGGAAGAAACTAAATAGGTTATTATTGTCATACTTATCAGTATAAAAAAACGAATTAATGCAATTTAGTATTAATGGTGTTTTGTATAGAACTAAGTCTACATAAGCAAACAGATTAAGGCTCACGTGATGATAATACTGAAGTATAGGAACAGGTGTTCCTGGTATTTCAACGTGTTAGATGATAATAGAATTTCTAAAGCGTGACTATTCATCCAAATATTCCATCCAAACGATACTTAGGAATCTCTGAAACGGACTTCATCTAAGACCGACCTATTTAAAGAGTACATTGATACAAATAATAGAAGAGACCGAGGCCTTGGGCTATTATAGTGAAGATATTTTGAAAAAGAAGAAAAATAAGAAGAACAACATGAAGAAGAAGAACAAAGAAGAAGAAGGGGAGAAGGGTGGAGGAAAGAGATGGAGACGAAGACCGAAAAGAAAACGTAAAAAGAAGAAGAAGAATGAAAAGAGAAAGAAGGAAGGAAGGAAAAAGGAGAAGGAGACGACGAAAAAGCGGAGGAAGAAGAAGTAGCAGCAGAAAAAAGCAGTAGGAGAGAAGCAGTAGAAAAAGGAGAAAATATATATGTTAATCATCATCATGACTAAATGATACATAAACAGGTCACGGATTATGATTATTATAATAAAACTATATAAACTATATAAATGCTGAAACTCGGAAAAGAGAAAAGCTATAGTATCTCTTGGAACATAATTGAGCAACTCGTATGCAATAAAATTGCTTTGTATTTGGCATCCTAATGCTATCCATCCCGCCACAGGCCTGACAAAGCAGGAATTGCTCTAATATTACTTATAGATTTATCATTCCCAATGTTTCGGTTCCAGACTGGCTGCCTTAAACACCTGAAATTTGAGAGAGGTAGAAACATTTCACACCGCTGCATGGAGAGGCGTGTGATATTTGTATTTATTTCACACACCAGTAATATAGAGGCATATGCTTTATGTAAAATACTAAATAGAATAATGCAAAATGTAACATGAATGATCGAGAAAGACTATCACTGTCAGCATAAAATACTTCTTGATATTATTAAGTTCACGAGTGCATAAGCATGTGAGCACATCAATAGCACATTTAAAACACATGTCTTTCATATCATATCAATAACATTTAAAGATGCAAAATGTACTTTACAATTATTTCGGACAACCCTTCTACCAAAAACAACCAAAATCTGATACAAAAGGAAATATACAAACGTGTTTTTTTGTTATGAATTATATCGACACATTTTGAAAATTAGCTTTTTTCTTAAGCAGTATATTTTTCTTATAGTATATTTTGTTAACATTGCTCGGTATGCCAACGATGTAAGTCGATGTCACACAAGAAGACGTGATAAGAATACAATTTGATATCCTTTATAGCACTCTAGCAGAAGAATTCATTCCGTCGTTTGAAATTTGGTTCCGACTCAGAAGAATCATAGATAAAGTATTTGATCTTATATTTCAATTTGATTCAATAATTTTTATGTTTCCTGCAACTGTCTGCGTTTATAACAAATCATATTGATCAAAATGTTTAATTCATTAATCCTTGGATGTTACCGTGAGTTTGGAGCTCAAACGATATTTATTTACTTTATATAGTTTTTAGTTAATCATTAATACAGTATAAAGTAGAAATGGAAATTTGATGGTATTTTCCTATACATCATGATGGGTAAAAAGTTACAATAAGCCGGCATTAAGCAATAATTAATATGTTTAGTAATTTGTTCATTATGATGGACTCCCGACCATGACAGGATATTTACTATCATGAAGGTGAAAGTACTTTGCAACTGTTTACATTTTACAATGAATTTTACATACTTCATTGGTATCAGAAAAAAAGCTCATAGTTTTTCACTACCCCTGTAGAATTTAACGCTCGAGATATGTTTTGTTTAAATGGTATGAACAAAAAGGTGGTGAATTGTGGTAAATACACCGGAAGTGTACGATTTATGCTATGGGGTATTGTTATAAACATGTTTCGAACCTATCCAGTTCAAGGTCAGCAAGTGCTAAATCAGGAATAAACAGGACTCTTTCTTTCAAACATTTTGTATGTTTTAATCACGTTGCAAATTCCATTTTCGAAACACTGATATTCTACTGGAAATAATTGACTACCTCATTTCCATTTAGCGGTGTGCAACGAAAAATACACAAATAAAGCTACCCAACACAAGATTCATCAGAATATTACAATTCTACTTTTAAATATGGTGATGGATAATAAAGATTGTCAGTGTCAGACAATAGAGGTTATGAGAACAAGCGTGTTTGAAATCAACGACAGATAAATCTGACATCTTCCCAGATATGTATTATGTATCTATCCGTTAAATATCTGTCAAGATGCGACTTAAATTAAGAAAGAATTATACTTTTACTCACAGGTTACGAGTGACTTCATCAACAATTAAAGAGTTCACACAGCAAGTATATGATTGGATATGACATGTAACGCGTTTTCGTGTCTTTCTTTTTTCTCTCTTTGTAATACCCAATAATCATGATAATATAGATCAAGCTGTTAATAATTATTATTTAAGGCAATATTTTGTATGTTGGTCTCCGCAAACCCGTCATCATCCGCAAATCGTAACGGATCACTTAAATGGTCAATCAAGTTTAGGATTTAGCATGTCGAGCAAGTTTAGTGCCAAACAAACGGAAGACTACCTTATTCTTGTTATTTGTATAGGGACTACTTAAATATACACACGAGCAGGCAGTATTTACACGTGGATATCATTCAATTTCCAAGTTGAGAAAACCTTGGATCACGAGAAAGGAATTCTAAGTACAGTTTATGTGTGTGTTGACTGCTGTATACTACATTTAGTAAGGCGAACTTTCCCATTCGTGTCGCTCCAAAGTGCAAGGCCTTCATTACTAGTCAATAAGGACGTCCGTGTGACAGGTTGGATTTATCAGTACTTGAATGTTGCCATTAATTTGAAAGCAAATACTTCGTGATTATGGATAGAAACATAGGCTAAGGTAGCAAGACATGGAAACCTTAGCTTGGTTGTCAATGTCACGACGTCCAAAATGTAAATTGCAACATTATGAATGACCGTATTAATTTCATGTTACACGCTTTCAAGACTTCTTAAAAGGGTAACGTACGTAAGCTTGTAGTTATAATGCTTTTGTCATTATTTCAATACGACTGTAGAAGCTATAATAATACGTCCCTAATAGTGCCTTTTTTCGTTCTTTCTTGTAAACGCCATTTAAGTGAATTATTACGTTTATAAATACGGACCTGATAATGCTCCTATGACAAACCCCTAATTGGAGCAAGCTGTCAAGCCTTTGTTTGTGATGTATTGGTTATATAGTTCTTGTTGCATATAGGCTGTCCGATTCCTTCAACACAATATTGGCCCGAACGTTTGATTGATGGTTTTCAATGTTGCTTCATGTACTAAATTGCAATGTACTCATTGTATGAACAAAATAATAGGAAGCTTCAAAAATTGAACTACACTTCCTTTCTAAATTGAGTTCAAACTTCTGTCGCTAGCGCGCGATGGGACTCGTTGAAATTTGACCAATCAATTTTAGCTAACGTTTGACGTATAAACCCATCGCCATAACATGTGTGTTTACTCAAAACCGACACATTTGGGATCTCTGTGTTGGTATAGCCTATATAACCCAGATGCGATAGTCGGCACACGGTTGCCTGGTATAGTTTATTCTAAACATTGTGCCTATCTATACGACGTTATCATTACATATTTATTTGGGTTGTAAATAGTATCACGACCAAGTACCCAATGCGTCACGACGCGTGTATTTTGTGACACTGCGTACATTACGGTCATAGGTACCCATGTCCAGTCCAATCAGAGTATAGGAAAAATACCATGCATAAATCCCTGAATATAAAAGAATTCTTACTCGTGTCATTTTTACAACAGGAAAAGTATTATGCATCAATAAATTGTTTTACTGTGGGTTGTCTTAACCTATTGTGCGTTCTGAAATTTAGTGCGATTTTAACGATAAGGGACTAACGATCGCATGAGCACTCACGACAGAGTTGGTTTCGAATGCCGACAAATGACAGAGGTAAAGTTAGTTGGTTCCAAAGTGTGCTGATATCGTAGATTTTGAATGCCATTTTATCCATCAGATTATGTGGGGTCCTTACTTTCTCCTTCTATTATATTCTTTGATGATTTCGCTGTTACCAGTATCATGGTGTTATTGCACTTTTGGTGGTAAAAATTGCAAGAATTCTCAGGTCAAAGTTTCCATAGGGGTAAAAATTAAAAACTGTCAAAAGGGTAACGTACGTGAACCTGTAGTTATGATGTTTTTGTCATTATTTCAATACGACAGTAGAAGCTATAATAAAATAAAATTAACCCAACATATTCCTTTTGCCACATTCAAAAAATATATAGTTTGACCTCTCTACGGTTTATCCTTCCTGACACTACACAGATTCTGAATCCGAGGGTGACAATTTTACATCCATGGGATCTTAGATTGTAGCAACTAAAGAACAATTATCGGCTAAACTCCACTTTTATTTGAAAATACCATGTAATCCGATCTGATGTTCACGGCCCAGTTCATTTTTATTACGACGTAGTCGATTCTAAGAGCATCAATGGGTACACGATTTGACAAACTTTTGCTAAAACATTTTAAGAATATCACATTTTGAAGAATATCATAATACTCAATGTGATAAGTGATCTCAGCATTTAACCTCGGGTACACTAGGACGGAATATTTAACTTTATATTTTGTATATCAAAATATATAAATATCAGTGGGCTTCAAACCCCTCCCCCACAACCCTAGAAGGTGCAACTACATCCAGAGAAGGTGGTCTATTGGTAAAAATATGAGTGGCACCCATATTGTTCCAAGTCATTTGGTGGCTTTAGTCCACCTGGAGTACCAAGCACCATTACCACATTGTTATTTTTTCCTTTAAAAACAACTTCTTTTTAACTTATGACATTAAATTTTGTACAATATACATATAGGCACTAGGACATGATATGACATACGCTTTATGATCTGGACATTTTAAAATGTTTTGGTGGTGTTTGTTTGTTTGATTGATTGTTTGATTGATTGATTGATTGATTGATTGATTGATTGATTGATTGATTGATTGATTGATTGATTGATTGATTGATTGATTGATTGATTGGTTGGTTGGTTTGGTTGTTTGGGTTAGTTTGTACAAAACATATTGTACAACACATATTGTCTGTTGAAGTACATTTTACCAAATGTATGATGGATTTCAACAAATTGTTTACATTCACACATTCAAGTAATAACATGAGTAATACATATGCCACGGTTTTAGACAAGCTGTTAAAAGAGCTAATGAAAAACGTCAGCAAACCTAGCATCTCTTGCATCCTGTGGAAATGGTGAATGACCTGAAACCGAGAAGAGTTTATCGCCTACATGCCTATATACATTTCTTGCATAGAGGTATTTAGAGATCCAATTATAGACCTGTAGGATGAGAGATACAATAATGTACATGACGTATCAGCCTGCTCTACATTTATTATATATTCTTATATCTGTAAACGAGAATTCATTTAAAGAGTCATTAATGTTGTCAATGCTTTTAGTTTTGATTTGATTTGAGTTTGCGTCTGTCTCTGTGTGTGTTTCTAATGTTTGTATCCCCGTTTCAAGGCTGTTGTATGAACGCATAAAATATTGTAACCAAAAACCTTGCTTAGGGAGCGATCGTTATTTACGACAGGGGAATGAGCATTTTGCTGGGGAACCTGAATTTTTATTGGGGGGGTCTTGAAGGAGGAATGTGAAATGTTTTGTTAAACCAGGAGAGGGATTGTCATGATTGTTAAGTTTAAATGAAGAAATTCGGTAAAACAATTTTGTTGTCGATATTTTTTTCTAAAACGCACATTCCCCCTGCCGTAAATAACGATCGGTCTCTTATTATACATGCTTTACAGTATCCAGCTTGCCGATAAATCGTAAAATTACATTCAAGGCACTCTTGTACCTAATACCAATATTTCCCATATCACAATCGTCGAAGAAACAAGGAAATATCGTCTCTCCGTCACTATTACGTAAATCATTCTTGACTAGTATAAAGCATCATGTCTATCAACGCTTAGCTTATGTAGTTCAAGTTGTTTTGTCTCGGCAACCCGTCAATTACCCTCATACTTGCCACATTTCAATGCCAATATACGCCATTAGTTGTTTTCTTTAAAAGCTACAAGATGTACCACTCTCTGTCACCAGGGAATAGTCTAAAGCTGCTACTGATGTATAGATAATATTGATGTGTGAGTGCGCGTGTTGCCATGATTACAAAAACCTGTGTTAGGAGACCATGACTTTTAAGGGGGAGCTTAAATAGTCAAAAATGGGCTAAAAATACAAACAAATGCCTAAATACCTTAAACATCAGAGCGGCCATCATCCCACAGGGGAGCAAGAGGGGACAAGACTTAGCCCCTTAACTCTCCGCAAGGAGTAAGACAACGCTAGGTTTGTATGTTTGTAATGTCCGTTTTTGATACAAGATTGTTTAATTTACACAGATCTTGTGGTTTTTTAAGTCAAATTTAACACTTTGCATCTTTTACAGATTTCACACTAATACTCATACGTGTAATGTCCAGGGGAAACGGTTAGCTTCCTTGAATCAAAATGAGGGGACAAAATTTTGACCCTCCGAAACATGTCCGGCATGCAACCTCCCCTATTGCTGCCATATTGCAAGTAGAAATATTTTTAGTATATTTCAAAACATTACCACAGAGAGTTAAGGGGCTGAATGTTGTCCTAATGTCACGTTATGATGAGGCGGCTGGCAGGGGCAGAAACTGGGTAGACATTGTGATAAATGAATTATGTATGGTTTGTGTGTATACCCAGCAAACACAAAACGTTTTCGACATCATTCGCAAAAGGTTATAAAAGGTTGTCAGAAAACGTTTAAATGTCGGGTTATATAAAGGGTATATTAAGAGTATAAAACGTTTTCATAACCTTAAAAAACATTTTTGATAATCTACTGCTCAGCAAACAAAACTGTTTTACAGAAAAAGTTTAAATGTCGGGTTATATAAATGGTATAAAAACGTTTTAATAATATTCCAAAAACATTCTTGAAAACTTGATACAAAACATTCTAAACAGAATGTTATTTTTAGTTGAAAAAATATTTTGCGAAAAATGTTTGCCCAAAATATTTTCAATAACGTTTTAAAAACGTTTTCATGACCTTTATATAACCCGACATTTAAATGTTATTAAAAGGTTTTGATAAAAACATTTTAAGAACATTTCTGTGCTTGCTGGGTTCAAATATATTAACATAATGTTATTTAAGTATTGACACAATATTTGGCAAAAATGTTTGCAAAAATAGTTTACAATAACATTTTTGAAAACATTTAAAAATATTGTTGTAGTGTTTTTTTTTTTTTTTTTTTTTAAAACGTTATCATGACCTTTATATTACCCGACATTTTAATGTTATTAAAACGTTTTTACCTAAACCAAAGGCCAAAATAAAACTTATTTAAAACGTTTTTAAAACGTTTTTGTGGTTGCTGGGTAGGTAACAGAGTCACGCTTTATATGCGACAAAATAAATAAACTCAATAGGAAATGAAGATATTGGTATCATACACGGATTAACCTAGATGCATAATAAACAAAGGAAACGCAAAATTCATAGAAGACAAATAATTTAAAGGTTTTAATTGATGTTATAGTTCTAAACATTTTCTAGATTTTATGTATTTTATATATTTTCCTGGCATACTTGCGAAAATGGGTGATGGAGATAATCGGCCATTATTAACATCTTTTTTGAACGCGGCTGTCACTGAATAACACTTTGACTATATCGCAATTTTAGCACCTCTCATTACGTGCAAAATTGTTTTAAATTACTTCAATTCGTTACTATTAATCATAAGACTTGAAAATATCAACTATAGTAGCTACTAAACCTATACATGTTCTTTACTGTTAATAAGATTATAGCCTTCTGTGAACTTTGTAATTATATTGAAAGCCTGATAATAACGTCATATTTATACTTTTGAGTGTCGAAGTTTTTTGTGTAAGTTCAAGGTCAGCAAAAGCTAAATCAGGAATAAACAGAAATGGGGGTATAACCCTTTGATTTTCAAACTTGGATTTTCAGTCAAAAACACTGATATTCTACTGTAAATTGGCTATCTCATTTCCATTTAGTGGTGATCACCGCAACAATGACACACAAATAAACTACCCAACACAAGATAACCAATTCATCACAATATTCTACTTTTAAATATGGTGATTGATAATACGGATTGTCAGACAAGTAAGATTATAAAGACAAACAACTGTTTGAAATCAAAGAAAGATAGATCTGACATCTTCTCGGATATAAATAATGTATCTGTCCGCTAAATATCAGTCAAGTTTCGACTTAAAGGGGCATTTTGTGATCAACAACTTCATCCCCTTGGCCACTTAAAAACAAAATGTGATTTTTTTTATAATGTTTGTGTTCAAAACATTTCTTGCAGATTCATTCATAAGCATAAAATTGTCAAATTTGTATTTATGTTCTCTTGACAGACAAGGTGATCTATGGGACTAACTCGCAAACGCACAATCGGAATCAAGTGAAATTTTGGGGTAAGTTTTTTGTGGATATCTACAGAGACATATCATAAAAAGAGGATGTTAGAATCACGAAATAGACTTAAATTAAATACAATTATGGAAAAATATACTTTTACTCACAGGTTGCGAGTGACTTTTCATTGAAATTAAAGTGTCCACACAGCATGCATATGAATGATTGTGTCATATAACGTGCTCTCTTGGTCTTTTTGCTCATTTTAATACCTGATAATAGATCATTATTAAAGGCATAATGGTATCTTGTATTGTGGCCTATCGTGGTCTCCGCAAACCCGCAAAAATGGAAGAGGCCATAGTTACGAGGGGGTATCAAAAAGTTTTAGAAATTGCCCATAAGTGAAAGAGCTATATCAATGAAATTTTGTCAGTGCAATCAGTGGTCCTTATGTACATTATGGTCCAAAAATGGTCTGATAGGTATGTTTACTTTTTTTACAGGTGGTACTAGATGCCAATAACCCGCTGCCCCAATTACTGCGCATAAACTGCAAGATTGAGAAAATGGAGGCAAGCAGCATTATTAAGATCCTGCTTTTGAAGGGTTGCAGTGCCTAGAAAATTGATGATGAAATGAAAGTTATCTTCGGTGGTGATTGTGATATGTCACTGTTGCTTTTTGGAAAAGGAATTTTATTTCATCACAGATTTTCTGGGCACTGTAACCATTAAAATGGAACTTAATCATGCTGCATGCCTTAATTTTCTCCATTTTGCTGGTTATGCGGTTACATAGGCAGGTAGTGACATCTAGCTCCTGTAAAAAAAGTAAACATACTTATGAGACCATTTTTGCACCATAATGTACATAAGGACCAGTGATTGCCCTGACAAAATTTCATTGATATAGCTTTTTCACTTCTGGGCAATTTCTAAAACTTTTTGATACCCCCTCGTATACACAAACGAAAAGTTCGTACGTAAGGACGGGTATAGGATTCCTTTTTTGAAACACAATCAGAAAGAAAGACAAAGACGTGTTAAACATCCGGATAAGGTGGATGACCACAATCAAACAACCAACAACCATGTACAATGCTCATCATGCTCATTAATGAAAGAGAATTGGGCTTTTCCAATTGAAATCCACACTACTCCTGTGGAAGATTTTGGAAATATCTTCCACAGAGGGAGTATGTCTTTCAAATGTAATTGGTCAGGTTTAATCATTTAATGTCGAACTAGTGGATTGTCGAACAAACAAAGGGCTACCGCTTTCTTGTTATTCGTGTAGTTAAATAAATACGTGAGTATTGTTGACCGATATGAATATTGCATTTGATGATAGTATGTTCACGACCTACATATAGAAATTATTTCACTTTCAAGTTGAAAAAAACCTTGGGTCAAGAGAAATGAATTTTAAATATATAGTCTACACGTGTGTTGACTGCTGTACAGTACATTAATAAAGTACCTTTTACAATTCCAAAGTACAAGGCCTTCATTACTATTTATGACAGGTTTGATTTATCAGTACTTGAATGTTGCCATTAATTTGAAAGCAAATACGTCGTGATTTAGATAGGAACATAGGCTACGGAAGCAAGACATGAAAACCTTAGCTTCTTTGTCAATGTCACGACGTCCAAAATGTAAATTGCAACTCTATGAATGACCGTATTAATTTCATGTCACACGCTCCTAAGACTCCTTAAAAAGGTAACGTACGTAAGCTTGTAGTTATAATGTTTTGTCATTATTTCAATACGACTGTAGAAGCTATAATAATACGTCCCTAAAAGTGACTTTTTTGTTCTTTCTTGTAAACGCCATTTACGTGAATTATTACGTTTATAAATACGGACCTGATCATGCTCCTATGACAAAACCCTAATTGGAGCAAGCTGTCAAGCCTTTGTGATGTATTCGTTATATAGTTCTTGTTGCATATAGGCTGTCCGATTCCTTCAATACAATATTGGTCCGAACGTTTGATTGATGGTTTTCAATGTTGCTTCATATGTACTAAATTGCAATATACTCATTGTATGAACAAAATAATATGAAGCATCAAAAATTAAATATAAATATACATATCCTTTCTAAATTGAGTTGAAATTATATACTTCAGTCATTGGTACGCGATGGGACTCGTTGAAATTGTACCATTGAGATGGCAATAAGCCAAAGGTTTGTCACTAACGTATACTAAAGGTAAGTCTGTCGATAAGGTATAAACCGATCTTCATTACGTGTGTGTTTACTCAAGAAGTAGTACGCGATATTGTGAGTATGCCAAAACCGACACATTGGGATCTCTGTGTTGGCTTAGCCTGCATAACCTAGATGCGATAGTCGGGTACCTAGTTGCCTGGTACAGTTAGTTGCTCTCAACATTGTGGCTATTTATACGATTAATCGATACACATTGATCTGGATTGTAATAATGATCCAGATCAGGTACTCCAGTCCAATCAGAGTATAGTAAACAATAATGCATAGATTCTCACCATTTTTTAGATAATACTCATTCTGTCATCTTTCCAACAGAAAAACAATGTATATGCATCGAATAAACATATATCAGTGGGCTTTCCACATTTCCCAGATCATGTGGTATATTGGTAAAAATCTTTTGCAAAAATGAATGCACGGCGGGATGGCCCCCATATTGGGCTATGTCATTTGGGTGGCTTGTTTGATCGCTGTAGTCCACCTGGAGTACCAACCTGTTGTTTGATGCATGTAAAAGTAGAATGATTATTAATGATTAATTATTAATTAAATACGAACACTGATGACACTTTTGCTCTTAAATCTTGTTTACATATTCAAAAGGGGCAGACAATTGTATACTGCCATTACAACACAATATAAGAAAAATTTTAAAAAAATTTATCAAACAGTGAAAAGAATAAGTCATATTATTTGACTGAATAAATTTAAAATGTATAAATAGCGCCCTCAATTTTCACACAAATATACATTCTAAAGAATTACCATAAAAATACACAAGAAGAAGAGGATGAATATTTTTTATAAAGAAAGGACAATTAATGTTAAAAATAATATTTGCGCATATTAGGTACTGCCAAGTCTAGAATTGCAGATTATATTGTGTTTTGTTAAATAAAAAAATGTTCACATCGATCAACATGAACCACCTTTAGTACACTGGTTAATTTTCGGGATTTGCTTATTTGATTGATTTCATTGAATTGTACAAACATATTGAATGTTTAAATGTATAATAAATTTTAACAATTGCTTGCATTCACATATTCAAGTAATAACATGAGTAATACATTTGAGACGTTTTAGACAAGCTGTTAAAAGAGCTATTGAAAAACGTCAGTAAACCTTGCATCTCTTGCTTGATGTGGAAGTGGGGCTCCATGGGTAAGGACCTGAAACCGAGAAGGGTTTATCGCCTATATATATTTCTTGCATGGATGTATTTAGAGATCCAATTATAGACCCGTAGCAACTGCACATTACGCTTTTACCCTGCTTTCTATTTCTTCGATAGTCATAATATCTGTTGTTCTTTTAAAGGGCCGTTTAGTCCCTATATGGTTTGAGTCACTGTGTATGCTCGTAATATTTGTTTTCGCGTTTCAAAGCTGCATAATTAACTGATGAAATATTAAATCCAAGAACTTTTGCTTATTATACAAAATACAGTTTAAGGGTATACGAGGTGTTGTTGGTCGAAGCAGCCAAAAAAAATCGATTTTCATTATCTGAATCAATATATTATTGAAAAATAACACTTTGATGTTTTGCAAAAGTTCATTCTACAAATCATATACTTTGAAAACTTGCTTAATTTATTGCTGTTAATGAGTTATGTACGTTTTACAAAAGTGTTGTTATTTCAGCCCTCTTTACAACATAACTCAAGAACCACAGGACCTACAAAAGTATATATGTGATATTTGAATTCTTCTACACGCTCGCTATGAATTGAGCAATGCAATTTTTGCTAAAGCTCACTACCATTCGCAAGATGCTGTGAACTACTTTTTTCTGCTGCTTCAACCAACAATGCATCGTATACCCTTTATGTGTTCTATCAGGTAAACACACTATACTCTCAAAACATCATTACATTCAAAGCACTCTTATACCAAATACCAATAGTTCTCATTGAAACTTAGGAGTTATCGCAAGCGTCAAAGGAACAAGGAAACATCGTCTCTCCGTCACTATTAGATAAACCATTCTTGACTATAAAGCATCATGTCTATCAACGCTTAGCTTATGTAGTTCAAGTTGTTTTGTCTCGGCAACCCGTCAATTACCCTCATACTTGCCACATTTCAATGCCAATATACGCCATTAGTTGTTTTCTTTAAAAGCTACAAGATGTACCACTCTCTGTCACCAGGGAATAGTCTAAAGCTGCTACTGATGTATAGATAATATTGATGTGTGAGTGCGCGTGTTGCCATGATTACAAAAACCTGTGCTGGAAGACCATGTACGTATGTTCTTATGGTTTTAAAGGTCCGGTTTTTGCTTGCTTATTTGTTCGTTTGTTTGTTTGTTTTAAGGTGTTTTTAATTTACGGCTAATTGATCTTATGATTTTCAGGTAGATGTCATCTATTTGCAGCTGTAGCATATGTCTCACGCTTACTACTCATAAGTGTAATGTCCAGAGGATTGATTGGTTGATTGATTGATTGATTGATTGATTGATTGATTGATTGATTGATTGATTGATTGATTAATTGATTGATTAATGGATTTTATCTGGTTCCATACAAAACAGAGCATTATAAAAATAGGAAATACATAAATATATATATATATTACTACAAGTTTTAAATGCAATACATGTGTCACTAGGCAAATAAAACGAAGCAGATATAAAAAGCGATGATAAAAATACACTAGGAACCAGGATAACCCACAAAAGCCAATGTTTTAGGCTTATTTCCAATGGGGTCGATCCTTAATAAAAGATTTTGGCAGAAGAGAGTCAGCTTCCTACGACTCATAATACCGGCACAAAGTCGCTCAAACTTTTCGGGAAAATTCTGCAGGCTGATCTCGAGATTGTTTTTCCCATCAAGACGGAGTTGCAATTGACCGCTCCAAAATATGTTCGGTATGCAGCTCCTTATGCTCTATATTGTGGATGAAAAGTTACTGAAATATACCGAAAGAAGAACAAATTTTTAGCATATTTCACAAACCTGTCCCCAAGAGTTAAGGACTGAACGTCATCTTGTTGCCACGTTTTGATGAGGCGGCTTGTAGGGGGAAAAACTGGGTAGACATTGTGATAAATAAATTATGCATTTGTGTGTATAAAGTAGGTAACAGAGTCACGCGCTATATGCGACAAAATAATAAACTCAATAGCGAATGAAGAAATTGGTATTATACACGGATTAACCTAGATGCATAATAAACAAAGGAAACACAAACTTGATAGAAGACAAATAAATTTATTGGAAGCCCTTGTTTTTATACAGTTACCATGGTTACGGGGACACATTCGAAAATAGGTGATGGAGATGATCGGCCACGTTGACCTCCTTTTTGAACGCGGCTGTCACTGAATGACCTTTTTATTTTAACTAGTTGTAATATTGCACCACTATTTTCTGATGCTTTTATTTAATTACTTCAATATATTATTATTAATCCTAAGATTTGAAAATATCAACTATATAGTAGCTACTAAAACCTGTCTCAACAATAATGTAAGATGACATTTTCACAAGCTGAAAAGTTCTTGAAAACATTCACACTTGGTCATTGATTGTGTCAATGTAATAATTGTTCAATATTTCAAACCAATTCATGTGAACACTGCTGTCGCCATCACACCGATTACACTGTTTACAATGATATACATGAATCTAATGTGTATTTTTCACTTCCGGGGCCTCCGTGTATATGCTTACTATATGTACAATATTTTTATATCATTTCAATTTTACATGTAAAATTGCTATTAGAAAATGCTGTTTCTACCTTCAATCAGACTCCTAACCTTTGGATTTCAGTTTCATTACTTTAGAAGTAGGTATATACAGGGTGTATTAAAATATTTGTCACTCAAAAAAAAAAATTTGTATTGGGGCACGGAATAACAATACCCAATTCTTATTTCTCAACCAATAGACTAAGAGCAAAATTGTACCATTGATTTGTCGGGAGTTGCCTTTCCTTTTTTACTCTTCATTATGTTTCATTCTAGCAAGTTTTCTCTTCATACAGGCCAGCATGCTCATAAAGGATTTTAACCGTGGCTTGAGCATTTTGCTTGAGTCCGGTCCAGTCAGGAAGTGTGTGTCCACAAGTTCTACCTAATTTGTAGTTTAATGTTTTGACAGGTCATGAAACTATAAAGCTGAATTTATACTAGATCGCCGAGCGATTGCGATGCACCGCTTTTGGGATGGGTAATCACCGAATTTTGCGATGCATCGCTCGTCGCTTTTGCATTTATACTTATCCCGGCGATAGCGACTGCAGACGACAATTAAAATATTCAGTTTCTGTACCCTACAAAGTATTATTACACAATTGAAGAGCTTAGTTTCAAAACCCCTTACCTCCACTTGAGCAATTTTGAGAAAACATCAAAAATCATCTAAAAAAATCATTGATATAAGGGGGTCTGCAACAAAAGCAGTTTTTGGCGGGATGCTCATCCTACCCAGGCATCCCGCCAAAACTGCTTTTGTTGCAGACCCCTTATATCAATGATTTTTTTTTGGATGATTTATTAATGTTTTCTCAAATTTTCTGAAGTGGATGTAAGAGGTTTTAAAACTAAGCTCTTCAATTGTAGTTTCTATATTATATTTATTTTGGAAAATGAAAACACAAATTTAAGTTCTACTTAAAATTATTCCATTATTCAGAACGATCACGTGAACTAATAACAATATTGCAACACTCTGTTGCGTACAAATTGTTACAATTATTTCAAACCATTATTAATAATCCCAAGACTTGAAAAAGTCAACTATATAGTAGCTACTAAGATAATATTTTCACAAGCTGAAAAGTTCTTGAAACGTTCACTCTTGGTTATTGATTGTGTCATTAAAATAATGTTTAATTTGAAACAAGCATATTGCAACTAATGGGTAATACCAGTTTGATGCAGTCCGGTCCCGTATCTTAAAGATAATTGCTTCAATGTCATATCTATTTTTTTTTAAATGGAACAAATAATTAAGCTTTGCATAAAAATTGTTCGAAAAGATGAGATGCACCAATTGCAATATTGAATCACTCTTTTACGTGCAAATCGTTTACATTACTTCAATCTATTGCTATTAATCTTAAGACTTGAAAATATCAACTATATATTAGCTACTAAAAACCTGCCTCAACAATAATGTAAGATGACATTTTCACAAGCTGAAAAGTTCTTGAAAACATTCACACTTGGTTATTGATTGTGTCAATGTAATAATTGTTCAATATTTCAAACCAATTCATGTGAACACTACTGTCTTCATCACACCGATTACACTGTTTACATTAATATGCATAATTCTAATATAGAGGCCCTGCATGAAATTATTGATTGGCTCCAAACAAAGGTTTTCAACCGGTGTCCTTCACCGTAGTTATGGCGGAGTGCAGTCCATTCAATCAAATGTTGTCATCAACCTATTTGATCGTAGTGCAGGATTATGTGTGTGAGACGAACTGTCACGGTAGATTGCAATCATGCTTTTGTTGAATGCATTTGAGTAGTCCGCCATATTTACGGGATGATACGTCGCATGCAAGGCCTCTATGCGTTTCCCGCTTCCGGGGCCTCTCTATGTATGGTTTTACTTTAATGACCACATTTGTGTCAATAACATACTAGCGGGCAAATACACATAAAATTGCTCTTGAAAATGCTGTTTCCGCCTTCAATCACACTCCTAAACTGTGGAGTTTAGTTTCTTTGTTGATTAATTATGAGGTTTGTTTGATTTTAAGAGGCAGCTAAAATGTTACACATTTAAGGAGGATGTGTCGGTTATATATGCTGTTTTAACTGTGTCGAATGACCTTGACCCAACTTCCCGCCTACTATTCCTCATGTGTGTGCGTTATCAATCTTTTTTGAATTAGAAGCAAATGAACATTTGACGGTTCTATTGAAGACGTGTGTGAAATGGGTTAACGCACATTATTTGGGTTAATAAATCCACACAAAACAGCCTCTAGCTGGAGTAATTTTCTACGTGCAAGAAAAAGCAAAAATAGAGGTATTCCACTGGTTGAAATAGCTCTATTCTGGTGAGAGGATGATACTATAAATTGGGCCATCCTTCTTTTACCAATTCTTCCTTGGGGTCGTGACCTAATTATTAAACTCTTCGTTGGTTTCTTCGTAACTCACAACAAACCGTCAAAAATGATATCGGTATTGACCATTTCGGTAAATCCCAAAATTCATGCTGTTAGACCCCATATGTCGTCATTTGACGTCACAGTGACTTACAATGCGCAGTAACGATGTACGCTAAACGATGTGCGCATCGGCGTCAAATGGCGACATCTAGGGTCTAACCGCAAGGAATTATGGGATTTACCGAAAAGGTAAATTACAAATTCCTGATGCATTGTGGGATGGTTTGGTACAGCTGAACTCTGACCCATCAGGAATATTGTAGTTTTGTGCTTATTCAATATTGCTTAAACTGCTTTACTTCTGTTTAAAAAAAACACCAAAATATTATAATTGAGATTAAAATATTTTTGTGCTTTTGCAAATGTTAGTAAACCATTTTTAGACAATTTTCAACAATTACAAAAAAATCCTGATAGGTCAGAGTTCTGCTGTACTAAAATTGGCCAAAACAGTCCCACAAATGCCGATGTCGTTTGTTGTCTTTATTTTCAATCTGGTTCTTTACTGAATAAATTCCTAAGACAATGATGATGTGAGGAAATAAATCAAAACGTCCTCCTTTAATTGAAAAAAAATTACTAGATGGATAAAACACCTGCAGCATTTTATCTAAAACGGGAAAAAATGTATTCCATATAATCTAAGAAAAAAAATCTTCAGTTGCGTGCAAACATTTTTGTAGATAATTATTGTCTGTTCGAGGTGTGATTGCAAGTGTTACATTACAATACCAAACCATTGTATCTTTAATCATGTTCTTCTTGCCTTCCCTTCTCTCCACTGATACTAAATAATTCCTATGAAAGCCGTCTAATGCCAAAGATCGGCCATCTATTTTCATTTAATGCCGAGCACTGCTGCTGATTTTCCTATGTTCACGCCTGGTGAAGCTTATACTAGCCTTTCACCTAGTAACTCATGAAAAATTCATCACGATGAAATATTTGATATGGAGAACCCGGAGTGAAAAGTAGAAAGTGTTAGAAGCCGGCTAACTAGCGATAGCACATTGATAGGAATTAACATTCAGTAAAGGTGCTTAATCTTCTCCCTCTTTTTCTCTCGACAACCTGTCAATCCAAACTTCTTACATTATCGTATATATTTCCATATCCATGCATTAAAATGTGATAGAGCCCTATCTGTAGGAAAATGTACACTGCAAAAAATATTTTACTCAACATTGAGTAAAAAGGTCACAACTCAACAGTTGAGCAAAAGATTATTCAGCATTGAGCTCATTATATGTCACAACTCAACAAATGAGTAAAAAATTACTTAATGTTGAGTAATTTTTTACTCGTTTGTTGAGATGAGCTCAATGTTGAGTAATTTGTTACTCAACTGTTGAGCTGTGACCTTTTTACTCAATGTTGAATGAAATATTTTTTACAGTGTAGTTATCTAGTTAAAGGGAAGAGCGCATATTCTTCACTTCCATTTCTCAATTAAAATGAGTATAAAACGTTTTTGTTTTTGTGTTTTTGTTTTTTTGTTGTTGTTGTTTTATTTTGTTGTTGTTGTTGTTTTTTGTATTGTTTTTTTTGTCCCTGGAGACTATTTGTTGTAAATTAGAGGTAAATTTGAGGTAAATACATTTGTACAATTTTTATCATTCAATTAAAAAGTTAGAAATAATGGGAAATTTGTAACTGTTGGTTCTAAGTACACTTTAACCTTATTTATTAAATTCATCATATTGTTATTCTGAATCAGCACTCTGCATGGATCGCGATATTGTTAATGATTTCTGCCTGAGAGCTGCTGAGAGCATTATAACGATAAAGAAATTTAATGTATTTTTATGTATGGAGTTTTTCCCCACATAATGATAGCCTCACTGGGCATAGGACAAAGCGAGATATTAAAGGTGAGGATTTCATAGCATGCAAGTCCATTCCATTGTTGCATTTGGTTTTAATGTCAGGTATTTTCAATGTTATATTAATAATCAAAAAATAATTATCACATGTAGAACAGTCTCTGATATGTTATAACATTTGTTTTGTTGTTATTGCTATAAGTATTTTATTTAATTCATTTTTATTTTATTCATCTATTTTATTTTTTTATCTAGCAATACAACAAAACTGGAACAAAACACAAAATTGAGGTCTGCTGAGCTGCCGGGTAATTCTGAAAGCGCAAAAGAGCACTGTCGGAATGCTCCAATGCAACTCACCTAAACTCACACATACAAATAATATTATATAAAAACAAAATACAAAAAATGCATCAATATAAACTAATCATCATGATCCATATAGTGAGATTTTAGTTGAAATTATTATTTTCTTTCTGTCTTTGGCCCTATTCTGAGCTATATTATTAATCCAATGAGCAATTCTAGTTGAAATACACACAACCTCTGTGAAAAGCATAAACTTAATCTCTCACACAAGGAGTGTGAATTTAAAATGGGGCTACCATGATTACCTTAAAAAGTGACTCCATTTAAAATCCCTGTGTGGGAGATTAAGATCATGTATTCCACAGGAACTGGAATAACCCATTCTCTTATATCACACATTACGAATTACCATTTATTGCAAAAATATAACCAACTGGTTACCCATTCAATAATTCTAGAAACACTTCAAATGTTCCAAACCTCGCATATTACCTAGAGTGTTTTTTAAGAAAAAAGCACAAAACACGAAGGTGCTCCATCAACCCAGTAACCTCTCATGACCTTTTATTTATTCTGTTGTTATTGCTTTTATTAGTTCCCATCGATATACAAACCTTATACCGTAAACGTTCGCCTAATGGCGCTATGGAGTGCATGGAAATGAGAGAGCGCCATCCCTGTAAAAGCCGACTATTATCACTGATCATTAAGGGTACGTGTAGTTAAAGGGTGAAACCTATTGACACATACGATTATGAACAAGATCGAACAAACTTGTTCATGATAATGCGGTAATCATTCACCTGATACGTTGTGGCCCAGTGAGTAGAGCATTAGACTATAGTGCGAGGATAAAGAGAACTTGTGGAGAAGATTGATGGTTCGAATCTCATGCAGTAATTTCTGACAGATTATGATGTATGTCAATGTTTTTTTTCTGATTTGAGGAAATTTTATTCTCTATTTTATCTTTAACATTGTTTATATAATTTTATTATTTTATCTTGTATGTGTCTTTTTTCATGCTTTGCTTTTATCGTTTCATTTTAATCAAATATTGTAATGTAATGAACCTATTTGATTGTATAAGCATTTGTTATGTGTGTGAGACGAACTGTCGTGTGCGACAAGTCTTTCAATTCGCGCGAGTGTCCTTGCGATACATCAGTGGTCATAAGAGGTATATCATTTTATTCGAAAGGGGGGTCCCAAATATACGGGGGTCATAAAGTCTTGGAAAGAATAATAGGGGGGTCATAAAATGTTTTATGACCAAAATGTAGGAGTCACACGATGACCACAGAAAGTGTGTTATTTTATTCAAAAGACTGATTTCAATACAATTTTGGGGTTTGGGATCATAAAATTTTTGTTGCCGAAATAGGGGGTGCGCAATTTTATTGACGCAGACTTTTTGTAAATTTGGGACCCCCCCTTCCGAAAAAAAAATGATAGCCCTCTAAGAGGATTCAAAAGATAACCTCTGCCCCAATAATCCCTAGCTATATTTGTTTGAAACTGTTCCACGGAGGATGTATCATAATAGGCTCAGTCTTCAAATGATATAAATAAAATTTGAATGAGTGAATGAACAAAATCATACAACGACCAACTGAATAGAGGCTGTGCATATGACGTATCATCCCGTAAATATGGCGGACTACTCAAATGCATTCAACAAAAGCATGATTACATCTACCGCGACAGTTTGTCTCACACACATAACAAAATGCACTACGATCAAATAGGTTGATGACAACATTTGATTGAATGGACTGCACTGCGCCATGATTACGGGGAAGAAACCGGTTCAAATCCTTTGTTTGGAGCCAATCGATAAACGCAAGGCCTCTATAGCTCCGGGGGGGCACATCAAAAGGGGGTCTTTCCGGGGAGCATACCCGTATGGTCATTTGTGTTGAGTGCCCCCCCCGGCTATAGCTATCATTGAATACTGGCTAGGATTCCACAACACAATGAGAACATGTTATAAGGCGCTTTGGAAGGCACACAATACCCCAATGGCTTTCCATATTATGTGCACTCAACAACTATTCAGTATCGAAGCCCGGTATCGAAGTTACGTAATGTTACTATGTCAACGGGATCACGCGCTCAAGTAATGAACCACGATCGAAACAATCAGTACAGAAAAAAGGCATACCAAAATAGCGTGATCGTAATGATCGACATACAAACAGTGATTGGTTCCGATACCCTCACGGAGTTACGTAACTACTTCGTGGTCTGATAGTTATATGATCAATGGTCTGATCTACTTGGGTTCGATCCTTTTAATAAAAGAAAAATAGCTGATCATTTATAATGCATAAATGAATAAAGTAATGTAGTTACACAATTTGAAACATTGAGGCCGTTCTATTTTTCAAAGGTCATTTAACTGTTAAATGTAGTGGAATATATCACGCATTGATAGGTAGCAGGTGGAGCAAATTTTTTCAGCGGTTTTTGTTGCTGTTTGTTCGCAGTGCCTATTTATCTATAAAAAAATAAGAAAATTAAAATTAAATTTAAAAAAAAATCACAATATTCATTCGTAAAATGGGGACAAAATCCAAAAACATTTCTTGACCCTTCTTTACATAAAAGTGGGAGCAGAAATCAAGATTCGAACAAGAACCATTCACCATTCAAGGCGCACCCTCTACCGACTGAGCTAACGGGTCAGACAATAGCAGGGTGTAATTTTCAACTGAAGAATATTAAAAAATATGAAGAAATTACAATGTTATAAAAAGATTTACCAAAATGAGTTAGGTATAACGTATGAATCGATTTACAAATTAAGTCAAATGGCACTTTGAGAAAGAATACCTGAAGAAACCCCAAAACATCTGCTGCTCTAGCAACTAACCTAGTGACCTAAAGTATTGGGTCATGTCACGATATTTTTTTCTGAGGCATTATGTCCAGGTTGCTCAATTTAATATACACGTATCCTTAATGCTGTTGAGATTTTACAAGGATGGCGCTCTCACATTTCTAAGAATCCAAAAGCGCCATTAGGCGAACGTTTACGGTATATGCGTAGCATCTATTATGGATCATTAAAAATTGATAGATTCTCTTCTGGAAGGGATGGCTTTCACAGCAGTGAATTAATTCGGTTCGCTTGATTAAAAATTACAGGAAGAAATGAATTGTTATGCCAAATGGTAATGCTTAGTGTCAATTTAGTGTTTTTTAATTAACATGTAACCTATTAATTATATCAAATTGGATGGAAATGGAAGTCTTTAATCAAACTTTAATTCTGTCACTCGTGTGAACAAAGAAATTAAATTATTTGTATGTTATTTGCGCAGCAAGAGCTTCTGGGCATCATCTTGAATAAAAGATATTTTGATTATTTTGTTGCAACAATGTTTTTCATATTAATTGAAAATACAAATAAAATTGGAAAAAAAGAGAAAAAATATGCAAACGTTGAGAAGTAGAAGGGTATTGCACATAGTATAGACATTCACATATTTTGAAACGTTTTTTGTTTGTTTGTTTATTGTCGTCAGGCATAGATGTAAATAAGTGCAGCTGATAAACAAACTTAGATCAAAACGAACCGTTTCTTAATTCGTCATTATCATAATAGCATTAAGAACCCAATTTAGTTGTCAATAGTTCATTCCATATCATATTATTGAGAGGCGCCGTTAGACTCCATGGAAAAATAAACGATTTGTTTCGCATTAAACAAATGAATTTAACAATAAACCCTAGAACCCCAGGTCTTCCTATATATAAACGTGATGATAAAGCTTAGGTGTCAATTTGTGCAGAGAATGAAGACTTTATATAAAGATGTTCAATAAAGCCATGGGCATTAGTACCTTGATCCACTTGCCCTGTCTATAATGATGACTAAATGAGCTCGATCACCAAGTCAATTTAGAAAATGGACGCACCGGTGTGCAGAGAGCTATGGAAAACGGCAGTTGTAAATTCGTTATCGCTTAAGCATGTCCATTGAAAAACCACAGCATGCACTTAAAAATGCTTTTAACAATATAATAAGTATCTCATGCTAGGCTATATATATAGTTATATATATATAGTTAGATGGAAAGAATTCGTTACATGGAGTAATGCTTTAGATAGTAAATGTAGTTTTGATTTCTGAAAATGATATTGTATATCTTAGTGTAAATATGTAGATTTTATATTGCTTTTGATGCATTATTTCTGATGGCGTTGAATACGCTAATTGCTGTGTACACTGAGGGTGTTGTCTTATTTTTATCTGTTTGCTTGAATTATAATAACTTATGGCATACAGTATTCAGATTGCGATTCCTTTTCAATGGAATAAATCAGGCAAAATAATTTACAGTGGAAAGGGTAAATTAATGCAATATTAAAATATCGTTGGCAATATTAATTAGAGGATGATATTACTTTTAAAGATCTTTTAGGATCTTATAAAAAAAATTAATGAGGCAATAATGGGAATAAATAAATAAAAACAAATAAAGATAAATAATGGAAAACGAGGTAATATTTAAGAAAAAAATCTATGAAAATAGGAACTCCTCAACCACGACTCAATGATGACGCAATTATGATCTTAACAGGTGTTGGGGTATCTTCTGTCACGTGCGGCCAGTGTGCGGTAAGAGTACATTGGTACTGAAGTTGAAATCAAGATCTGTCCATAAATCAGGATGACGAAAGGATGAGTCCTTAATTGAAATTAAAATGCGTCAAGAATTTGTCTAAAATGGAATTTATGGAATGCACATAGGATCGTGTGCATCTTGTAAGCAATTTTACTCATCAAAATATTATACAACGTAAAAGATTACGGTATTGGATTGGTTTGTGTTTATGTCATATTTTACTGTTTTACAATGGTTTATAGCATTTGAACAAAGTAATTCAACCTGGTAGAAAACGATATTGAATCTATTTATGGAAATCAAAGTTTTGTCCAACATGTAAGTATTGTTGTATGCTGATACCAATCGAAGAGCATGGTCAGTTAGTTTCAAAAGATAAATATTCTTTTTGATTGTTAATGTTCTGTCATTCAATTCACATTATCTTACAGTATGTCCAGCACCTCCTGGGAGATACTGAAGGGATGCTGCAGCCAAACAAAATTGTTTCGCTTGCCCAAGATCGCATTAGTTGGAGAAAGCTTGTAGTCGCCTGCTCCGCAGCCGACTGATGATGATATGTTATACACCCTGAAGGCATAGACCTATACAGTATAATAGCATATAATATAATGTAGCCTATGTCATATTTGAATCAATATTTGAAATCCAGACTTATCACCACCAATAAGTTTCCGACAATATACACGCGTATACTTTGATTAGCAAAACCATGCAAGTAAAACACCTAAAAAAGATGCCAATGTCTCGGCATGCATAAACAGGCGTTGTGGGGTGTTGGAAAGAGTGTTCTGTTAAAGATGTTATGTTTTCGGAAGGAGAACATTGGTCTTAGTGTTGACATGAAGATCTTTCCATAAAGTATGACGTAGAACCACTCAATTAGTATACCGTATTCCCCAATTTATTTAAATGTCATGGGAAACACACAGAGAATTTTGGTCATCTTGCAAACACAATTACCTCATATTAGAGGACGTCTTGGGAATACGATAATGATGATAGTTTGTGGTTGTTTTAAGATGTAGAGGATTCAAAAAAGTACTGACATTTGATTGTACAGTCTTGAAAATAATATTGAGTCTCTGTAAAGTCATATCTTTGTCAATATGATAAAGCATTATTGTGTACTGATCTATCTATCTATCTATCTATATCCCATAGCTAGGAGGCCATTGGGGCGACGTAGTGATGGATTTAGAGATGCATAATTTCCAAAGTTCTCTGTCCTCAGCTGATCGTATGAGCTGGTCAAAGTTCAAGTCCAGTCTTTGATGATATCAATCCACGTCTTCTTTGGTCTTCCTCACTTCCTTACCACATCTGTACCTCCCTGCAGAATGGTGTTTGCTAGACTGTTCTTCCATCTGATCACATGGCCAAACCACTGGAGTTGTCTTCTTTTCACAATGGCGATCAGGTGTTCATGCTCTCCAATGAAACTTTCCATCATTGCCCTTACTTTCATGAAAGTTCATCTGTGTTGGTATAAATCATGATTTTGATTTAAACTTTTGATCCAAACACAAGGAATTAATTCCTACCTCGGAATTTTCAGATGGTACTCCATCTTTCATCAGCGAGTCGAGTGACTGTATCAGGTCGTGATCTTTTTGACCTTACTTATTTGTTGGTATAGTATGCGTAGAGTAGTGGACCTAGAGGAGTCTTCTCATGCAGTTCATCTCAAACGCGTTAATCCTCTTTTCCATTTCGGCATTAAGCTTCCCGGTTTCACACCCATACAGGAAGACGGAAACTACCAATGCTCTCAGGAGGCTCATTCTTGCTGCCATTGAGATGTTCTTGTCTCTCCAAATGGGTTTTTCAGATTGGCTAGTGAGGATGTCGTTACAGCAATTCTGATTTTGATTTCTTGCACTGATTTGGCATCATCTGTGATGGTTGCACCAAGGTATTTGAATTGTGTAACTGTTTCAAGTTCTTCCCTCTAACATGAACTTCTACAATTCCATCAGACCCATCTTCAAAACCTTGCTCTTTGCAACGCTGATTTCCATGCCAAGTTGCCTTGCACTGTCATCTAGCCTTCTTGTGAGGTCACTTAGTTCTTCAGGTTGTTCTGCCAAGAGGTCAACATCATCAGCGAATCACAAGTAACCCTTCGCCCTCCAATACTGACTGTTCCCGCGAATCCACCAAGAGCTTCCATCATGATATACTCAAGGAAGATGTTAAAGATGGTTAGTGACAGTAGACAACCTTGTCGGACTCCAACGCGGGTACGAAACCACTCACTGATTCCATATATCAGTACAGCACTGCACTCTTAGATGCAGTGTCAATTGCATTTACAATTTCATTACTAATCTTGAACTTTCTTAGGATTTCAAACATTGCTTCTTGCCAAACACGGTCAAATGCTTTTTTTAAATCAATAAAGTTGTGGAAAAGTGGCTTTTGATCTGTGCGGAATTTCTCACTCAGAATTCTCAGTTTAAAGATTTGTTCCACTGTGTTGCGTCCTTTTCAGAATCCTGTTCTTCTGCTATGATTCTCTCTGCTTGAGGTCGAAGTCTATTAAGAATGATTCGGAGAAGTATCTTGCTCGGATGACTGATCAAACTGATGGTGCGGTAGTTATTGCACGCACACAAAAAAGGGATGGTTCGGGTCATTCACCTTAATATAAACATTCATCTCATAACCAATGTTCCGTCCATATCAATTCACGTATGTTTTATACATTTCATTGCTAATGTTCGGTCCATCAATTAGTGTTATGTTTTAATGTCATGCACCCTAAAGGTATAATGTTTATGACGTTGAATGATTACAAAAATACAGACTTATCACCACCACCGATAGTTTCCGCCAAATACACAGTATGAATTGATTAGCAACAAAGGGAAAGGACACTGTATCGACAACGCAAGTAAAACTGCATAAACGGAAATTGCGGAAATTTGAAACAGTGTTCTGTCAAAGATGTCATGTTTTCGGTAAGAATACATTGGTTTTAGCGTTGATATAAAGATCTTTTCATAAAGTATGACAACGACAGGAGCAGAACGGGGAGCAGCGCCACTCAAATGTACACGCGCAATAAATGGGGTGGTTCTGGTCACTCACCTTAATATAAACATTCATCTCATAACCAATGTTCCGTCCATATCAATTCACGTTATGTTTTATTCACTTCATTGCTAATGTTCGGTCCATCAATTAGTGTTATGTTTTAATGTCATGAACCCTAAAGGTAATACAGACTTATCACCACCGCCGATAAGTTTCCGCCAAAAAAACACAACTTAAATTGATTAGCAACAAACGGAAGGGCCAGTGTACCAACTACACAAGTAAAATAGCTAAAATGATGGATGTCAATATGCCGGTATGCATAAACGGGAGTTGTGGGGTATTTGAAAAAATGTCATGTTTTCGTAAGAGCACATTGCTGTTAGTATTAGCACAAAGGTTTTTTCAAAAAAATATGACGACGACAGCGATGGACCACTCAATAATGGACAAATATAGTTTTCAGGTTAGCTATTTAGATCTCACTGGGAATGAACTTTAAAAGTTTGGAATGTGATAATGATGATAGTTTGGTTGTTTCAAGTTGTTGCGGATTTTTTAAAGTACTAAAATTTAACTGCAATGTCTTGAAAATATCTTAAATATGTAAGCATTGCTGCATACTCATGCCAAGTCTAAAATATAAATATTCAATTAATTGCTAATGTTCAGTCCATCGATTTATGTTGTGTGTTTGAACCTTACGCACCCTTAAGGTATGATGTTTGCGACATTGAATGATCACGAAATCCAGACTTATCACCATCGATAAGTTTCCGCCAAATACACAGTATAATTTGATTATCAACACACGGAAAGGACACTCTACCAACCGCGCGAGTAAAACAGCTCAAAAAAGATGTCAATGTCCCGTAAAGCATTCAGCCATAGCCCTTCTCCTTCTTAGCTCCTTCTGATCACACCTTCCAATCTGGAAAAACAGTTTGCAGTCTCTCTATTATGAAACTCAAAGGTGTTTACTATCTATTATTTAAGGATCTCTGTCTTATAAGACGTCAAACTATAAGAACACTATGTGGAGTATCAGCTACTATGTTTTTCTTACTAAATATTTCAGCATTCATTAGAGATATCATTTCTTCCTCGTGTTTCTGGTTCATAAATTTATAAGCTTTTAATAACAAATGCGAATCACACCAACTAGGGAGACTTCTGGTGGATCATTTTATAATCGTGGTGCAAAGGTATTTCCGTTTGTTCCATTTAACCCGTAATGCGCCAATTTCTATAGAAAACGATCTATCTTCAAGCTGTTGTGTAAAAAGAGTAGAATCAGCAACATGATTTACACAAAGGGTTTTAAGATTTGGTCTAATTTCTTGTCTCGATCGACTCCTGAGCATTGTGGGTAATATTGTGATATCTGGTCGGAAATTGTCATCCGTGAAGTTCGTTCCTATACAAGCTTGTGTAAAGATTGGTAAATTTCTATGTTTTATTGCTAGAATCCTAAGGTGTGTAAGTTTACACCGGAATTAAATACGTACATACATGTTTCTTCTCAACATTTGTGCCTGGACACCTCGAATAAGCCGTAAAGTCCCCCTCTGGTCATTTTTACTTTTTTGCATATTTGCAAAGAGCATGTTTCAGGGATTAAAATGACACCTCAATGAACTTCATATGACAATCAGAAGCGAAGTTATGGCTTGTTATAGGTTGTCATGAATCAAAACACGAAACCGAGAAAAACACGTTCAAAGTTAGGGAAGCATAATGACCATTCATCAGATGGGCCTCAGAAAATGTAGATTATTTCATATTTCCACTTATTTCTTTAAAATAAAACTTTGTATGTGTTTAGAGGAAAGCTTAAACATTTAAAATCTGCAAAAATCTCAACTTCGCCAAAATACGAGATTTGCATATATTTTCACCTGTAGCTCGAAATGAAGTTTGCCGAGTTTACGGCTCATTCGCCGCGTCCAGCCACATTTATTCATAGTACGCTCCTGATGTGCAGTTGAGCACTCTCTGATTATCTATGATAGTACAGGCCGACTCTGGAATAGTTTGGCTGTTGACACCATGGAATGTAAATTCTCCCTTTCCAAGGAGATGGTTATCCAGCCAAATTTCCTCTATTCGTGTCGTCTGGACACGTGAAACTCAGAGTAATAACGACTTCTATTCCGGAAAGTCTGAACTTTGAATTTTTACATGTTTCTTCTCTGTTTCTGCAACTGATATAACTCTTGTGTTTCTTCTCTTTATGTATTTGTGGATCACACACACAATAAAGGAAGGGTAAAAATCATAGAAAGGCGGAGCAGTGCGATAGCATTTATACCCAATGCACTGTTGAAGACATTGGATAAGCTTGGATATTGCCTAGCTATAACCAAGCATTAGCCCATCAATTCTTGTAGTGTTCTGTGTTTTCATTGGGTAATTATTGGCTAGATATACTCTTTGCGCGATTTAATATGTATTTCTGCTTCTTTGCAATGTATGTATTCAACGTCCAGTTTCGACGTGGGCACGGACACCAGAGACGTTGAGGTTAAAGCCATTGACATGTCCACATGGTTTACCTTGCCAGCTATTTTCCTGGTTCATTTCCAATATTGTAAGACAGTCCATCACACAGGGAACGTGATACTACATCCCTTCATGGTTGAGACGGCTTTGCATTTTATGCGGCTGCCGATTTTTAGGCTTTTTTAAAGCTTCGATCGCTGGCGATGTAGCAATTGATAATTGGTCGTATGTTTCAAACCAAAATAACGATGAAGTTTATTGGTCGAAAGTAAAATGCTTATTATTTTGAACCGGAAATATTCATTCTAGACCAAATGCGAGTGAATTAGTAGAAGTAACACTTTAGACGGTAGAAGCCTGAGTTTCTGGTATTTTGTTCACTTCCTCAAAAGTGTCGTTTTCTTGGTTTGTGATCGTCCTCTACCGATTAAACTATGCAATTCTTATAAAATAACAAGGTCTTATTATTAATGAAGCCTGCCTAGTAGATAAAAGTCTGTCTCGGAAAATAATTATAATTATGGTCTTATATATCACATTTGACCATTTCACCTGCAGCTCTTCACGCATGATACATCTTTGTCTTTCTTTTTTGTTTAATTTCATAAACAATGTTTAGATTAAATTTTAGCAATATACATAAATGGGCTATTCCTATTGAAATCCACACTACCCCTGTGGAAGATTTTGGAAATATCTTCCACAGAGGGAGTATGTTTTTCAAATGTTATTGGTCAGGATTAATCATTTTGAAACCCGTACTCCCCTTGCAATATGACTTGAACCTGTATCTTACTCAATTGCCCATTGTATTACAAACTCATGCTCCTTCTGTGGAAGCCTTTAGCTAAATCTTCCACGGGGGTAGTGTGGATTTTAAATAGAATAGCCCAACACATCTTTATTCAGAAATTGCAATTTCATAAATTTTTATCAAATTGACAGAATCTTCCTGAGTCATTAAATAACTAGAGCAACATGTAGACTATTCGTCTTCCTTGTAATAGAAATAACATCCTTGCGAATAGAGCTTATACAATCATCATATATAAAGGCATTACGAACACTCTTATCTGCGACTTCCCTTTAGTAATAATGTTGATGCATATATTCCTGACAAGTCCTATGTAAACCCATTACTATTTCTATCATACCTATATTTCTATGACTTGACACGTTCGATCTGATAAAACCCTTTTGTAGCTAATTGCAATATTGATTTTCTAGTAGGCTATATTTAACATTGCATAGGAAAGAGTTTGTTCTACTTATGTCTGTTTCATTCAAGTTAAACACAATTTTATAACCAACAAGAGGGTGCGTTTCATGTAACTTTGGTAAGAGCGATCCTACTCATTGGATAAAAACTTCACTGTTCGTGGCTGCAACATGGGTTAAAATTTTGCTCAACTTATTGCGGGATATTCCTTTCGCCCGCAGAATGTCGCTTTCTGTCAAATTTCAAAAATCACAGATTCATGGAAAGGTTAAGGATGATTTCAGAACACGAAAATTACATAACGAATAATGACAAAATTACTCTGGGTGAACCTTAAGAGATGCAGAGATTTTTTTTACAGAACTACACTCTCTTGAATTGAACGATTGAAATATTTCAATCTTTTAACGGTTGATGATAGGAATCAGTCTAATTAGATTGAAAAATACATGGATTTTTGGTTTGACTGTTGATTTTTGTTGACTGATTTCAAAATCAAATTAAGGGCTACACCTAATGTACTGCCATAGGATACACTTTTTGACATCGTTGGGATGAGGTTTTAAACTTATTTACAGTGGAAATTTTCTTTAAATTTTTCTTTTTTCAATTGGAAAGAATTTTTCCATAACAATTTTGGAAAACAATGAAAATCAATCCTGAATAGTCAATCAAAATAATTGCCCCTAACTTCAATAGCTAACAGATTGCGAATGGCCGTACATTTGATTGTGAACAGTGGATTGTTGTTCTCTACAAACAATTTAGACTTAAACTTGCAGTTTTGCAGTAAATTGTCTTTGGTTAGTTATGGCTTATGTTATTATTTTAAGGAACTTTTGAGGCACTAGTTTGGGCATGCATGCATAAAACTATTTGCAATTGCAATTTCATAAATTTCTATCAAATTGACGGAATCTTCCTGAGTCATTGAATAACTAGAGCAACATGTAGACTATTCGTCTTCCTTGTAATAGAAATAACATCCTTGCGAATAGAGCTTAAAAAATCATCATATATCATTGTATATAAAATCATTACGAACACTCTTATCTACGACTTCCCTTTAGTAATAATGTTGATGTATATATTCCTGACAAGTCCTATGTAAACCCATTACTATTTCTACAATACCTATATTTCTATGACTTGACACGCTCGATCTGATAAAACCCTTATGTAGCTAACTGCAATATGGATTATCTAGTAAGCTATTTTTAACATTGCATAGGAAAGAGTGTGTTCTTCTTATGTCTGTTTCATTCAATTTAAATAGAAATTTATAACCAATAAGAGGGTGCGTTTCATGTTACTTTGGTAGGAACGATCCTGCTTATTGGATAAAAGCTTATTGTGTTTATTACGGGATATTCTTTTCGCCCACAGAATGTCGATTTATGTCAAATTTCAATAATCACGGATTCATTGAACGGTTAAGGATGATTTCAGAGCACGAAAATTACATAAGGAATAATGACAAAATTCCACTGGGTAAACCTTAAGAGATGCAGAGATCCGTTACTACAGAACTACACTCTCTTAAATTTAACGATTGAAATATTTCAATCTTTTAAAAGTTGATGATAGGAATCAATCTAATTAGATTGAAAAATACATGGATTTTTGGTTTGACTCTTACTCTTTTAGTTTACTGATTTCACCATCCAATTTAGGTTAGTCCTTATGCACTGCCATAGCATACATTTTTGACATCGTTGGAATGAGATTTCAAACTTTTTGGATAACAATGAAAATTATTTAACTCCTGAATAGTCAATCAAAATAATTGGCCAAACTTCAATAGCTAACAGATTGTCTTAGGTTAGTTATGGTTTATGTTATTATTTTAAGGAACTTTTGAGGCACTAGTTTGGGCATGCATGCATGAAACTATTATTTGCAATTGTAATTTCATAAATTTCTATCAAATTGACAGAATCTTCCTGAGTCATTGAATAACTAGAGCAACATGTAGACTATTCGTCTTCCTTGTAATAGAAATAACATCCTTGCGAATAGAGCTTATACAATCATCATATATAAACGCATTACGAACACTCTTATCTGCGACTTCCCTTTAGTAATAATGTTGATGCATATATTCCTGACAAGTCCTATGTAAACCCATTACTATTTCTATCATACCTATATTTCTATGACTTGACACGTTCGATCTGATAAAACCCTTTTGTAGCTAATTGCAATATGGATTATCTAGTAGGCTATTTTTAACATTGCATAGGAAAGAGTGTGTTCTTCTTATGTCTGTTTCATTCAATTCAAACAGAAATTTATAACCAATAAGAGGGTGCGTTTCATGTTACTTTGGTATGAACGATCCTGCTCATTGGATAAAAACTTAATTGTTGGTCGCTGCGACTGGAGTTTAAATTTTTTCTACTTATTACGGGATATTCCTTTCGCCCACAGAATGTCGCTTTCTGTCAAATTTCAATAATCACGGAAAGGTTATAAGGATGATTTCAGAGAACGAAAATTACATAACGAATAATGACAAAATTCCAGTGGGTAAACCTTAAGAGATGCAGATCCGTTACTATATACAGAACTACACTTTCTTAAATTGAACGATTGAAATATTTCAATCTTTTAACGGTTGATGATAGGAATCAATCTAATTAGATTGCAAAAATAGACGGATTTTTTGTTTGACTCTTACTCTTTTTGTTTGACTGATTTCACCATCCAATTTAGATTAGTCCTAATGCACTGTCATGGCATACACTTTTGACATCGTTGGAATGAGGTTTCAAATTTTTTATTGTGGACATTTTCTTTTCTTTTCTTTTTAATTGGAAAGGAATTTTCCACAAAAACTTTAGAAAACAATGAAAATCAATCCTGAATAGTCAATCAAAATAAGGGCCCCTAACTTCAATTGCTAACAGATTGAGAATCGCCGTCCATTTGATTGATTAAAAAGAACAAAAAATTATCAATCATTCTCTGAATATTTAGTTAAAAACGATTTGTCCCTAATTGCTTTCGACAAAATAGTCTACGGATACTTTTGTGAGCAGTGGATTGTTGTTCACTACAAACAATTAAGACTTAAATTTGTAGTTTTACAGTAAATTGTCTTTGGTTAGCCACAGCTTATGTTATTATTTTAAGGAACTTTTGGGTTATTCCTTCATGTAATTTTACACGAAATTAGGGTTAGGGTTAGGGTTATAATTAGGGTTAGTTTAGGGTTAGGATTAGGATTAGGGTTAGGGTTAGAATTAGGGTTAGGATTAGGATTAGGCTTAGGGTTAGGGTTAGGATTAGGGTTAGAGTTAGGATTAGATTACACGAAATAATTACATGAAGGATCGACCAACTTTTGAGACAATAGTTTGGGCATGCATGCATGAAACTATTTGCAACTGCAATTTCATAAATTTCTATCAAATTGACAGAAGCTTCCTGAGTTATTGAATAACTAGAGCAACATGTAGACTATTCGTCTTCCTTGTAATAGAAATAACATCCTTGCGAATAGAGCTTATACAATCATCATATATAAACGCATTACGAACACTCTTATCTGCGACTTCCCTTTAGTAATAATGTTGATGCATATATTCCTGACATGTCCTATGTAAACCCATTACTATTTCTACTATACCTATATTTCTATGACTTGACACGTTCGATCTGATAAAACCCTTATGTAGCTAACTGCAATATGGATTATCTAGTGAGCTATATTTAACATTGCAAAGGAAAGAGTGTGTTCTTCTTATGTCTGTTTCATTAACATTCAATTTAAACTTAATGGTTCGTCGCTGCGACTGGAGTTTAAATTGTTCTCTACTTATTACGGGATATTCCTTTCGCCCACAGAATGTCGCTTTCTGTCAAATTTCACGGATAATCACGGATTCATGGAAAGGTTAAGGATGATTTCAGAACACGAAAATTACATAACAAATACTGACAAAATTCCACTGGGTAAACCTTAAGAGATACAGAGATCCGGTACCATGGTTACTACAGAACTTCACTCTCTTAAATTGAACGATTGAAATATTTCAATATTTTAACATCTTTTTACATGGATTTTGGTTTGACTCTTGATTTTTGGTGACTGATTTCAAAATCTAATTAAAGGCTACCCCTAATGTATTGCCTAATAGCATACACATTTGACATCGTTGGAATAAGATTCCAAGCTTTTCTGAGCATTTTATCTTATTTTTCAACATCGGTGATAACATCTAACCAAAAAGTGAGTTTTTCTGGTTGACATGATTTATTTAATCACAATTTGAACATTTCCCAGATGACTGAAAGTATAAACAGTGTTATTCAGTCGAATGATTTAAATTTTCGCTTTTTTTTAGAAAGGTGGTTCTAAATCTGTCAGCTATTGAAGTTATTGAGTTGAAAGGATTGATTTAGTTATTCGACAAAAGATTGAAAATCGATTAAATACCAAATCGGAAAATTTAAGAGCACTTCCTTCCCCTGGACTTGTTTTCCATTTGCGTTCGTTGGCAGTGTTAAATGAATAAGTTAGAAACTTGTTTTCGTGTCAGAAGAGACGAAATCCGAACTTGTGTTAGTTTCTTGTCCCGATAATACACCCCCGTGGAAACAATGGAATATAATTTGGAAACCATTCGGAAACTGCAGTATGCAAATCAGCGCTTCCAGAAGAAGTTGTTTGAGACATTTCACGAAAAAGCATGCGCTTTTATCATTAAAAGGTCTTTTTATGCTCATTTGAAATTTCTTGGAATAGTTAGGTAGTCAAATGTTTCTGCACATTGTTACGAGTCGTACTTGACTCAAGGCCAAAATCACCTTTTACCCGAACTCACACGAATGCACAACACAAATACACTGTTTGATTAAGCTAACAAAATCTAAGTCTTTAATTGAAAACAAAGTATGACTGGTACATATAACAACAATAATTGCATAAACAATAAAATCACACAATCACAGTTTTATTTTATCAGTACTTAACCAGCGGTCTTCTTGTTGGTGATTCTAGAGTTCTTGCAATGTTCTGGACGACTGATGTAATATATCCTTATTCACTTGTCCTGCGAAAATCAGCGAAGTCCAGTGTACACTTGCGTTTATAAATATCCTTGCGTATGAAATTCTCACACGAAAATGGTGCTGCTTTCTCCAATCACTTTTGCGCTGCTTTCTCCAAAAATATATCTCCTTGCGCTGCTTTCTCCAAAAATGGTGTTTCTTTCACCAATCGCTCTTTCTCCAGGGAACAGGTTTCTTTAACTCAGCTCTGCTGTATTTGACAGATGTGGGGTTTTCATAAGCCCAGCAAACTCCAGCAATTCGACAGAAGAACTTTAATCCTTTGATGAAGAAGAGCACATTTGTGTGCTCGCAATCTCCTTCGTTGCTGTATCAAAATAGCTCAATTTATTGGCTATACAAACTGGTTAAAATGTACTTCCTTTTGAAGCACGAAGACCATCACACACATGTGGAGTTTACAATCTCCCATGACATTCTGTAATCAGCAAACTCAAGCTCTCACTGCCAATCTATTAATAGACCATTTTGTCACATCTACTTCCTGAGGGATTTTCCAAAATCATGTCCATTTCACAATCTGTTATCAGGGCTTCCCGTGATGGTGCAACTATGCACTGAACATTGAGCAATACGGAAAATCCCCTATGATATTTTACAGGGGCATTTCGTGATCCACAGCCTCATCCCCCACTTTTCTCAAAAAAAGTTGAGATTTTTATATCACTGGAAACCTCTGGCTACATAATGTTTATGTACAAAATATTTCTTGCAGATTAATTCGTTTTGCAAAGATATCGTGAAATTTGAATTTCGTTCTGGTGCACCAGAACGAAATTACAACGCATTGTCTATGGAGCAGTGTAATACACATAATCATGCATAACTCGCAAACGCAACTTCGGAATCAACTGAAATTTGGGGAATAGGCTTTTTTCGTGGATATGTACTGAAAAATGTCATAAAAAGAGGATGCTAGGATCACGAAACACTCCTTTAACTCTGATTCACTTTGTTTACATCATTTAAAGTTTTTCCCCAAAAACATGTCGTAACACACAGACTCTTGCATGATCACTTCCAAGGTGCTTCCCCTGGTCTCATATTTCTCATGACATACTTTCAGTTTGTAAACAAAGTGAAATAATTAAATTAAATTACTAAGGGCACATCACAACATCACTCAATATGAGGACCATAACAGGGTTAAGCTATGTCGCCATAGAAACTCATAGATACTGCACAAAAAAGTATCCGTACACTTAAAACAACAGCAATTATCTTATGGACATGAAATAAAGTAGTCTATATATTTTGTTCTGCGTATTTTGATACCTAATTCGACACGATTTCCTCAACTTATACCAACATTGTTGAATGAAAAAGTAAATCTTGTCACTTTTGAAATGCTCCGTTTTCATTCATACTGATATAACTTGGAAATAAAGTCGCATCATGCCAAATGATATATCAAAATATGCAGAACACAATTATTCTTCATTTATAATTAATTGTGCGCAGTGGATCATGTATTTAGAGTCTATATGAGTGGATAAAGAATAACTGTTGTTCTCTACACACCATAAGACTTGATCTTGTAGTTAGGCAGTAAATTGTATTTGGTTAGTCATGACTTATGTTATTATGTTAAGGAACTATTGAGGCACTAGTTTTGGGCATGCATGCATGATATATGAACGTAGGAGTTGAATTCCATTAAATCATCATCGTAAATGTCATTGTACATATATAACTTAAACACGCATGCAGTGGCATACCTTTTTAAATAGCACAATTTTGTTTAACTGTCTAGCCGTACACCATGCTTCTTTGAACTGTGTACATACTATTACATTATTTTGTAATGGACGACCGGATGTTGGAAAATCTACTTTAATATGAAAGGTAATCCTTTGCGTATGAGAGTGTCTAGCTTGAGTAAGATGTATTCTATTGAAAGCAATGTAATTACTCCATTATATAGCACAATCAGTTGCTTCATACAGAATCAGATAACAAATCGATAAAATCTCAATTTTGAAATTGACAAAAAAAAGTGCATAAGGTGCAGTATACGAATTCTTGATTTTGTTATATTCTACCGGCTTTTGCCAAATTCTAAGTATAAAAAAATTAATAAAATCACATATTTATATTCACCACTTTCTCATTTAATTGTGATTCGGAAAAGAGAGTGCTTCGTCATTCGGAGGAGAAATTAAGCTGTCGGTCCCCTTTACAGGTATCACTAGCAACACGTATATACATGTAACAGTTAAACAGGTGTGGTCCAATTTTTCATGTTCTGTTTTACAATCTTATATCAGTATATTGATGCCTACCATTAAAACAATATGTTTCCAAATTCTAAGTTGTATAAGCCTTTTTGAAATATGGTGGGCACAAAATGAGAGGGCGTACTTTGAAGTGAGTTGTCAGCTGAGAAGCATACAAAAGATTACCCACTTATTGCTCTGACAGTGGTTTTGATATGAGCCTGGCCTAGACTGAACCTAGCCAGGAAGCTTTAATATCAAGCAATTTGTGTCAAAAAAATAAACTAGCCTCAATTACTTAAATAAATACAAATACAAGCAAACAGTGGTAGCTAGTGCTGGCTCCGTCGTTCTTCGAATATCCATACGTGTTTGTCCATGTGTCATTACCTGCAAACGCTGGGGATTTAATTTTCTGTGATTTATTAGCGTAATAATAAGAAAAGATTACAACTTGCCATTTTGATATATAAGTTAATTTACATATTTATTCAAATGGGCTCTATATCATATGTGTAGGATTCAAATTGGGAAATGATCTGGGGAAGGATGTTATTACCGTGGTAGCACTTGGGAAAAGAATAGACACCCCTGATCTGTGTAGTTGAGACAAATATCCAAACTAACCTGACCTTCTGTTAGCTCATCCGCTTGAAAATCATCCAATAAACGTGATCAAGTTGTTCACAATTACACCAAATTTGCAATAAGATATTAGTATTCATACTTCCACTGGGAAACTTCAATTCACACCCCCATATATCGGTCACGTTGCACAAGAGGTGTGAATTGTGGATTAAACGCAGGTCGAAAACCCCGCGCGAGTAGAATATGACCTATTCAAAATTCTCTATATACAGAAACGTGAGGAACGAGTCAACGCTGTAAATATAATAGAAGTTTATACCATCAAAAACCGATGAAAATATGATGTTGACAGTGTCATGCAGGACAAACAGATACTAAGTATGCAGTAAAATGCTATCAAGTTACAGTAGATCCTAGACGGAATAAAAAATCACTACGTTTTTGTTGACCCCATTTAAACGAAAAATATCTCGGGCGTTAAATTTCTAAGCAAAAAATCATAACCTGTGCCATAGATGGGTAATGAGCCTGGCCTAGACTGAGCCTAGCCTACTGGAGTAAGCTTTAATAACAAGCAATTTGTGTCAAAATTAAACTAGCCTCAATTTCTTAAATAAATATTACAAATACAAGCAAACAATGGTAGCTAGTGCTGGCTCCGTCGTTCTTCGAATATCCATACGTGTCTGTCCTTGTGTCATTACCTACAAACGCTGGGGATTTTATTTTCTGTGATTTATTAGCGTAATAAGAAAAGATTACAGCTTACCATTTTGATATATAAGTTAATTTACATATTTATTCAAATGGGCCCTATATCATATGTGTAGGATTCAAATTGGGAAATGATCTGGGGAAGGATGTTATTACCGTGGTAGAACTTGGGAAAAGAATAGACACCCCTGATCTGTGTAGTTGAGACAAATATCCAAACTAACCTGACCTTCTGTTAGCTCATCCGCTTGAAAATCATCCAATAAACGTGATCAAGTTGTTCACAATTACACCAAAATTGCAATAAGATATTAGTATTCATACTTCCACTGGGAAACTTCAATTCACACCCCCATATATCGGTCACGTTGCACGAGAGGTGTGAATTGTGGATTAAACGCAGGTCGAAAACCCCGCGCGAGTAGAATATGACCTATTCAAAATTCTCTATATACAGAAACGTGAGGAGCGCTTCAACGCTGTAATATATAATAGAAGTTTATACCATCAAAAACCGATGAAAATATGATGTTGACAGTGTCATGCAGGACAAATAGATATGGAGTAAAATGCTATCAAGTTACAATCGATGGAATAAAAATGGACTAAATAATGTCGTGTGCTACAGCTACCGTATGCTCATCACATCACAGTGTTAATAATTAGCAAAAAGCAGAAGGTGTTGTCAACCTAACCATGTAATGCGCCGACTAACAATCAATCTTCTGTTTATTTTTAATTAAACAGGTAATTCGAAAGTCATAAAATATCTACTAACATTTTAAGTATGTCGTGTGTACGGGAGCATAATTTGAATGTAACATGTTTTTATTGTTGTTTTCATTTACAGGTAAATGCGTCTGTGAAAACCTACTGATGTGGATTCATCTTTTTTCTAACTGTCACGAGTGGAGTGTTATAAGAGGGAAAATGTAATTCGGGAAGCAACCTCCCGTGTGTGCAGCAAAAGCTGACTGCGAAAGAACACCAAACACGTCTGTCATTATATCTCACTTCTTAAATATCGCGTAAGCGGAGATGAAAAGTCACTTCTTTACACGTTCATTCACATGTTCAGTGCGACAAGAATACGAAATAATCGAGTGCTTCTGAACTTGATGCGTGCCATATTTGTCTGAATAAATTGACGATCCAAATTGTCTTTAGATGGAATTGTGAATACTGCTGAAGGAGCTATAAACTAGATAATAATATTGGACTTGCACCAGGTAATAGTACGTACTACAGTCTATCAAAATGGAATTATATTGTTATAAATTGACGACGCAACTGCTTATTGCTATTGTGGTAGCCACCGTTGGAACACTTACTGCACTTTCGCCGCCATCACCTGGAGAATCTTCAAAATGCCCAAAATATTGTCGCTGTGAGGATATTGAACAGGTACTGAATTGTTCAGATTCATCACTTAAACAAATACCAAAGAAACTTGGTCCCAGAGAGGAGTATGCAAAATTGCTGATTGAAAGAAATGAATTAACAACTATTGTAAATGATACTTTTATCAAATTTAGCAATCTTTTGCTGCTTTCTTTAGCAGAAAACAAAATAGCAACTGTAGAAAATAACAGTTTGAAAGACTTGGACAAGTTGCGCAAAATCAACTTCAGTCAAAACAATCTCTCTTTGATCCCATGGGCGGTGTTGCAGTTGCTGACACTTTTGGAGCTTGATTTGCGGGACAATGCAATATATACTTTACGTCCAAATGATATCAATGGATTAGGAAATCTGACCAAATTGTTTCTTGATGGTAATTTCATCGACAGTTTACCCGATGGGTTTCTAGGACATACGCCAGGCTTAAAAGTGTTTTCTATAGCAAGAAATAATTTGCAAAATATAAGCAGTAGAGTATTTAGATGTGCTGATTCTTTGGAAGAACTATATCTATCGGAGAATTCTTTACGTGATTTACCCAATGGTTGGCTTACAGGTGCTTCAAATCTGTCAATTCTTGATATGACAAGAGCAATGTACATTGATAACGATCCTGATGTTGACATACCAGCATATACGTTTCCTGGGGTAGCCCCGGTACTGGAAACACTTATTTTATCTGGAAACGGCATTCGAGAGATAAAACCACTTGCCTTTTCGCCACTTCAAAGTCTCCGAGAATTAGACTTGAGTCAGAACTTGCTACGTTTCTTACCCAGAGGATGTTTTAGTCCCAATCTTGCTTTAGAATATATCAACTTAAGAAGCAATAAAATCAAGTCATTTGTTGAACAATTGTTTAGTGAAGGCACAGGTCTTCGAATGGTGGAGTTAAGCCTAGAAGATAACCAAATTGAAAATTTGACCAGAGAAGGTTTTGCCAATATGGACAAATTGGAAATTTTAAATTTAGCCAGCAACAACATATTGGAACTTGACAGCTACGTTTTTTCAAGACTGCGATTCTTGAGGAAGTTAGAATTGCAGGACAATGTGTTAATCAATATAACATATTACAGTTTCTTATTTCTTTTTAGTATAGAAGAATTGTATTTGCAGAATAATAAATTACCAATAGTACCAAATGTCGCTAATCTGTCCAGATTGACTATTTTGGATTTGTCACGGAATAAGATCAGTTACATCCATCCAGATGCGTTTAAAGGAACAAATATAAATAAGTTGTATCTGAATGGCAATGAGTTGAAAACTCTCCCCATTAGTATAATTGATCTACAACTTAAAGCACTTTATGTATCCAAGAATCCGTGGGATTGCGACTGCGGTATCAAGTGGATGCCAAAGACTGCAAGAAAAGCGCAACAAACTGACCTTGATGATGCAACGTGTACGTATCCGCTTGGAATGCGAGGAACACTTCTGAAGAACAATAACTTGGATAGCATGAAATGTACTGGTGCGATCACTCCAACATCTATTGTTATTTTGGTTTCTTTGTGGTTTACCGTCCTGCTTATTTTAGTGCTATCTGTTATTCTTAGACAGTATCACAAATTTAGGGTGAAGACAAGACGGAGAGGAGATAAATCGAGTAAAGATAGTGACACTGATGATGCCAAGGGCGGTAACGAGTACTTTTGCGATGGAGCTGAGTTGGAAGTCAAAAATAGCAACGGACGTGTTAATGGAATGAAGATTAAACCATTTGAAGAAGAGTTTTATGTTTGATGGCTATTTCAAAGCCTAGAAATATATTGGTATTATAATAATATAAGATTGGTGATTTTACTGATTTGTGAAAAAATGCATCAGTAGTAATTCAGTACTGTAATGTCGTAATGTTATTTTAACGTCCAATTGTTGTTCAAGTGTTTTATTAAGGTCAAACCTTTGGAATAATGAATCGAGAAATGGTCAGAACGGGTCAAGTGCCCTCAGAAATTTTCACAAATAAAGCAAGACCTATGTACACAATCTCCCTTCATAAGCCAAAGGCGCAATTGGCACACAGGAAAAGCTTTGATCATAATGTGAGCCTAATTTCGTCGCTCAAATGTCGATTTGGTACTGAGTGCAAATCATGATCAAACAATGCCAAATCTGAAAATGAGGACTTTATTGTATTTTGGTTATTTCTTTGATTATGTAATAATTGCAAACAATAATATACTTACCAATATACCAATGATTGCTTAAAAACACCTTGAGAGCAACAATATTGTTAAAACAATTGTGTAATGATGAATAATATCCTATCTATTACGAACCTTACGAATTAATTTCAGACACCACAATCCATCGATAAACACATTTTGTGATATTCATAACCACCTTTATCAATAATGTTGCTCTCGAAGCGTTATTTTGAAATCGTAAAGGAAATGCAAATGTGTATTTTATTTAAGAAATAAAGGGTAATGTATGATCCTTTACACGAAAATAATGTGTCCGAGGCAGTAAAAACGTAAATAATGGGTGAGGCGCAGCCGAACCCATTATTTAAACGAGTTTACTGCCGAGGACACATTATTTGCGTGTAAAGGATAATGCTGCACCCTTTTATTTCTATTCTATTACCACAAAATAGTGCGATTTAAAGAGAAAATATCACATTTTTTGCCCAAATATTTCAAGTTGTTTACCTCAAGGTGTAGCGCCTACACGTAGCCAAAGCGTATGCACATTCCAATAACACACCCCTGGCATTCCATTCTCCCCTACATAAGCAGGTGTGCTGTGCGCTTTGCTGTGCGCTGTGATGATATAGGCTAAGAACATAAAGTTCGTTGCCCTTGACACTTTATCGCTAATTAATGGTCTGTCACGTGACGCGTTTCAACAAATCACAGTGCGCGATTTTGAATAATGGGTCGTGGGGGTAATAGAATGTATTTTATAACGCACTTTAACAAAAGGAATGGGAGCAATTTACCATAATATACAGCCGATCATTCAAATATAAAGACTACATAGTGTTTTGGAAAATACTAATAAGCGATGTTTCTAAACGCTTAAATTTCTATGGGAACAGTATTCAAAGAACAAAGTGAGTTGAACAATGTATATTGCTGTTGTTATTAAACAAATTCTAAATCCATCTTTTAAGTGTTGGACAAATAAGTATATATTGCAAATGTGTGCATTTTATGACAATGTATCATAACATTTCAAGATTTTCATATTTTGTGTTTCAGTACTCATATATATCGTATTTGACTTGTTTTAATGATTATTTGTATTTCTATGGCAAGATAAGCACTAACATAGTGAATATTCTCAGTCATCCAGTCGTTAAAATCACAAGGTTTTGAATTAAATCAAATACTGGAACTTACATTTTTGCAACTTGCTACGTTGCGTCTGAAACCATCAGACTTCATCAGGCAACTGACCCGCTGGGCTGGTCATGTGACACTTTGTACAAACGAAGCCCAGAACTCCGCCGTGTACCTTCACCTTAAAGACACTGGTCATAATATTGACACCGAGGACGCAGTGATTCTCGATAAGGAGGAACAGTGGCATAGGAGAGGCATCAAGGAAGCCATCTGGGAGAGAGTAGAGCAGCCGTCACTTAACAAGAAAGGGGGACTGAGACACAACTTATCTCACGCATGGGACCGGGCCATCAAGACGATCCCTAGCCGTCAGTCTCAAAGTGTCACATGACCAGCCCAGCGGGTCAGTTGCCTGATAAAGTCTGATGGTTTCAGACGCAACGTAGCAAGTTGCAAAAAATGTAAGTTCCCGTATTTGATTTAATTCAAAACCTTGTGATAATACAGGTTATATTGATTAAACTTATACTGTAGTTTGACATTCCTCACCATGTTCTCGTAATACTCAATGGTAAGCAGTGCAGTGTCAAGACGAGTGCGTCAAGACACAATCATAATGCAGGCAATCAGAAGTGGAACTGGCGGCGAAGCCTTTGTCATTGGTTATGAAATTGAAATGAAGTAATGGAGAGAGCGGATATTTGGAATTAAAGCCATATTATAACATTTGCTGAGGAAGACGCCCTCACTGAATTTTTAAAATTCCTTTTTTTACACGATTAAATTGTACTTTATTAAACCAATATACCCTGCAAAAATCACGTGTTTGGTATAAAACAGTGATCTCACACCTGTAAAACACTCATGATACTCAAGTACCGGACTCAAGTACACTACAAGATTCCTATTGCGGTTGCCTGCACAGGTACACCGTCGCCAAGGTACTTGGCTGATATACGCACAGAGTACATACACAGTACAAATGCTGCTACTGCACAGGACCCACCAGCAGTGGTACTGCACTGGTACTACTCGACTCTGATACTTGGCTGGTACTGCACAGTACCAGCCAAGTACCTTGGCGTACTTGGCGACGGTGTACCTGTACATGCGGCCACAATAGGAATGTAATGGTAGTGTATCTTTGAATGAAAGGTCATCTGTGTTGGTAAACTTCATACTTTTACCTATGATCCTAATTCGCATCTCAAATTTTGGTTCACAATTTTGAAAGGTGATTAAGGTCAAAGTTGATTTTGAGGTACGTCTTAGGTTTGTGTTGAGATCATATGTTAAAATAATTCAGCATTGCATGAAGGTGAACTTGTCAAAAGCTGTAAGGATTTTTAAAAGGTATTTGGCGACACTTTACAAACCAAATGAATCTTAAATTTGTTCTGCCGCTAATCTGGCAACGATTAATGATATCAAAAAGTATTTGATCGCAATGCAAAGGGAATAAACCACGCGTAATGCACGACTGTATTAAGAAAGATTGGATCAAGAAAGTAAGTCCACATATTGCGAATTTGATATCTTGTGTAGAGTGCCCCAATATGGACTTCCGAAAACCAGATCAATGTACACTTGTCAAGTGATTGTAAAAGTCTTGCTGAGAGAGCGTAGCGTGCCAGAATGATCAACTGCAGATCCGTCGGATAATGCCTTTTCAATGGGAAATGAACTTTTCTGCTTGGATTATGTCACGATGAGGTTAGCATGTATTCCGTATTGAAAAGCGTTCCTACGGATCTGCAGTCGACCGGCCTCGTACACGCAGTCACCACGCATTAAAGTATCACGTCCACGTTACGCCCGTAAAGTAATGCATGTCGGGAAAGTACAAATTAATTCGCATTAATGTGGATCTATACTATTCTGTATCATCAGAGTGGCAAATATCATCCTATTTGGTTCTGATCAAAGTATAAGTTGTTTATGTATAATGACGCAATCATGTCTTGGAGGCGGGAAAATAAAAAGGTGCAAGGTTATTTGATATCCTGCAAACATGTTGCTGATGTACTCTAATACCTACTTAACAATTCCTAGCACGCCACAGAAATGGGGCCCATCATATCACACTTTACGTGTCTGAGTTACGCGGCTGGAAAAGGTTCCATTCGTCATGTTCATTATATTATTTTATTCCTTCTCTTATCAAAGTGTAAGATAAAACTTGCATACAGACACGTACACTAGGATCTCAAATCGTCTTTAGAGTGCAAAAATGTCGTGTGTGGAATAGCTCCCTCTTGTCATTTGAAAATTGGTAGCACTCTAAGGTGTCAAATTTGAGGGTAGTGGAACTTGGCAATGCTTCTATAAGCAACTTTAGTCACCTGATCACAATCTCAAAACCCAATGACTCATGAAATAAACATTAAAGTAGTTTTGGAGTTCTTCTGCCAATGCAATTTCAGAAATTTCACACGAGGCCGCTATTACACATACGACTATTTTGCACTCACCTTACCAAATATGCTAATATTTAGGCCAAGACATGGTTCTGTAACCCAAATGTGCTTGTATGTTCATAGATGCGTTTTCGGTACAGACATTCAGATTCCAAAACTTTGAGTCAAAGTTTAAACAACCAAGTGTTGAATGAATGTTATAGAACTGTGACGTTGAGAAGTCAATATAGAGGTTGCGATTTGCAAACATACGTATCGTACGCACGTATATCTATTCAAAATCACTCTCCTGTGACGGGATTTTGAATAGATATACGGGCTTTGATACGTGCTTTTCTCATAGTCATGATAGTGAGACACCGCGATTGAGTCGCGTTTGCAATATATACGATGTGTTTCAGTAAAGAAGGCGTGATGATCAACTTGCACAGACAGGTCCTTTGTCCGGAAGTCTTTTTTAATGTATGCAAAACAAAATTGTGAATACATCCAATGTATAATAATTATTATAAGAATGGCATGTGTTTGCTTTATTTTAATATACATGTTAATATTTTACTTAAATTTTTATGTAAAAGAGTTCTATCTTGGATATGCAACGGGTCTATAAATTGTAATTATATTGTAATTGGTGCAATGTACAACAGTTATATACGTTTAAGATGACTTTACATTTGTTTTTCTTATTAAAGCATCTTCATTATTGAATTCTCTATTCAATATCTGCTCTTTTATTATGTATCACCTACAAAAAGACGCTTAAAGCGATCTGTTAAGTTATTTATCAGTTTCTTTCTCAAAATTAACACTTTTTGAAATAATCATTTGACTTTTATAAATCTTTTTATGTCAAAAATATTGACTTCCGGGTTACGCTAATTGCAGTGTGTGGTTTTAAGGCAAAACGACTAAGCCTTACAATATTCCATTTAAAATCCACACTACTCCTGTGGAAGATTTTGGAAATGTCTTCCACAGGGGGAATATGAATTTCAAGTGGAATTAGCACATTAGGCTGCTCCATTTGAATTTAATACACCCTCTGAGAAAGATTCAATTTGAATCTTCCACTGAGGGATGGTGAGTTTCAAACGGATCTGTTAATGTGTTCATTCCATTTTGATATTCATACTCCCCATGTAGAAGATATTTCCAAAATCTTCCACAGGAATATTGTAGATTTTAAATGGAATAGCATAATGTTCCTGACTATAAGGATTTGTTTAAAGCTGCAGTATGTAGAGTAATGATAATAATAAAGCGTACCGGTAATGGTTTTTACTATTTTACGGAGCAAACTTACGTCAATGAGCCGGGTTCAGATGTTGCTTCAACGCCATGCGTCTTACGGCGGGACTGTGACCAAGGATATAATATCAAACGTTTATATAAGGCACATGGCATGGTAATGCATTGAATGTAAGGTACGCGTAAACATTTATGTACATGACCCTTTCCCGCAAAAACCAGGAACTTGTCGGCCCACCTCAAATTTGGAAAGGAGTAAACTTTTTCAAACACATTCTTTTTAATCTTTGTAAGTTTTTCGATATTGGAATGTGCTGCGAACCAAAATATGATCTTCTCTATAGGGAAACCATTGCTACTAATAAATCTATAATTAATTCTTGAAGAAAATAGCTCAGTATCATCTTGCTTATTACATTTTGTTTAGTTGTCAATCACGTTCCTCATAGATATGGCTGTAACTTGTTTCTACATATAAAATTATGTATGATTCTGATAAAAATCAATCCGAGAACTCCGAGTTGTTTGATCATGTTCCTGTGTTTGTGAGAATAGATCACATTGCAATAGTTAATGTCACTGTCTCAATTATGTTTTTTGAAGACTGTGCAATATTGAGTTGTGCAAAATACCGAATAACAGTCTACTATAACCTATCCCTATATAATCCATGAAGCACTTTACGCGATTCGCCGAGCGCGGATCGATAGCGACCATGGCAAAATTGACACGCACCGTAAAAACCCACAATCTGTAACGTCGCTTTCTGTAGTACCGTATAATATAATACATAAGGGCGGTTTATAGTTGGAGCATGCTATTCGTCAATATGCAGCGATCAAGGCGATACATTTTTACAAGCCGACGACGAACGTCGGCTTGTTCTGTCTCTTCCCAATTCTTCTTCTTCTGGCAACTCGTGACATTTTGCGTGACTTGCCACGTTTCGCCCTAGCTCTCTTATGCTTTGACAGATTTCAACCATACTTGAGCCAAATGACCACTGGACTAGGTCAAACGTTTCATTTGACTTTGACCTGACTGTGACCTTTGACCTAGCTATAATGGTCAAAAATGTGATTTCACAAAAAATGCTACTCCTTCCACAAATTTCATGCGATGAGAACATGGTTATATCATGTGACTCGACTTTAGTCGGTGCCTATAGGGTGTGCTCAGATAAGGGGTCAAAGGTCATCAAGGGGTCATTTCCGGTCAAAGTCTAAAAAATATTTAAAAATCACTGTCTTTACAAATTACATAGCAGAGAGTCGCCATTAGCACACATGCATTGCTACTAGCCAGGGTCTTTAGGATGCCTACAGTTTTGGGGTCAAAGGTCATTAAAGGGTTACTTCCGGTCAAAAACCAAAATTATCAAAAAAAAAAAAAATTTTATCTCAAAATGTAAACAGACCAGAATAATATAACCAACATACATGAATTAGTGTTCCCTGATGTATGCATGCTATTTTTATTTTTGGGGTCAAAGGTCATTAAGGGGTCACTTCCTGTTTTTAGCTGAATAACTTCAAGAATTTTTTTCTCAAGAAGTGAACATGTTAGAATTTTTTAAATAAAATTGGAACAATGCATTTTGTCGGTGTACATAAGGTTTTTTTTTCATTGAGATCAAAGGTCATTAAGGGGGTCAAAAGGTCAATCAAAATTTAAAAAAAATCAAAATCCATGTATAAGTTCCGATTAAGGTGAAATTGACCAGGAATATTTCTTATGACATCCTAAGCACAATGCAAGAGCAGTTGACCCCATCCGTGCCCCAGGGGTCAAGTTATAGGGGTCAAATTGCGGCTTGTACTCAGCGTCTGTTGACTCTAGTATTATATTCATCTTTATAGACTTCAGGTAAAGGAAGGAAAATGGTTTTCATTGTGTAAATGCTGTTTGAATTCAACAATAATATTTTTGTATTACAACGGGTATTGAAGGATTACAACGTTTTTCAACTAACTGGTGTTTTTCTTGTTTTACCTGACTGGGACCACAGGTGTTGTTTGCTCCCAATGTAATCATCTGTCTGTTTGTAAATGTGATGTGATGACGCTATTGTAGCAAGAACGCCGTGACAAGACAGGTAAAACAGAAGAGGTACAGGGTGAACAAATAAGTTAATATTTTTGTTATTAGTTTTCAAAAAGCGTATTCGGAATTAATATATATAATTTTGTGTTTGATAAACTAAAGGCCCGGGTTATAGTCCTACTTGAATTCTGACCGGGTACCGCGATCCGAAAAAAAGAAAGATATAACACTAGTTTTGAGACTCCCATGCCCATTTTGACTTTCAAAAGTAATTTCTGGTACAATAATTGTCGTCGTATTTTTGCACTAGCAAGGAGGACTTCCACCGGAACTCCTGGCGAAAACTACATTTTTTGTAGTCCCGTTAGGGGTATATGTTTACAGAAATCTGGTTCCATTAGGGGGTATATTTAACTTAAAACTAGCCTCGATAGGGGTTACCACCAGGAACCCGGATCCAGCATGGGTACCCAGTAAATCATTGAGGACCCCTACCCGACTCAAGGTAACATAACACGGATTGTTAAGGATGTCCATAGGTACGATTGGAGCTATATGCTTCAAGTTTCCCGGTAACGGCATGAACTTTCAAATATGAAGGTATTTCCCACCATGTAAGATCGAAAATTGACTCCATTTAGAAATGAAATATTCTTCATCACAAATAAGGCAATGACCTAGCGGGCGAGTTCCAGAGCTAAAACTATCTCAATCTAAAAATGGATACGAGTATGTGATATAACATGGGTCCTGATTTAGTGCTAGCGGCACCTCAGGCATCCCATCACGTCTAGTAAGCCTTGATATTGAGAAGTACGTTGACGAATAAATGAGGTATTCAATCAATTCACTTGAATCAGCAAATGCTCTTTTTTATGGTAATACCATTATGTACAGACTTAGCTACAATATGTTTTTTCTTTCTTTTTTTATGAAACATTTCTTTTACATGAATCCGATATTTATAGTTCAATAGTCAAGGCAGTAATTGAACAAATTTTTACCAATCTTATGGCCTCCGGATCTATTTTACCATACAGTGGAGCGAAGTCTGTGAAGGGACTAGATAGCATAGTTCGACTGCTCAGTGGCAGAAGTGATGGGTAAGTGCAATAGCTGCCCTGTGAACATTTGGCAATGTACACACAGTATATATTGTATTCATCTACACATGGTAGCTAGACATGGCAGCTATTGCACTTACCCACTTCTGGCACTGAGCAGTCACCTAATCACTGTTCATTGGCATACCATGTCGTTTACTATAGTCTCAGATTGTCACGTATTTTTTACATGCACTTCATTTTTCCACTATTAAAATACTGGTTTTTATTTTACGTAGCGCTTAGCTTAGTTATCACTATATAAGACCACAGGGCATCTTTGACAGAACTTCACCGTAGGATATTGTATTTTGATTTTAGTGTTTTAATTCCTGAAGCAAATAACATTTTTGAAAATGACTAAATCGTTCTTGAAATATAAGACTTTTACGATGACAGTTCATTTTGAATCCTGTCCATGGATGCAATGAGCTATTCCACCTGAAATTAACACTACCCCTGTGGAAGATTTTAGAATATCTGCCACAGGGGGAGTATGTTTTTCGAATGTATTTGGTCAGGGTTAATCATTTTGAAACCCACACTCCCTCTGTATTATGACTTTACCTATATCTTATATATAACTGGAGTGAGTATTTGAAATGGAAATTACTCAATTGTCTATTTTATTCGAAACTTAAACTCCCTTCGTGGAAGACTTCAGCTAAATCTTCCACATGGGTAGTGTGGATTTTAAATCGAATAGCCCAATACAGTCACTGATGTAGGTATGCATGAAGTATATCAGCCACTGGGTATTTTTTCAAATTGTTATAATTTCAAAACGGAAGGGCGTCAATGTCAAACTTTAGCTATTACCATGCAATTACATACACTATTCCGTTCTGTTTTGTTGTGGCATAAAAATACTCGACGGTACTTCTTTTAGAGACGCCTTGTAGTTTCTAAAAGAAACTTGCTTGCTTCAAAAGTAAACGGGAGTTTTGTGACATACCCAAGTCATATTACACATCTTACTTGGAACTATATATATTGTATTTAGTCCTTACTGCTTCCTTTAGGTAGTGACGTTTTCGTTTTGACGCACTGGTGTCGAACGTGTACATACCAATATGCTTTCTTTGTACGCACCAGTAATCCAGTATGTACATAAATGCGATTCAACACTGCTAATACGTTTGCGTTACTGCCTCAACGAAGCAAAAATCACCAAATTTTACACTAGTTCACTAACTTATTGCCGTAGTCTGTATAAATTTTGAACAACAAACAAAATTATGCATTCTTATTTTGTAAGTATCTTTTTAAGGGGGTACTACACCCCTTGCCAATTTTGAGCCTATTTTTGCATTTTTCTCAAAAATTATAGCGCATTGGTGACAAGTTAGATATGTATATTATAGGGGCAAGGACTACAACTACTGCACTGAAAATTTTATTTCAGCATAGACAATAGTTGTGGAGTTACAGTCAAAAATGAGGGAAAACCAATATTTGATCAATAAATCAATAACTACTTGTCTTGAGTAACTGAAATTCCAGTGTAGTAACTGAATTCCTTGCCCCTATAATATGTATAATTTTTGTTACCAGTGTTTTATTAGTTTTTGAGAAAACTGCAAAAATAGTCATAAATTTATCAAGGGGTGTAGTACCCCCTTAAACAACTATAAAAGTTGCTAATAACATTTATGTCTCTTTAGATATTAAGCTCAAGTGTCAAAAATAAAATAAAAATTTATGGTGCTGGTAACATAGGGAACATTCTGAAAAAGTTCATAATTTGTTGCATCTGATTTCATTTGTGCGATTTACTTTCCCAGGGCAAGCAGAATATACATAACATGGCGTCAAAATATTTTATTTGGTTAGTTCTGTTTTACTGATTTCTTGGTATTAATAATAGTGAGTGCCTGGTGTACTGTACACAGTGTATCTTCCTTCAAGGATATTTTGATATGGAAAAAGCTCACAACATCACACGTAAACAAGCTTAACACATGACCGTATTCACACTCCAGCCGCTAAGAACAAGTGATTGGGATTTGACAAAAGAAATATTAATGAGCATTCTTTTGTCAAGAAGTTATTTGTTCGTCGCTAGCGACTAATGAATGACTATAAATCTATGACGTCGTTGTATCGCTTTTTGCCACGCGATATTGGCGATGGTGTCAAACATGGCGCCAACGTTTTACGAAGACGATTATTTACTAAAATAATCTTAAAGAAAGGTGACCTGATATATTTGGAAAATCAAATTCTTTAAAACTTACTTATAACATAAAATGTCATCCCTTTTAAGTACTCATGCAAAAAGAACATGTAAATGTTTTTGGCAAATGTGACTAATTCCTAATGGAATTACCGCCATTTATACAGCGCGATATTGGTAGTCTACGGTGTTTTTATTAATGATAATCATTATTCATCATGATCATGTAATATATTGATTGCAAGTAAAAGGCCCTATTTTCTCATAAACATATTGAAATTAGAAGTTCCAACTCGGTGTAATTCCGAAGATATCATCAAAAAACTACCTAATTAGTCTCAATGTGGTGTACCATATTTGAGACAGTTTTTTGATGATTTCTTCGGAAATATACCGATTTGTTTATGAGAAAAATATGAGCTTTCATCTGATACCAAAATCAGCATTTTGATGGGGAAAAGTGGGGATGATTGAGATTGTCAATCCGGTCACCCACCTTGAAGTATAAGGAAACGATTTAGTTGTAAGCGAATACACAACTATCGCCCGCGAGTAAAGTATAAATCGTGGTAAGAACTAACTAGAGACCACCTGTCAAGCATATTCTTCTTATTTTTATTGTAGTATAATCGGGTATCATACTATTAAGTTTCTCAAAAGAATAATACTACAAAATATCATGTATATATATAATGTATAGCTTACATCTACTATTTATATGAATTTGATAAGAAAGCATATCACATTTATCCTATCAAAATACCAGTAGCATCAATTGCATCAAGTATATCTTGATGGAAATATGTTTGCCAAAAATATGGCCATGGTTTTTTGATATTATTGTAGTTATAAGAAATAAAATATTAAAATAATGCGATTTTACAAAAGATGTGTTACTCTATCGTGTTCCTCTTGTTTCATTTTTGCTTTGGGGGAGTTGTCGTATTGAATTTAGCATTATTTATTCTGGCTATGTTGATGCAATGGGATCTCGGGGCTTTAAGAAAGGTAAACAGGAGCGTATCAAACTAGCGAGACGCGATTTTTGATAAGTATTGTGCCTGAGACAAATAACTAAACATATTTGTCTGAGATTATCATGATTGAAAATAGATATGAAGCAATTCTCCCGGGTCTATACAAAGTAAGGGTGTATAACTGGAAAATAGCAAATAAGTCCCGCCTCCTCTCCCTCACAATGTAGGTTCGCAGTGTCAAGCAGCACAATATTAGCAGTAGATGTGGATATTATCATTGAAAGTTCCGGGCATTGATACAATAGTAGACTATTAAATTAAATTATATTGATGTGAGTATTGATAAACTACCTGATATTAGCAGTAGAAATATGTACTGATAAACTACCTGATATCAGCAGTAGATGTATTAATGAACTACCTGATATCAGCAGTATGTGAGTATTGATAAACTACCTGATATCAGCAGTAGATATAGGTATTGATGAAGTACCTGATATTAGCAGTAGATATGGGTATTGATAAACTACCTGATATCAGCAGTATACATAATATAGGTATTGATGAACTACCTGATATCAGCAGTAGATATAGGTATTGATGAACTACCTGATATCAGCAGTAGATATAGGTATTGATAAACTACCTGATATCAGCAGTATACATAATATAGGTATTGATGAACTACCTGATATCAGCAGTATACATAATATAGGTATTGATGAACTACCTGATATCAGCAGTAGATATAGGTATTGATGAACTACCTGATATCAGCAGTAGATATGGGTATTGATAAACTACCTGATATCAGCAGTATACATAATATAGGTATTGATGAACTACCTGATATCAGCAGTAGATATAGGTATTGATGAACTACCTGATATCAGCAGTAGATATAGGTATTGATAAACTACCTGATATCAGCAGTATACATAATATAGGTATTGATGAACTACCTGATATCAGCAGTATACATAATATAGGTATTGATGAACTACCTGATATCAGCAGTAGATATAGGTATTGATGAACTACCTGATATCAGCAGTAGATATAGGTATTAATAAACTACCTGATATCAGCAGTAGATATAGGTATTGATAAACTACCTGATATCAGCAGTAGATATAGGTATTGATAAACTACCTGATATCAGCAGTAGATATATGTATTGGTAAACTACCTGATATCAGCAGTAGATATTATAGGTATTGATAAACTACCTGATATCAGCAGTAGATATGGGTATTGATAAACTACTTGATATCAGCAGTAGATATAGGTATTGATAATTTACCTGATATCAGCAGTAGATATAGGTATTGATAAACTACCAGATATCATCAGTATATAGGTATTGATAAAGTACCTGATATCAACAGTATATATAGGTATTGATAAACTACCTAATATCAGCAATAAACATAGGTATTGATAAACTACCTGGTATCAGCATTAGATATGGTTATTGATAAATTACCTGTTATCAGCAGTAGATGTAAGTATTGATAAACTACCTGATATCAGCTGCAGTAGATATGGGTATTGATAACCTACCTGTTATCAGCAGTAGATGTGAGAATTGATAAACTACCTGATATCAACCGTAGATAAGGGTACTGATAAGCTACCTGATATCAGCAGTAGATATGGGTATTGATAAACTACCTGATATCAGCAGTAGATATGGGTATTGATAAATTACCTGATATCAGCAGTAGATATGGTTATTGATAAGCAGGGAGGTAAATAATTGGGTAGGCAAAAGATACATTAAATCCCCACCCAGTAAATGATTTTGCTCGCAAAAAAATGGGCACAATAATAAACCAATATTGCACATGTAGATCAATTTGACAAAAATGATCCAATTAATTTGCTCACAAAAATGGGTACAATAATAAAACCAATATTATGATGCAATGCAAGTAACATTTTGCACACATTAGCGGGCATTATACTAAACTGACACATAACTAAGGTAGGGAAACATACATTTACCGATTTCTATTGCATGTAGTGCATAATAAAGAGATCACACATAACTTATTCGACTTGTACTTGTAGTGAATACGAATTGCCATTTGGGCACGTCCCTTAAAGCATGGGGCGGATCAAATTTATGTACGAGGTGTAATGGCATGATCATTTGAATTCATTACAGACCACGATAACAGGAAGATATTGTCATTGGATATCAATATTTTTGTGTAGCGTTCATTTTCTTTTCGGTTATTGCCCTTTCGAATTTAGTTTAATGAAGTGTGTGCATCATTAACCTAACATGTACGGGATGCCTCTTTTCAAAAAATGCGGTATTTTCTTTAGGTTTGTTTGGAATAGGAAATAGGCATGGTCTGCATGGATGCATGGATGATTTGATACATGGATTAAAGATACCAATATTCTGTGTTGTTATTACCTTGCAAAACAACGGGCCAGACGCGGCCCGCATACCAATATTGTAGTTATTCCTTGAAAAGCTGTGCAATGTAAAGGTATGGGTGTATAATTGGCCCTCAAACACATTATCTTTGAAATGAGTTTGCCCTCTGCTGCTATCAGAGATTTTATCAATACCTACATTTACTGTTGCCATCAGGTAGTTTATCATTACCCATATCTACTGCTACTATCGGGTGGTTTACCAGTACCCATATTTACTGCTGATATCAGGTAGTTTACCAGTACCCATATCTACTGCTGATATCACGTAGTTTACTAGTACCCATATCTACTGCTGATATCAGGTAGTTTATCAATACCCATATCTAATAACTGCTGGTATCAGGTAGTTTACCAGTATACTCATATCTATACTGCTGATACCAGGTAGTTTATCAAGACCCATATCTACTGCTTATATCAGGTAGTTTATCAATACCCATATCTACTGCTGATATCAGGTAGTTTATCAATACCCATATCTACTGCTGATATCAGGTAGTTTATCAATACCCATATCTACTGCTAATATCAGGTAGTTTATCAATACCCATATCTACTGCTGATATCAGGTAGTTTATCAATACCCATATCTACTGCTAATATCAGGTAGTTTATCAATACCCATATCTACTGCTGATATCAGGTAAATGGAATGGTCCTGATGATTTATTTATTTATTTATTCACCATGCTTATAACCAGTTTCACCTGTAATATAACTATGCAGATAAGTACACAAAGATTACATAATTTTATTTTTATTGGGGAGATTATCAAACAAATTGAGGGAAAGAGTATAAGATGATTATTATATTATAGTCTTATTTTTAACATTATAAGGTACAAACTTTAAGCAGTAGATAAAACTATCTTAGACACTATTACCTACCCAACATAAATCATCACGTTCTATATATAAAAAGCGTCTTTTAATACACTTATTCTTGAGTAAGTCGATTTCGACTCAATCATGTCAATGGGAAATCTAATTCTCACATGTCTGTAACACATAATTGGTTTTTAACTATAGATTCACGGAACAGAACCTATATAGATAAAATTGAAAACAAGCGGTATATAAATAGACACGTTATCAGTCGGTAAAATCATTAAATTACAATCTACTCTCTCGATACAGGCCTTTCGTGATGAAATGTAGAATCTCTCATTTACTTTTATTCACGAAACCTCCTTTTATCATCAAGTCTGAGAGGTACCAAAAGGAAGCTTAAATAATAATCTCATATGTGGAAGATGACATTCAGATTTGAGCTGGGAACCAGGCAAATATCACCCTATTTTAGTTTAGTTTTTATTCGGATATCACTTTTATACTTCATTGCCACTCATCAATCTGATGGTGAATCCAAAAACTTCAAAATTTATAAGAAACTAAATAAATCTATAAATTAAACATTTTATGTTTTCACATTTACATATTTGTTACCAGCTGATGAGGAAGAGGAACTAGAAGCATGATACTATAGGACAGATAAAAAGAGGGAGAGAGCGGATTAGAGGAAAGAGAGAGAAGAGGGATGTGAGCTGAAGGGGGAACAGAGGAAAGAAGGAGAGATTTGGGGACAACGAAGAATAAGTTGATTAAAATGAATTAAATGCAAAATGAAGCGACTCATCAATCGTTGATAAATTCGGAGTTGGTAAAAATGTTCGCAATAAATACTCGGAGGGTGGTGTGTATGCATTTGCAAATTACGAACCGCGAAAGACGGGTGCCGCTAGTATATTAAAAACTACAATTATTTTTTGAATACCATGACAACAGCCAACGACAGCATGCTGGTCAACCAGTCCCATAAAGTAATATATACTCAAGACACCAGCGATAAGCGACCGATTGGCTTTTGACCAAAACCTTAAAAAGTTCTTGTTTTAGCCTACATATTATTTCTGTTAAAGTGTTAGAAAGATATAAACAGGAAAAAATCAGTCGCTTGTTTCATTCGTCAGCATGGTCAGTGTACGTTTCTGCATTGACATGAGCTAAACATCAATGGCGGGGAAATTTGCGCGATTTTTTCACGGCGGGAAGTTGCTCGCAGTAACCATGCAAGAAGCGTTGACGCAATAATTACATTTCACGCGAGAGCAACACGCGTAACAACTGCGCGCTTCTTAGTAACGGGAAAACAGATTGAAACAAAACAAAAGCAGTCCTACTCATTGTTTGTCTGGGGTCCTACTCCTATTTTTACTTTTCGCACTGATTTAATTCCTTTTCAAAGTTGTTAACAACATCGATAATGTTTCAGTCCATGAGAAAAGCAGTTCGTGAAGGCGTGGAGAAGACGTGGCAAACGATAGCATCTCATGGGGAATCTGGCGACAAACCCTGGGATCACGAGAACAACTTGTATAAGCGAGATATCATGATGCACTCCGTACATCTGGCTGAGTACGCAGATGCAGAAACAAAAGCTGAAGCTCTTAGGAAAATTGGGCATCTAGCATACACAGGTAATCTAAATGGTTTTTGATAAAGTGACAACGATCTTACATGTTCTTCTGCCATGTTTCCCAAAAAGTAGGTTTCTAAAAAAAAGGCTATAAATGAAACGTTATTCAAAGTGGCGAATTTTTCAAAAACATGCATTTTTTAAAGAAACTTCCCTTATTTCTGTCACTTTCCACTAATTTAATTCCAATCATCTTTTCATGATCATGTGACGGAAGTGATAGGCCTACTGATGTGAAGGTACCTTGTTTGTTTTTCCGATTATTTTTGAAACAAAATCGGGGAAAATCCCTTTCACTTGTTTTCAAAAAGTTATTTTGACCTAGCCTAGGTTTTTTACTCCCAAAAAGCCCTGCCCTCCATCCAATACCATAAACCCTGACAAAAAAGTGTTTGGCAACTGTTTAACCCTGATGCAAAACTAAACCTTGACAGAAAAGTAAAAGTTTGGTCCTTATATAACGAGGCTGGTCTAAAAGACAGAACTCTATTACTATGAAAATTATAGGCCTACAAAGATCATCAGAACCATCAAATTTGTGTTGGTCGCCCGGTTGGTCGCACTCATTTGCGCCAAAAAAAAACACCCCCATACATTTTCAAGATACAATTTGTATAGAGTATATTTGTTAGCCTATATTTGTCACAAGCATCCTTCATTGTTGTGTTTTATTTTGTTCAAAAGGTGGACCTGAAGCAGCTAAATATGCTGGATCATTCACGGAGACTTTGGTGAACATCCTGACAAAGCCTGACAACGCCCAACAAATTCCTTTGAAAGTGCAAGTGTTGCGATCATTGAGTGAAATTATTTCTATCTTTCTTTCTATCTTTCTTTCTATCTTTCTTTCTATCTTTCTTTCTATCTTTCTTTCTACACTCATAGAAATTGTTCGTTGGCATTACTCAGTAAGTTGATGTAAATCGTTGCGTCAACTTTCCGAGTAATGCCAACGCGTACAATTTTGAGTAACGCTGACTCGATATCATTATGTTGGTCGCCCGGTTGGTCGCACTCATTTGCACCAAAAAAAAACACCCCATACATTTTCAAGATACAATTTGTATAGAGTATATTTGTTAGCCTATATTTGTCACAAGCATCCTTCATTGTTGTGTTTTATTTTGTTCAAAAGGTGGACCTGAAGCAGCTAAATATGCTGGATCATTCACGGAGACTTTGGTGAACATCCTGACAAAGCCTGACAACGCCCAACAAATTCCTTTGAAAGTGCAAGTGTTGCGATCATTGAGTGAAATTATTCGTGGTCATCGCGATAATCTGGAGAAGGCACGACTGCTGGGACTACTTGACATCCTCACCAACTTCATACGAGAAGGCGAGAACCCACGACTGGGTAGATGGTCATGTTATATCCTAGTGTTCATGTGTACCACCAGTATGATGTGTCTGAAACATATGATCAAAGGACCAGCGGGAGAAGAAGAGGATTTTATGGACGATGCGCTCAAGGTGCTTGAAAAACATTCGTGGAATGGATGGCCGAAAAACTATGCCAGTTTATTGATGGAAGTTCTTGGTTTTAGAGAGAGGCAAGACCGGATTGATCCTCGATTACTAGCTGGTTTTAATCCGGGTCTAATGGGTTGAAACAACATGTGGCAGAAGTCACAAGAAATCAGATTCGCTCTCATGAGTATAAGCATAAATAAATGTATAATAATATGTATACTTATCAAATTCTTTCTTTCTTTTGTTTGTTTATCGGTTTTCTTTCTTTCTTTATTTCTTTCTGGCTGTCTGTCTGTCTGTCTTTCTTTCGTTCTTTCTTTTTTCTGTTCTATCGTTCTTTCTTTCTTTCGGTCTTTCTTTCGTTCTTTTTCTTTCTATCTTTCTTTCTATCTTTCTTTCTATCTTTCTTTCTATCTTTCTTTCTATCTTTCTTTCTATCTTTCTTTCTATCTTTCTTTCTATCTTTCTTTCTATCTTTCTTTCTATCTTTCTTTCTATCTTTCTTTCTATCTTTCTTTCTATCTTTCTTTCTATCTTTCTTTCTACACTCATAGAAATTGTTCGTTGGCATTACTCAGTAAGTTGATGTAAATCGTTGCGTCAACTTTCCGAGTAATGCCAACGCGTACAATTTTGAGTAACGCTGACTCGATATCATTATGTTGGTCGCCCGGTTGGTCGCACTCATTTGCACTTACTTTATTGAGTTGTTACAACTCAGAAAATGAAACTAGCCTAGGTTAGCATAATTTTCTAGAGGTGTGCTATAGTATACAAAATTTTGCACTGATTACAAAAATAAATATTTGAATACTGCTAATTGTGCAGAAAATGATCCAATTACGTGAATTAAGTAACAAAGTACCAAATTGGGATAACTCAAAACAATAAGTACCAGTAACTTAATATGAACGAGTTACATCAACTTACATGTTGAGTTACAATAACGCAACTAATTGGTTCTTTGAACCTTGTTTATTTTTCTAAGTTCCATGAACTTGAATTCAGAAGTTGGCATTACTTAAAAAGTTGACACAACGACTTACATCAACTTTTTAATTAATGCCAACAAAGTTGATTAGTTGACGGAACTTTTTGAGCTTTTTGAGCATTTTTAAGTTCGGATAACTAAAATGAATTTTGTTTTGGCAACTTTTACACTATTTTTGAGTTGTCCAAACTTACTCCTTTTGAATTGCGCCAACAAGGCGAACAAGTCATTTCTATGAGTGTATCTTTCTAGTCTTTCTTTCTTTCTTTCTTTCTTTCTTTCTTTCTTTCTTTCTTTCTTTCTTTCTTTCTTTCTTTCTTTCATTCTTTCTTTCTTTTTCGTTATTTCCTTTCTTTCTTTCTTTCTGTTTTTCTTTTTTTCTTCTCTTTCTTGCTTTCGTTCTTTCTATCTAAGCCTATTCATATCTTTCGTTTTCTCCTCCGTTCTTGCTTCTCCTCATGCACACCTTTCACTGTTGGCCTTCGTACCTCTTTTCCCTTTCAGTTGTCTGCTGAAGTCGTGCATGAACAAAGAAAACCGACAATTCATCCCAAACATTTCTGAGAAAATGATATTAGAAATTTAAAACAGAAAGTCAAGAAACGTTGACCGTCGACATGCACAGGCCTGCGGTATAGGCCTACTTGCTTTAATCTAACGAGTTGCGTTTGCGATATAGTTTCTCATGAGCTTTGAAAATGGGTGTCTGTTGTTATACTTCCACGTTCAAATTTAATTATCCGCCAGATGTAAATTTTTAATGTGTGTATATAGTGAAAATAAAGAACTCAGATGCAGAATAACATATGCAAAAGCTGCCTTGTATACATTTTTATTTAATTACTGTTATGTAATGAGGGGTACAACTAAATTTAGCTGTACATCCCCCCCCCCGGGGGTACTTAGTACAAATGACCATACGGGGACGTGCCGCTTATATGGGTAGCATTTTCGGCCTTTTGGTATATCAATGACCCCTTTTTCTAAGCCAATTTTGGTATATGAATGGGTCCTTTTTTCAAAACGTTTTTCAATAGCCCAATTTTGCCTCAATCTAGCCAAAATTTCGAAATTTTCCAAAATAAAAATTGGGAAAATTTGTAAAAACTAAGACAATTTGGGTTAAATTTGGCCAAAAATTTTGAATTTTGGTATATCAATGGGTCCAAATTTCTTGAAAAATTGGTATATTTATGGGTCCACTTTCAAATTCTCAGCGGCATGTCCCTAACAAAATCAAACTTGAGTACCCCCCCCGGGTACATTCCACATGTTACAAGTAACCAGCATTTTGTACAGGTTTTCAATAAAGGGTTAGATATTAACTTCACATTGAGCGCTGGGCAGTTGTTCTACATAGTGTTGGTTTCGATGTGCGGAGAGGAGTGTAGGCTCGATCAGAATACTCAAGCCAGATGAAAAATATATAGGCCTATCTAAGCCGGGATCTAAGCATGCTGGCCTATATGAACAGATTTTAAGATAGAAAACAAGTTTAAGGAGGCACTCCAAACATAATAGCCTTTGTATCGGGGTATATGGAATAAGAATTCCCAATTACTTATTTCTCGACCCAAGGGCTGAGAGCAAAGTTCTACAATTCTCGCGATTCACAATACAATGCGCCTCCAACGGTTGCTCTTGCTAGTCCAAACTTTGACCTCCAGGGTCGACATCGCCTTCATAACCACCATTGGGGTTTTACGCGAGTATGATAATAATAATGCTGAAAACAGTTCCACAAAAGATTCCGTGTGATCAATTGATCGGAAATGGATCTACTACAATTATTGTAAACTTCTGTTTAGTGAACATACGCGTGTGCCATAATTATATTGACATTTAAACACACATTGACATGTTCCTGTGTTGTATTCGTATTACGCGGGCTATGGATGTCGACATTTGCCCATGATGCACTGCGTATTTTGGCTTTTCCCATCGACCGCTGGAGGCGCATCGTATTGTGAATCGACCGAATTGATTTTCATTTCCTTGTTCTTTTCTTTCTTTTCTTTTCATATAGGCCAGCATGCTTATATAAGCTTTTATTAAGGCCTGGTCCCATCAAGACCCAAGCGTGTGTCGACCCAGACAAAAGGGTTGAACAAATAATTAACAAACAAACAATCTAGTAAACAATTTTTCTGTCAACCTCCTCTGCGTCACGTCAAGAGGCTGATGAGTGGAGTGATCAATTTTCCTTTCGTTCCTTTTTCGAGAAATAGTAGACGTCCAACGCCAATAACCTTATCCCAACGCTCAATAACACTAAACCATAAAACTATGCATACAGTTGCATACGAATATTGATAAAAAAAAAATGCTACGAGGCAGCACATGCAGTATTCTGCATTTTGCGCTTCTACAAATGCATCTTTATTTATATTTCACCGATGCAAAGTATCTAGGTTATATATCGCCTTTGTATGGAGTGCACCTGCCGACTGTGGTTGCAGATGCCAGCGTTATCCCCCCAGTGATCAGACAATATCGGCTTCAATTATGAGGTGTCAAAATTGGCAAAAAGAAATTAAAAATCAACATTTCTGACAGTATATCTTAATGCATCTTCATATAATTTGAAAAATCCAACCAAAGACACGTTTTGGTGATACTATTACCGAAATTAAAATCAGGTCGTAATATTTTTTTTAACAGGATGACGAGTGTTTTTTAGCCGACCGCAAAATGTTATAAATACATTCATATCTTATACATGATACCTCTAGGTTCTTTATCAGAAACTAAGTCGAGATCACACGTGAGTCAAAATGATAGTCAATCCATTTTTGCGATATATACATGCCAGTAAGCCTAGTTTTGCATTAAACCATAATCAATCCATTTTTTGTGATATAATACATGCCAGTAACCCTAGTTTTGCATTAAACCCTAATGCACATTACCACGATACTCAGAAAATCCAATCGATGTGATATTTTAATGGTAGATCCCTGAATTTAAAGTCGCAATTGCTTGCTGCGCAAATAATCGGTTTGGTTTCACGCAACGCTTGTTTTGAAGCGTTCTCATCCCATTGGAAAAAAGAAAGACTTTTTCGTATGCGCTCTTTTCATGAAAAATTTCTCAAAATCACAGTCGGCGTAGGCTCAAATTAAGATAAAAGTTGCAGATAGTGCTCTGTAGGGGCAAACTTGAATTGCTCCCCTGGTTAGCAGAAGCTTGGTACTAAATAATACAATCTTCGATGACTCGGAACCAACAACAAAAAGTGACACAAATCATCACAAATCCAAGGATACACTTTAGCTGAAACGTATCTTGATGATGTTTATTATCTTCACTTGCTATTCTTCTTCTTGTTCTTGTCACAAATACTAATTATGTTGGTTCAGGTAAAGATTAATTGTGTCTTTACCGAGAGCTTCTACACTACAATACTTCAAAATACAAGATGACAGCCTCCAGTGCCAAATTCGGCACCAAATTACATGTGATTGATGGGCTGCAGGCTATGTTTAGCTTATACTTCAAGGGCGCTCATCACATAAACAAACATGCCATAGGAATGCAATGATTAAGGATGCACAACACTTAAACAAACTTTGATTTTGGTAAATGGCATCAACATTCCGGCGCCTAATTGTCTGCTACCAGCAACAATTACTTCTTAAAACATAGTTTTGGTGTGCCATTTACTGACAAAACTTAACCTTTTACAAGAGGTGCCTTTGTGACCCCTTAAACTTCAAAACATCAAACTTGACTGATTTTGAAACATGAATAAAGTTTATGAAATCAAAAACCTTTATCTGATTCACTTGTGTGATAAAAACTTGTATCAATGCTATGATTCAAAACAAAAAAAACATTTCAAAAATTTCAAGTGATTTGATCCAAAAGAAAAAATAAACTGAGTTTTGGACATTTCAAAAAGTGATTTTAGCTTCACATGAAAGAATTGTTTTGCTTTATTTTACAGGATAGATGATGCTGCACTCAAGAGATAACTGCCCATGCCAACCAAAATTACTTGAAACAAAACCAAACAAAAGCCCACACAACAGGCACATTTTGGTGAGATTGGAAAAGCCAACAGAACACATGGGAGATACTATTCAAGTGCAACATGATCACAACATATCAACATGAACACAACAATGTTTAGTTTATAAACTAGAAATGCAGTCTGTTGCTGTCCTTTAGATGAGAGTACATAACTCCTTGCATGCGAATATCTTGTTTGGTACACCTTGTAAATGAGAATACAACTTGATATAATATGACTGCCTGTGCACAACCATAGCAGCCATGAGAAAAACACAACTTGATATAATATGACTGCCTGTGCACAACCATAGCAGCCATGGCCCAAATTTGCAAATTCAGTCAATCCAGGTTATAGTCAAAACACCAGATGCTGATTTACTTGATGCATTTACTTGCAAAGTACATGTAGAAGGGAATACACAATTACAAACTTGAGTGAAATTATTTCAGACCTCGATCATGCATACCCTTTGATTAATAGCAGAGCAACAATTTCAAGAGAAATCAAATTTGAGCATTATCGAGATTCCAAAATACACGCAGAGAACATTACTTTCAAATGTGTATCCCACATATGGTTTACATGCTATACTGTACACATCCACAAATTGTGCACACATTGTAAGCAGTAGAATACGATGTAGAATCTTGCAAATTAAAACTCCATGGGCCTGTGGTGTACCAAACTTTAACAAACTTGCTAATGATGCACACTGGTTCCATCGGTACAAATTGCATGCATAGGATTCTTCTTTACAAAATCAAATTCACAGATGTGGTGATGTAGGTGTCAAACATGTTCATTCTTGATCTTGACGATGAGTTGTATACGAATCTGGCAACTTCACACTAAACGCAGACACGTCGCTGTAGAGACGAATCACCATGGGGTTCGATGAGTTGTATACGAATCTGGCAACTTCACACTAAACGCAGACACGTCGCTGCAGTCTTCACATCTGTAGTACAGGTAGGTTCATCCGTCATCACATCTGGTAGATCTCATGATGAATTTGACAGTTTGCATCAGTTGTTCCAAAGTGAAAGCAAGGTGTCAGCTTGCCTTTCATGGCAATTTAACGTAAACTGATGTTTAGTCTTATTTTATATATCAGCTGATCCGTAGCTTAGCCTCCAGACTAAGTGGCAATTTAGCTTAGCTGATACCTTTTGGTTATAACGGTTTCAGTAACTTGTTGTTATAACACTATTAGTTCTTTAGTTCTTTACAAGTCCAGGCGTTTCACTGGTTTCAATGTTCGTCGTGGTCTTGATTCTGGAGTACCTGACACTGATACAGTTTCATTGTTGGTAGCACTGGACGTAGTTTTAGGCTTGGTACTTGGGTTACCCAGTGCTGGTACTGGTGGATGAGCTGAAGTAGAATCTTTCTTCACTCCTATATCTTGATCTGGGACTTCTGATTCCAACAGCAAACACAGTTTATCAATGGGTCTGGTGAGAATGCTTGTCCTAGTTTTCACTCGCACACGTCGAACCAGTCCATCACTTGCTGGGAGAGTTTCAATCACCCTTCCTAGCGGCCAGACGTTTCTGGGTGTAGATTCATTTACAACCATGACGACATCTCCCACCTTGGCATTTCGCTGTGGGTGAATCCACTTTTGTCTTTGTTGTAACTGAGGAAGGTATTCTTTGATCCATCTGCGCCAAAACAGGTCTGCCAGATACTGGACTTGCCTCCACCGACGCTTGGCATACTGACTCAGCTTTCCTGCAGTGGCTGGTGGTAAGATCATGTCACTCTTTAGTTGAAGAAGGTGATTTGGTGTAAGTGGCTCTAAATCAGATACTTCTCCAGGAACATTGGTGAGTGGTCGGCTGTTAACTATGGCTTCTATCTCACACAGTAATGTATGAAGAGAGTCATCTGTTAGTATTTGTTCCTTTATAACAGAGCACATCACTTTCCTGATTGTTCGTATTTGACGTTCCCAGATGCCTCCATGGTGACTTCCTGCTGGTGGATTAAAGGTCCACTCAATCTCTTTTTGCAGAAGGTAGTCATGGATTCTGTCTTGATTCCATGCTGCAATTTCTCGGCGTAACTCTCTTTCTGCCCCTATCAAATTGGTGCCATTGTCAGAGCGGATCTGTTTCACTTGGCCTCTTCTGGACACGAATCGTCGTATGACATTTACGCAGGCATCGGTATCCAAAGACGCTGCCATTTCAATGTGTATGGCTTTGGATGCAAGGCAGACGAACACTACACCATATCGCTTGACTATACTACGGCCTTGTTTAACTTCTAGTGGACCGAAATAGTCCATTCCGACTCTTGAAAATGGTGGCTCTCCTGGAGTGACTCTGTCTTTGGGAAGATCACTCATCATCTGCTGTTGTACTTTTGCATTCCTCTTTCTGCAGGTGATGCAACTGTTGATAACCTTTCTAGCTGCTGCATTGGCATTTGTTATCCAGTACTTCTTGTGCAGATGAGCCAACATGTGGTTTCTGCCCCCATGTCCAGTTGCTTCATGGACGTCATGTAAAATCAACTTTGCAATGTGGGACTTCTTTGGTATGATTGATGGAAATTTTGTCTTTTCAGGTAGAGCTGACTTAGCCAGTCGACCACCTACTCTGATTACTCCATCTTCTATAAATGGATTAAGTCTGTAGAGAGGACTTGCTTTCTTAATCTTGCTAACTTGTCGCAAGTCGTCTTCTGGCTGACTGTCATTACTTCTCAATTGCAGCTCTTTTAGTGTCATAATTTCTTCTGGATATGCCTTGGTTTGGACATATACTATCACAGCTCTTTCTGCTTCTTGCATGTCAGCAACATTAAGCAAATCTGTAATGTTGCCATGCTCTTCATTCTCATCATTCTTTCTACCATCATCATCTCCATTATCAACTCTATCATCATCTCTATCATGACAGATCTTACGGAGATATTTCTTGACTCTGAGGATCCATGCAACACAACGACAAAGTTGATACCATGAGGAGAATCGTGTAAGTAGTTTCTCCATTGTATCTGTTGCTTCTTCTGTCAACGCTGTGTTGACTACTAATTTCTTTTTAACTTCTGGATCATCAGCTAGCTCTTCAGCGCTGTTTCCAATGGTAGTCTTTGGCCACTGGTTTTCTGCTTTGTGTAAGAAGTCTGGACCATCAGTCCACCTTCTATTCTTGAGGAAGCAATCAACGGCTAAGCCCCTTGAGCAGTCGTCTGCAGGGTTTAAGCTGGTTCCTACATACTTCCATTGGTGTGGCTGGGAGCCATCTCTAATCAGTGCGACTCGATTAGCCACAAAGGTGTGGAATCTGGCGGTGTCATTGTTAATATACTTGATCACGGTCTGACTATCAGTCCAGAAGTATGTGCTTTCGACCTTCAACTGTAGTTCCTTTTGCAACATGTTGTTGACCTTTACTGCCATTGCAGCTGCAGTTAACTCTAGGCGAGGTATAGTTATGATCTTCAAAGGAGCAACTCTTGCCTTGGCTGTCAGGAGAGTAAGATGCACTTGACCACTCTCGTTAACGAATCGTAAGTAACTCACTGAACCATACCCCTTCTGACTTGCATCACAGAAGTGGTGCATCTGAACTTCACTTTCTTCAAAGTCCTTGGGCTTGAAACATCTTTCGATGGTGAAATCTGACAATTTCGGTACTTCATCAAGCCATCTTTCCCAACGGGTCAGAAGCTCACTAGGAATAGACTCATCCCAACCAAGCTGCAGCTTGCTTAAGTTCTGCAGTATTTGTTTTGCTGGCAGGATTGCTGGAGCAACAAATCCTAGCGGGTCATAGATGGAGCTTACAGTTGCTAGGATGCCTCTTCTGGTAGGAGGTCTCTCTTTACTTTAATATGGAAGCCGAACCTGTCGGTTTGTGGTGACCATAGCAACCCCAGCACCTTTTCTGATGGTAATTCTTCATTCTTCAAATCTAGTGTCTTTGTAGTCTCAGCTCTATCGTCTTCAGGGACTGACTGCAACACTTCTCTTGAGTTACTCAACCACTTTGTCAACTTGAAGCCACCATCCTTACACAAGCTGGTGAGATCACTGACGAGTTGAATAGCTTTGCTTTCACTTTCGATAGATTTGAGGTAGTCATCGACATAGAAGTTGGACATCACTGTGTTGCATACTTCTTCGCTGTATTTCTCCTTACCATCATCAGCGGTCTTTCTCAGTGCGAAATTTGCACATGAAGGTGACGAAATTGCGCCGAACAAGTGCACATTCATCCTATATTCCTTCAGAGGCAGACTCAGGTCACCGTAGGGCCACCATAGAAATCTTACTAAGTCTCTGTCTGGTTCTGGTACACGCACTTGATGGTACATTGCTTTTATGTCTGCTACAACTCCAACAGGGTGCTCTCTAAACCTCGTCAACACACCTACCAAGTTGCTTGTCAAGTCAGGTCCTTTTAGTAATTGTGAGTTTAAAGACTGGCCCATGTACTTCGCCGCACAATCAAATACAACTCGCAGCTTGCCCTTGGTGGGGTGAAACACCCCATGGTGGGGGACATACCACACCTTGCCATCCTTTCTATTGCATGCATCTTTGGGCACTTCTTCTGCATAATCATTTTTAAACATATCATTCATGAATGCAGTGTATTGGTCGTTGAAAACCGAGTCCCTTTCTAACTTCCTCTTCAGATGGCATGCCCGCTGTTCGGCTTGATGTATATTGTTCGGCAATTTCATGTCATCATCTTTGAGCGGGAAACCTACTTGGTAGTGCCCATCTACATACTTGATTGATGCTTCTACTCTGTTTAGGAATTGTCCTTCACTCACGCTTCTCTCTGGTTTATCATCAATGATTCGCTCATTGAACTCAGCGTTGTAGAGTTTCTCTAATTGCTGGTCAATAGTGTCATGTGCCTTAATTCTGTGGATGACTGATGTCCTTTTGTGTTCTTTATTTTGGACACCATACACTGTCCATCCGAGTCTAGTTTGGCAGGCGAAAGGTCCTTCACCTTGGCTGTTTACTACATGTATTGGCTCAAATGCTTTAGGCACATTATTTCCTATGAGGAGACCAATATGGCATTGAGATTCATCACTTAATCTTCCTAGCTTAACTTCTTCCATATAAGGAATTGCATCAATATCATCCTGGTTGATGATGTCAGCCAAGTCACCAGGGATCTTATCTTGTGTATATGCCTTTGGAAGAGAGATGATATTATTTCTGTTCATGTCAGAAACTTCTAAATCTTGGATGATTTCACTGTCTACTATGATATAATCTGTTATGGTTTCAATTTCCAATTTGGTTTTCTTGCCTTTAACATGCAGTTCCTTTTGCAGCCTTTCAGAACAGAATACAGCATCACTGCCGTTGTCGAGATAGGCGTAAGTTTCTACAGACCTTCTGGAAACTCTTGAGTAGACTATGACTGGTATTATTGTGGGATATGATTCACTAGATTTAACTCCGGCGCCTGTAAGCCCACATGTCTGATTGGCAACTTCACCAGACTTCTTTGTCTCTTCCTGTTTCACATGCAGCACTGTTGGATGGCGCCTTTTACATGTCTTGCAGGTAAGCTTGTCTTTGCAGATTTTACTGTAATGTGTTGCTTTCTTTAGGCAGCCAAAACAAACTCCCAACTCTCTTAGATACTGCAACCGGTCACTTATAGGCTTTTCCTTCAATTTGTTACACATTTCCAAAGTGTGATCTTTACCCTTGCAATATGTACACGGCTTGTCGGCTCCTGGGCTACTTGACGACACATTTGGCCTGGCTCCTGGACTATATGACATTACATTTGGTCTGGCTCCTGGACTATTTGATGTCACACTTGCCGACACAGCTTCTGTGTTTGTTGCTAGATTTCTTCTAGCTTTATAAGTCTGATAGTTTGGGTTTTTTACCCTTTCTTCCTTCTTAGTACTATCTTCCTTCTCCGTCACACTTCTACCGTAGGCAGCATTAGTTGCGATTCTAGCCTGTTTTTCTAAGAAGGAGGTGAAGTCTTCAAATGTTACCACTTTGTTTCTTTCTTCTTCTACGTAATCTACTTGTCTCCTCCATCTGTCTCTCATACTATATGGTAACTTCATCATCAACATTCTAATGTTTGCTGTACTTTGCAACTCATTTGTATAGCCCAGGCTGGTCATGGTATTTTTGCATTCTAACAAAAATAATGACAAATCTTGTAGCCCTGAACTATCACCTTTCACATTCGGCCACTGCCTCATCTTTGCTAAGTAAGCCTCTGCAATCTTGTGCTTATTACCATATTTCCTTTCCAGCAACCTTTTTGCTTCCAGGTAACCAACCTCATCATCCATGTGAATACAACTTTTCACCAAACTGTTGGCTTCACCTCTTGTGTACTGTTCAAGATAGTACAGACGGTCTCTATTGCTTTTGCTCTTATTTTCGATTATGAATTCGAAGGCTCGTATGAAAGTAACATACTGAAGCGGGTCTCCAGTAAATGTCTGTAATGTCCGCTTTGGTAGACTCGCTTGTTTATGTTGTTCCACCAGCAGCCTTGTTAAGTTGTCTTGGTTGCGTGCCAAATTTTCTATACTGGTATCTTTATCTTCTTCTTTCACTTCTGTTGTATGTTGCCGTGGCAACATGACTTTTTTTTCTTCACATCAGGCTCTGGTGACGAAGTTACTCTATGACCATACTTTACTGATGAAGGCCCGTCATGTTCATACTGTTCACTGTACTGTTCTTGACCATACTGACGATACTGTTCATCAATATTTTCATATTTCGTGGCTGACAAATAATGTGGGGGTATTCTGTCCCCTGTACTTTCTGATTCCTCAGGTGCTGCTGCAGGAAACAAGACTTCACTTTGTGGTGGAAAATTGACTTGCATAGTTTTACTGGTTGTTAACATGCTTCTAGGTTGAACTTGTTGACCTAAATCAGCATGTACTTTACCATCAGTAGTCATACCCACTGCTGGCTGGTCTTTAGCAAATCCCGAATCCATGTGAGTGTATTTTGGTCTTACCCCTGGATTTAGTCCTACAGCACCAATTGTATCTTGTTTAGCTAGGAACTTGCCATCAATTTCTTGACCTTCTCTAGTGTTGTGGTTCAACCACTGCCTCACTGATGTGTTTGTATCTGGTTGAGCTTCTGTGAGGTCATCAAGCACCGATTTTGGTCTACTTCTTAAGCTCTGGGATTTATGTTCATAATCCTCCAATACATCTATTTTAGCTTGCTCTATGTTTATTTCGGTCTTCATTTCCAACCACTCTCTTTGTTGTTGCAAGTCCCTTGCCCTGGCTTGCATTTCTTGTTCCAAGTCTCTTGCCCTTGCTTGGATATTAAATTCCTCACTTTCTAAAGCTTGTTTTTCCTTCAATGCTTTGGCTCGACATTCTAGTTCAACCTTTCGAGTTGCAGCTTGCAATAATGCATATTCTGTACTTTTAGATAGTGCATCACTTTTATAAGATCTTCTGCTTCTTAATTCGGAACCGCTTTTATGACTCGACATGATGTTTTCGATAGTACCGAAACGAACGAATTAACGAAACGACGCCGATGCAAGCAACGAAGCGCAAATATTTTCAAAGTGAACAACGGTTCACAAATTTATGTGAGAAACTATACGTAGGACCTGTGTAAGGTGTGCTTTGTGAGGCTACATGTGTCGAAACCTGAAATAACTGCGAATGTCAGTATACACGAAACTTCGCTTGAATGCAGGCCCTACGTTGCTTACCGACGGGTGGGAGAAAGCTCGATGCACCCGTTTATTGTGTGCCGACGGGCGGGAGTAAGCTCTTTGCGTCCGTTTATTGATAACAAAATACCACAAAACTCTTTTTAGGTAGAAGTCCTGTGTCAGTGTTGTATGATTCTATGAGTTATTCCTGCATGCACTAGCTGTGCAACTGCAAGATTACTATAAATGTCAGTATTAGAGGCGTACATGCAGGCACTTTACTACCAAACTTTATTTGAATTGTCGTAAGCGACTCGCGACGGGTGGGAGTAAACTTGTTACCCCTTTATTAGATATTTATTAAAAAATACCACAAAGCTATTTTTCAGTAGTAGTCCCGTGTCAGTTTGTGCTTGTGTTGTCGTAAGCGACTCGTGGGAGTGTTAGAAATGTACATGCAGGCACTACTACTGATATCTTTATTTGATTTCTACGAATCGGATTCATAGGCCTTGATAACTTCTTTGAAGTTCTAATCTATAAGCTTCTACCAAGTGTGCATTTATCTACATGCACACTCATTAATATTTGCTATATTCAGTGACGTCTGACATGACTGGAGGCTGTGGTGACTGTCTGTGCCAATGCAATGTTTATGTTTACACTGCTGACACGACCTTAAGCTTTTAGCTATTTTTAGGTAAGCTTACAAAACAGACGCTCAACTGAACCTTTATTTGGTAACTATTTACCAACTATAGCATCTTTTTACAGAGAATTAATCTTTACAAATGTAGGGGCAAACTTGAATTGCTCCCCTGGTTAGCAGAAGCTTGGTACTAAATAATACAATCTTCGATGACTCGGAACCAACAACAAAAAGTGACACAAATCATCACAAATCCAAGGATACACTTTAGCTGAAACGTATCTTGATGATGTTTATTATCTTCACTTGCTATTCTTCTTCTTGTTCTTGTCACAAATACTAATTATGTTGGTTCAGGTAAAGATTAATTGTGTCTTTACCGAGAGCTTCTACACTACAATACTTCAAAATACAAGATGACAGCCTCCAGTGCCAAATTCGGCACCAAATTACATGTGATTGATGGGCTGCAGGCTATGTTTAGCTTATACTTCAAGGGCGCTCATCACATAAACAAACATGCCATAGGAATGCAATGATTAAGGATGCACAACACTTAAACAAACTTTGATTTTGGTAAATGGCATCAACATGCTCAATTTGCTTATTTTCGTTTTTGTAATACTTCAGTGGTAGTTTTTTTTACTTGAACAAGAGGGGGCGTGTATGTTATTGCCAATTTGGAGCGATTGCCGAATAGGGTGCAACTCTACTATATATTACAAGACTGCCCTACTCCAACCCTAATTAGGATGGGTCATTTTTGCCTTCTCTCAAATTTGACTTTCACCTATGCATAAGAGCATTATGTAAGAGTCCAATACATAACAAAAACCCAATAGGGGAGACCGAGGCAAAGTGGACCAAAAGTTTTTGTCCAGCCCAAATATGATTACAAATCAAGGCAAGGCAAAACTTTAGGTTTATAATCTTACCTTAGGACTGCAACTAACAAATGACATTAATAAAGTTGATCAAAAACGCAGTTTTATTAAAAGTCGTTTTCGGTCACTTGCGTCTAACTAACTGTTCAAGTGAACATGCATATACCCCAAAGTCACTTGCATTTATTATGGAAGTTAATGTGATTAATCGTACATTTGTTGCCGAAATGAGTAACACGCAATTGAGAAAACAAATGGACATAGCTAGTTCTGGCTCTAAGCCCTCGCTATAAAGGTTGCGTTCAGATATTCCTGTGGCTACTTCCAGACTTCCAGGTATTAGACAGGGTTTTCTTGCTTATACAGTATTGACATTATTATGTTTTGTTTTCGTTTCGTTGTTGTTGTTTTTTGGAGTGGATGCACGTGCGTAGTTTGTGTCTTTAAAAAGCAGTACTATGTGGGACACGTTTGTTGCATTGTTCTCATTGATGGTTCCTCTTTGGTGTGAAATGTTCTTTCATGATTAATCTTGTGTTGTTTCCGTGTGAAACATTTGTTGCAATGTTTGCATTGGTAAGGTTTATCTCTAGTATGAACCCGTTCGTGATTAGCCCTGTTACCTGAAGTTGTAAAACATTTGTTGCAATATTTACATTTGTATGGTTTCTCTTTGGTATGGATCCTTTCATGTGTCTTCTTATTACCTGCAAGTGTGAAACTCATGTTGCAATATTTACACGAGAATGGTTTCTCTTTGGTGTGAATCCTTTCGTGTCTCTTCTTAGCAAATGCATGTGAGAAACTCTTTTCGCAATATTCACATGGAAACGGTTTATCTTTGATGTGGACCATTTCATGCATCACCTTACCCGCTTTACGTAAGAAACTCTTGTTGCAATATTGACATCGGTATGGTTTCTCGTTGGCGTGAATTCTGTCATGCTCAATCTTGTCTTCTTTCAGTCTGAAACTCTGGTTGCAACGTTTACATTGGTATGATTTTTCTGTGGTATGGTTCCGTTCATGTACAGTCTTGTGACCTGCCTGTGAGAAACATTTATTACAATATTTACATTGGAACGGTTTTTCTCCAGTATGAACCCTTTCGTGTTTAGCTATAAGACCGGAAGTTGTAAAACATTTGTGGCAATATTTACATTGGTATGGTTTCGTGTGAATTTTTTCATGCTCCTTCTTGTTTTCTTTCCGTGCGAAACACTTGTTGCAATGTTTACATTGATATGGTTTCTCATTGGTATGAATCCTTTCATGTATAGTCTTGCCACCTGACTGTGCGAAACTCTTGTGGCAATATTTACATTGGTACGGTTTCTCTTTGGTGTGAGTCCTTTCATGTATAGTCTTTTGCTGTGCCAGCAAGAAGCTTTTGCCGCAATATGTACACTTATGCAGTTTCTCTTTGGTGTGAATCTTTTCATGGCTGCTTCTTTCACCGGAAGTCGAAAACCCCCTGTCACAATATTTACATTTGTATGGTTTTTCTTTAGTGTGCACCATCCGTTCGTGTATAGTCATATCATATTTCCGTGAAAAATCCTTGTTGCAATATTTACACTGGTATGTATTTGATGTTCCATTGGTGTGGAGCTTTTCATGTGCATTCAAATGATTTACAAGTATGTAACCCTTGTCGCAATATTTACACTGGTATGGTTTCTCTTTGGCGTGAATCCTTTCATGTCTAGTTCTGTCACCTGCCCGTTTGAAGCACCTGTCGCAGTGACCACATTGGTATGATATTTTGACTTTAGTGTGAATTTTTTCATGTCTATTCCTGTCACTAGGCCATTTGAAACTCTTATCTCAATGTTTACATTGGTGTGCTTTTTCCTTGGTTTGATCACGTCCATGTCCAGTCTTGGTGCTTGAGTCGGATACACTCTTATTGCATTGTATCTGTTGGTTGCCTTCTTCTTTTGTATGAATCCGTTCATGTCTAATTTTATGATGTGCCTGTGAGAAACTTTTTTTGCAATATTTACACTGGTGTGGCTTTTCATTGGTGTGAATTTTTTCATGTCTGCTCCTATTAGATAAGATCGTGAAACGTTTTTTGCAATGTTTACACTCATATGGTTTCTCTTTAGTGTGAGTCCTTTCATGTGTAATCTTACGCATTGGCCATGTGAAACACTTATCGCAATATCTACATTGGTACGGTTTTTCTCCAGTATGAACCCTTTCATGATTAGCCCTGGTACCTGAAATTGTAAACCCTTTGTTGCAATATCTACATTTGTATGGTTTCTCTTTGGTGTGGATCCTTTCATGAATCTTCTTACCACTTAACTGTGCGAATTTCTTTTTGCAATATTTACATTCGTATGGTTTCTCTTTGGTGTGCAACCTTTCGTGTCTCTTCCTAGCACTTATCTGCGCGAAACTCTTTTTGCAATATTGACATTTGTATGGTTTCTCTTTGGTGTGAACCCTTTCATGTAGGTCCTTAGCACCTACACGTAAGAAACTCTTGATGCAGTATTGACATTGGTATGTTTTCTTTTTGGTGTGAACCCTCTTATGTCTTGTTCTTGAAGTTGACAATATCGCGTGGTTTGATTTCTCTTTGGTGTGTTCAATGTTGTTACCTGAAGTTGAGAAACGCTTGCTACATCGCTTAAACTGGTTAAGCTTCTTTTTAGTACGAATCTCTTCGTCGTATTTGGTCTGGGCGCATACATACGAGTGAATCTTTTCATGCGTTGTCCTGATCCTGTTGCTAGCGTTATTGGAATTCCGGACAAACTTTCTGCCACGTCTAGTCTTGATACCAGAGTACCAGCCTTTGTTATATTCGTCATGTTTCATTACTTGCATAAAGCGGTAGAAAGATCCATACCTGTACAGATGTATTTTCTTTTTATGTCGCCACATATGCGCATGGTAGTTGTTGTAATCGGTGCAGACTTTCGTGCAGTATTTGCATACATACAGTCTCAAGTAACATTTAGAATCCATATTTCTCAGATGAGCATAAACCTGTAATATTAATATAAAAGTATAAGGAAGTAAATCGAATTATTGACAAACTAATAAATTAACCTTTCAAATTTAAGATTCTTTATTTCGAAAGGGAAATTGAGTTGCATTGAAGTTGCGTTTCACAAGTACCAAGACTAGGAAATTAAGATAATCGGAGATTTTGAGAGGATGATCGAATCATTTTAGGAATAGCTTATTATTTTCAAATTTCAACTCCTTAAGGATTCAATTTTAACTCCTTAAGGGGTGGGGTATGAACGTTTGGACAGTATTTATTATGGGACATTAGAGCACATCAGACATCGAATTGCATTCTGAATACGAAGAATGTCCTTCTGGTATCAAATAATTTTGATTTTGTGAAATTCACAATGTAATGCACATTTTATGGCAAATGATTAAAAATTGATATTTTTGATATTTAACAGTATTCGAAGTAAACTTTATAAATCGGATGATTTATACTTAAAGTGTATGTAGGTGGGATGAAAAGACGACGATCAATTGAAAATTTTGAGGGGGAGGGGGTGTTGATTTTTAAAAAGTGGACATTTTTGCATCATATACGTCAATTTTACTGGAATCGATTGACTGAATGCGAAGAAATGGGCGATTGTATAACGCATGCGTCAATTCACTTTATTCCAAGTTTGAAGGAAAGACCATTCAATACAACGCGCGCTTTGGTTAACTCAATGGGCTTCATGTTGTTCTGTGAAATCCTTTTCGTTCTTTATAATCAATCTGTTTCTTGCAAAACATTTAATTTGGTTTTAGTCAAATTTGAAAACCTGCACGATATTGAAAATGAAAGCTTGCATGCAAGATGATGCTCGGTACTTGTAAATATCTTTTTTCGTTAATGTTGATATATAAATGTTGCTTAAAGAATTATTGCATTAAAGAATTCCAGCTGGCTTCTCACACACATTAAAGTTTTCGGAATATTTCGTAGAAATTGTAATGCAAAGTTTTTAAAAATCTTTTAGAACTTCAACATTACATACACAAACTTTAGGAAGCGGTGAGCGTCTGTGATCAAACTTGGAATGAACTGCATTGGTGCGCTCATTATGTAATCGTTAATTTCTTCGCAACCAGTCGATTAAATCAAACGAAATTTTCGTACATGATGCACCATAAAATAGGCTATGCGCTACATTTTAAATTTGTTGATTCTGATGTCTAATTCTCGCCTTACGTTCAATTTTATTCACTCGGTAATTTTTTATGGGACACCCTGTATGATGTGAGCGTAGAGAGCAGGAAATGTTGCACATTTAAACGTCTTTGTACGGTTTTCCTAACCTTTTTAGAGCGCTAAAATGTGTAGGTCAAGTAGGCCCTACCATTGAGGCCTATTGACCTTGTCCTATTTTGCTGTGTTACCTGAGTAACGAAGCATCCAAGATATTACAATCCTATCCTTATTTGATTTGTTTAACCAAAACGAACAATTTGACACCTCTTTTGGCAAAATCGGAGCACTTTGATGTTTTCGACCCCCATAGAGGCAAAAACATGACCTTTGACCTTTTTGAACGGTACATCCTAGATAGGTCAAACTATACATTTTCTGAATCCTTGTGACTAGGGGAATACATTGGAATAGTTTTCAACACAATTTGAGCAAGTTTGAAATTTTGACTCTATGCAAAGTTCGATGACCTTTTACCCCCCTTGGGGCCAGTTTATATTTTTGGGAACATCCTGATTATGTTGTGGGGTCATCTCAGGAACCTAAAAAAGTTGGTTTTGTTTGGTCCTGTGGGGTGCACAGAAAGTGGTCCTAGCTCCCCGAGTAAAGCGGTTTTTGCAGGCAGAGAGGGGGCAAGCGATTTTGTGGGCCTTTCCAGGCCCGTAGCCAGGATTTTTTGTGCGGGAGGGGGTGTTGATTTTTAAAAAGTGGACATTTTTCCAAGGGGGGCAATTTTGTGAAAAGTGGATTTTCGTCCCAAAATTTGATTTTTGGCTCACTACGCTCGCAAATTCTTAAATTTTGGGACTTTTTGTATACTTTTGCAAGTTTTTTTTGGGTGGTGCGTCACACCACCCGCACCCCCTGGCTATGGCTCTGGACCGCTCAGAATTTTACCCCCTCCCCCGGGGAGCTCATAATTAGGGGCTGCGCAATAAGTAGGCTATGTGTACTCCGGGGTGGTGAATTTTCTGCCAAAAATCGCTTGATCCTCCCCTGGCCGTGCCAAAAATCGTGCCCCCCTTTGACGTGCCAAAAACCTTTGCCCCCCCTTTTGACGTGCCAAAAAATCTTTTCCCCCCCCCCTTACACATGCAAGATTTTGGGGAACCCGAATTTAAAACCTTAATTTGTCTTATCATATCCCGGGTATCATATAATGCGAGCGCAGCGAGCAGGAAATTTTGCATATATTTGACTGTGTTCCTAGCGTTTTCCTACACCTTTTTAGGGCGTATATAGAAATGGTGCCCCCCCCCCCTTTTGACCTGCCAAAAATCGCTCGACCCCCCCCCTTTCGACGTGTCAAAAATGCTTGCCCCTCCCCACCACTCCCTTTTGGCCTGCCAAAATCTTTGCCCCCCTATAATTCAATCATGTCCGGATATCAATGCTTTGACATTAAAAATAAAAAAATAGAAGTAGGCTAGACGATTAAAAAAACCACTTCAAAACAATGAAGCAAATCCCCGGGAGCAAATCATACAGACTTTTGACCAACCTTAATTTCTTCTCTATAGCGAATCGAGCAACCGCTGTTCACAATAAGCCGGAAAATCCTCATAGACCAAAATACAACTTGATTTCAAGGTGTGATTCTTGTACCATTAAAACATGTATCAGAAAAGTGAATAAAACCGCTACTTGCTGTAAGCACCATTCACCAACTACCAAGTGCCGTGTTCATGTTCATGGTATAACTATAAAAGGAAGTGAATCAGGAAGTGTGCATAATATATCTATAGCTATTGCTCAATCATGCAATGCAACTCTATTACACCTTTTTTTCAGGTCGCTCAAGTTCCAGGTCAGCGGAGCTGAGTTGAACTTGGAAAGTGGCCGTGACTAGGCCTGGTGGCCGTGACACCATGCATCGGGTCACGGTCATTTGCTTTGTTTAGGCCTCCTAGTAGTAGTATATAATATTGCCATTGGATACCAGCATGCCCAAAGCAGCACATAGGTATAGTATTGTTTCGGTTTAGTAGACTGGTACTGAGCTGGTAGTATCGTAAGTAAATATCATACTTTATAAATAGTAATGTAAAGTTAACTTATAAATATTAAAGTTTCTTTGATAGTGATGATATCCTAATAGTTTTTACGATATTTAATACACAATATTACTACACTCAAATACTTTAAAGGATCAGAATCTAGTAATCATGAATTTACACTCTTCTATAAGGTGCTGACCAAGGAGCTCCAAGGTGTTTTTCACGGGACACCAGTATGCGAGTGCATGTCTGTTGCCCGGTCTGTTGCCTTTATAATAATACAACATTGCTGCATATGAATGAACCGTTTAGGAAAACTATACTGCACAATTTTGGCACCATTAGGCCTATATAGAATATGATTTATATACTAGCTCAAAAAGGTATTGTTAATGCACACGTAATACTTTTAATTTATTGAATTGAAAATACTGAAAAGGGTCAAAAGACAGCATAAACTATTAAATCAATATAATATTATTTTGTAAAATCAGAATTGGTCTCAAGTTAAAATCCGCTGAATATGAAGAAATATGATTTCTGTGTGTGTGTCGGTGAGACCCACTGTAATTTTCCCATTCCAATTTGCAGCAAAATAGCTATTGTTGTCATCTTGTCATTTGAAGACATGGATAAAAAAAAACCAAAAAAAAACCCGCATTTCGCTTTTGACCTGCTACAGGAAACAAACATGTTCTTTTTTTGCCTAAATGCTGAGCAAATTAAAAAAAAAAGTCTAAAATAGAACGATGCAGGTCCAGAACGTGATGAAATAAACATATTGAGAAAGAAATTTGAAACATGTCTTATGGAGTAGAAAGAGACAATGAATCGGGATGAGATGCACAATGCTATCTTCAGTAGATAGCGAAAAAACCATGAAAATCAAAACACAGCAAGTTCCTAACACGCATTCTGCTCGCGCTAAAAAAAGGACATTCGGCCTAATGCTGAGCAATTTAAAAATCTAAAATAGAGAAAGGTGTAGATCCGAAACGTGATGACTGATGATGCTATAATATTAAGTTAAAATTTCTGAACGGGATTTATGTATAGGCCTACTAGAAAGAACAAACGTGATGAGGCTCGTAAATATAGGCCTAAAGATAACATTTCTTAACTGGACTGGTGTACAAGAAAGAAACCGCTATGTGATGAAATAAGAAAGTACTGTATTGAGAATTAGTTTATTGTCCCCGGAAAGCACAACCCATACATCTTACCTAGGCTCCCCTCTCCCTCATCTATATAACCTCCTCTTCCCTCTCCTCAGTATCCCCCCCCCCCCCTCGCCTTCCCTACACTCAATATCTCCTCTCCCTCTGACACACACTATTCCACTCCACTCTCGAACTCTCCTCTCCCCTCCTTCCCTTTCTACTTCCAATGTTCTCTCCCATCTGTTTCTCTTTCTCCCTCCCCTTACCTCCCCCAAACACACCCCCACACACACACCCCTCCCATTTCATATCTCTCTTCTCATTTCTTTCGAGTAATAAATAACTTCAATAAAAGTCAAATAGCCTATATTGGAAGTCACATAACTTTCTATCGATAAGCACATGAAATCACCGCGAAATTTGATATCTTTTGTAGGCCTAGATTTAGATCAGGTAACTTCAAATCTTCTCTGCCTCAAACCAAGCGATTTTGCGTTCACGCGATTATGTAACAAACTGAAATGAAAACCGAAACTACTTGCTACAAATTGGTAGAATTTTAAACCGATACACGCAACTATTTTTGTTCACTTACGTGAGCTTTCGACACGACGACTCTGTGTCTTTTTCAAACTGATGGAAACTGGTTATTGATCTGGGTTGTCACATGACGAGCTGGCGATGTCATGTGACAGAACAGGTTCGTAGACCGGTGGTAGCTGGTGGCGGCCTTTGTCCTTGTTGAGAGTGCTGCTACAAGTTTTAGTTTCTAACAAAGAGTACAAACAAAGATATCGGTAATGACGTCAGTCAAGAGTTTAGGCAGGATAGGAAACCACGTAACCAAAACCAAAACCAATACTGAACTCAATACTTGAAACAACCGAATGTGGTCCATGCTCTTTCGCCTCTTCCCAAACCTCCAAGATATGTCAGGAATATGCATGTAATAAGGGGCTTTTGCAAAATTGGGCATATCGGTTTAGAGGTATTTGGTCCCTGGGAAATGGAATTGGTTCCATTACACATGCATTTGTCTTCAGTGACGATGCATTGAACTTGTTGAACATGTAATTGTGATTGAGTTCGAATTTCATGTCAGCCATTTACTTTTTCTTGTTCATGTTGCAGGCAAAAACAGACAATCCAGTTTCATCACACACACACGTTGTTGTTTCGCCTTTGGAGGTTTACAACTAGTTGTCTTATTTCTCCCCAAAATCTACTATAATAAAGTCAATTGTTTTGTAGACAATTCTAATAATGTTTGGTACAAAACTGAAACCGGAGGAGATTCTCTTTGGAGCAGCGGTAGGCATCCCGACATCACTACTGGCGTACCTTCGTCTTAAATATGGTCCGACTCTCTGGAAAGATATTAAAGCCATTCAGGTAATGAAAAAGAAACAGGGGATAATGCATGAACTGGAAGTTAATAACATCACTATGGTTGATATATTTGAAAAACAAGCGCAGAATCGGCCACAGAAACCTTTTATGTTATTTGAAGATAGAAGTTATACTTATCAAGAAGTCGATCAAGAAGCCAACAAGTTGGCTCGTTTTATTCAACACCGTGGAGCCGTCCGTATTCGGGAGACTGTGGCAGTCTTCCTGCACAACGACCCTGCGTTTATTTGGACGTGGCTTGGATTCAATAAACTTGGCATTGCTACAGCATTTGTGAACACTAGTTTAAGGTTGGAGTCACTTCTTCATTGCATTCTTGTTTGTGGAGCAAAAGTCGTTGTATGTGGGAAAGGTAAGCCATTTATCTATATCGGATACAAACAAATCCGCTTTCACTCGGAAACCAAGTCGTGTTTAAGATTTTTATCATTTTATGATTAAATAATACAAAGTTATCTGATTGGGTGAATACTAAATAAAATAGAATTGAGATGCTCAGATGGTTTTGTAACAAAGGGACCTAGGACGATTTGTGTATTCCAGGAACTACATTACTATTAATATAAGATTGGATATTCATACTAGGCTAAAACAAAATATGTTTTGGTTGCCCTCAACCGACCGACCCAAAAAATTGGAAATCTTGGGTCGGGGTTTTTTTCCAGCCTGTTTACCCCGTGTGAAATTTAACGTCGTCCCCTGTCCCTTTCCGATGTCACATTTAATAAAGGCTCCCAGAGTTAATGTTCAGATTTCACAAGATCTCTTCATCCGTCCATAGAGCCTGAACTTCTGGACGCCTTGCTGGCAATCTCATCAGACCTCAAATCTCACGGAATCATCATCTGGGTTCTTGGTCGTCCTGGTGACATCCTCCCAGGCTGCGTTTCACATCTGGATACCAGAGGTTATTCTGCAGATCTGTTGTCTTCTGACGTGAGACAAGATTTGACATTGGATGACATGGCAACCCATATTTTCACTTCCGGGACAACAGGTAATATCTACCGAAGCGTGACAAGTAACTTGGCTAAAAGATACGAAATGTTGAATTAAAATAATTGCATTAATCTTTTGCTTGACACATATTGGCAGTGTTTCGATTATTAAAGCTATCGAGACTTTTTAATAATGCATTAATGTATTGCTATATACCACACCACCAGGTCTTCCCAACGCATGCAACATTCCACATAGGAAGTTGCATGCTCAGAGTCTTCTTCAGCTTCCTTTGGGCATTCGTGAAGATGACGTCATGTACACACCAATGCCACTATATCACACTGCAGCATTCGCTTTCGCAGTTATGGGTACTGTTAGAAATGGTACGTTTAGTTTTATATATCAAATTTGAGAAATTATGCGTAATTGTTGGTTATCATTATAAAATCCCAGCATCAACATGATCAACGCGGCCCTCGACAAAGTCCAATGCAACCAGCGAAGTCTGTTTTGCCAAAAAAAATAACATTATGGATAAATACAACATTTATAGTGGCCCATCAAACCGTACTTCACAGTATTATTATGTGGCTCGCGCGGGGAATCGCGGGTCCAAAAACATGGGCGATGTCTAAATCTTACATGTTCCGATGTCTTCCTTGCAAGAGGTGTATACTCGACTAAACGTATACACGAAACATTCACCCTTAACCTATCGGGTTACGTATGTATGTACACGGAATAGCACATGCCTTTGGTCGCTCATTGCAAATTTGAATATTTATATATTAACGTTACTTGCTTTTTGCAACATACCAACAATAAGCTATATATCTTGTGTGTATGTATATACATAATATAGGCCTAATATCTATATTTTGTCCTTTTGCAGGAGCTACAGTAGCTTTGGCGTACAAGTTTTCAGCCACCTCATACTGGGATGACGTACGCAAATATGGAGCGACCATAATTCAATACATAGGGGAAATGTGCCGGTATCTGTTAGCCCAACCAAAAAAAAGAAAAAAACATTCCGAGATGGGTTGTACATGTGACCAATGAGCTGCATTGGTCACAAGTCAATCGCTCGTCATTGGAGCTTAAGATTAATTTAATGTGAAATACAAAAGTAATAAGACGAATAGCCCTGAAAAACATTTTAGCATGTTTAGTAACAGTGAATTAACGCAAATCACAAAACTCTAGGCCTATTTGGCTTACTTTTTAATAGGTCGATGCTTAGTAGACAAAGTACAGGACTTCAAATAATAATTTGTGATGCATCTGGCGAGATGTCACAAGACAATTCTCAATATTTTGATATTAATCCGCGATGTTATAAGGCCCGCTGATTACGAGCTGATCAAAGTATAGACATACTTTGACAACGGGTAGGATCAACTCAGATCAGATAATAAATTATAGAACGAATTCATATTCTCAACGGAGATCACCGCCGTATTAAAATTCTATTACCCCACGACCCATTATTCAAAATCGCGCACTGTGATTTGTTGTGATTAGCGATAAAGTGTCAAGGGCAACGAAATGTATGTTCTTCTATCATCACAGCGCACAGCAGAGCGCACAGCACACCTGCTTATGTAGGGGAGAATGGAATGTCAGGGGTGTGTTATTGTATGTGCATACCTGCTTATAGGGGAGAATGGAATGTTAGGTTGTGTTATTGGAATGTGCATACACTTTGGCTACGCGTATGCGTTCCACCTTGAGGTAAACAACTTGAAATATTTGGGCAAAAATTTGATATTTCTCTTTAAATCACACTATTTTGTGGTAATAGAATAGAAATAAAGGGTGCAGCATTATCCTTTACACGCAAATAATGTGTCCTCGGCAGGTAAAATGTTTAAATAATGGGTTCGGCTGCGCCTCACCCATTATTTACGTTTTTACTGCCTCGGACACATTATTTTCGTGTAAAGGATCATGCATTACCCTTTATTTCTTAAGTATAATCATGGTAATTGAATCAGTCAATGTATAGGGTTATCTCTTGGGAAATCAAGACAATTTCATTATGCGCATAACAGCTCTTTTCAGAGTCACCAATTTTGAAGAGGGGTTACTTGACCGACATTCACACTACAAACGGATCGAGTCAGACCACCGTAATTGATTCGTAACATCTATCATGTCTTCCATTCTCTATTTTAGAGGGACATTGATGGTGAATACCCAAGGAAAGTTAGGTATGCGATAGGCAATGGAATGCGTCCGGATATATGGAGAGAATTTCAACGACGCTTTAACATTGGTCACATAGCCGAGCTATTTGGAGCATCGGAGTCAAACTTTTTGACAATTAACCTCGATGGAAAAGTTGGAGCTGTTGGTCGATATACTGGGTTATTAAAGGTATAATTTGCTCGTCTTCTTATGTCGTCATCATAGTTATAGTTTTCATCGGAAATTCTCATGAACAGGTGGATTGTAATAAACCTGAAGCATGTTAGAACTAATAACCTTTGTAGGCCTATAAATATAATGTTAATATCTTCGCCTTCCCGTCAACGAGCTTTCTCAGTGATTAGCACAATGCTACGTATTGTAGTTTGATCTGTAAGCAGATGCTTTCACGACGGAAATCAATAACAAAGGTTTCTGAAGAAGTCAGAAAATACAATTCTAACTCTTTCAGGCTTGGAGCGATTCATTTGAAATCGTACGATGTGATCATGTAACAGCTGAACCAATCAGAAACAGCAATGGCTTCTGCATTCCAGTCAAACCAGGTAGGACCATTATAGACCATTTCTATAATTGGCACTTTCCTGCCGTTGTGTGCATGGGACGAACATTGATGATATCACGTAAATTATAAAATAAAGAAAGCGAGGACAAGAATTCGGTAAACATTTATGACAAATTGCAACCGTACTCCTGCTAATTAATCATTGACGAATCAAACGCTCATTCTCATGCATTTTCTTTGTTACTTATTCATTACTATAGCTCAGCTACTACGGAAGCACTGAAGGGACATGTCATGTTGTCATGATGACATGATGATGACATAAATGACGACATAATTGACCACATAATTACAGCTGTTCTTTCTAAAAGATACTTAAGGGCATTGAAATCGGAACGCTCCTTCGCCTCCGAAGGAGGCTAGAAAGGACGCATATAGCGCGTAGGCCGGTGCGTAGTGAGGTCGAACCTTTTTGTTTTGATCTTCGCGTGCTGATTTCAACCATCGCGATCTCCGCACTGAGCACGCCGTGAGTGTGCGACGATGCTGTCGTGAGAGCGTAAAATGAGTCAGCACGCAATATTGGGAGATAAATTTACGTGTTGCCACTACATTTGGTCAACATTGATGAGTCTTGAATGGATTGTAGGCCTACCCCGTAAATAATACAAGAACCCGTTAATAATGATCGTTTTCCTGTTATTTTTTAGTGGTTATAGGTTCAATTCATTATTCACTTTATAGGTCATAATAGCCTAGCTCGAAATATTATAGATAACACAAGTAAAGAGGTACCAAAGAGGTATTAAATGAGTTATCAAAACTTGCTCTTATTGTAACTCTCTGCAGGGAATATGGGACCATTAAGGACGTTTAGCTTATTTGCATAAAAACTAAAGAAGATATGCCCACAAGAGATTGTTATGATGAACAACCTGTCCTTTAGGCCGTATAAAATTAATGTTTTGGTTCTAGTCCAGAGGATTTTCATGAATTGATGAGGGAGGGAGGTGATTCTGAGGGATAAACCCCTAGAGTACCACAAAAAGACTTGGAAGTGATGCTTGTTCTCTAATAAACTTATCTATATGTATGAAGATTTCATAAATCATTCCAAAGTCTAAAAAAATTGAAAAATCTAAAAAAAAAAAATCTGACAAATCCCAGAAATTGAGGAGGGAGGGACGAGAACCAAAATATTAATTTTACACGGCCTTAAGATTAATAAAACAGGCAATGTTACCTTGTTTTTATGTTTGTTTGGACGATATGACGTCAAAATGACGTCATCGTCAAGTGTCCCATATTACCTGCATGTGCAGGTAATATGGGACACTGTGTTATCTCTATGGTGAAAATCAAAAAGTTCAGAAAATCACTCTTTTGTTCTAAAAACATTTTTGTTGCATGATTTTGAATGTTAAATGCAAATTTCTACAAGAAAATTCAATTTTCTAAATAGTTTTGCTTTTCGCATTGACAATCACACAATTTCCTATGTGTCCCATATTACCTGCACCCATTCAGTTGAAAATCAGAGAAAATAATCATTTATAAAAGGAAAGTGCCACTTGTCAGTGGAATTTTACCTGCTGATAAGCTTAACCCATCACCTAAAGATCATAAAAATGACAAATGCCCCTCAGTACCAGAGTTTTTGGATACACAATCATAAAATGTGACGTCATTGATTTTATATCAGGCCAAAAAACGACATAATTTTTGGGCAATTTCACTCTTTTTGGCATTGATTTCCAAGAGTTTGATACACAGACTCCAAAACTGCATTTCTAGAAGCACAATTGATGTCTCTAAACACTTAACAAATCAACTTAAAGTGTTTACCTTCTCTAAGCTACTTTTTGTTAAAATGAAATTAGGTGTCCCATATTACCTGCTGTCCCATATTACCTGCAGCTACCCTACCAAATGTTTTGGTGGCATAGAGACAAATAAAACTTGTAAAACTTGTATCCTACCTACAATGTCTTTTTTACAACGCTAGTTTTTAAATAATTCTCAATAGGTAGTTCATTTTTTAGACCGGGATCTTTATTATTTTAAGTAAACACTAGGCCTACCTACCTACACCATCTTAGTATAATACAAAAATCAGCAAACCTTGTATAACTTGGCAAGTTATAAGACTTAACAATCAAATATGCCTATGCACGAACACTATTTTGTACATTCAAATATTTGATATAGCCTACTTATATTCATATTATTTTTTCATATTTCACATAGGCCTACTTACATTTAGTAATCAGCTGCATCGGCAGTGTAAATAGTATATAAAGGTAAAAAGTGTGAAACTACCGTAAAATATATAAGTTAAAAGTATTTTATTATGGCTGTGAAAAAGGCCTATGGCCGAAAGCTCACCAAACTTTATATATTTTACGGTAGTTTCACACTTTTTACCTATATTAATTATACTTACATTAGGCCTACGTCATAAGATTTAGATTGTCATTTAACAATCAATGTTACCGTATTATAAGAAAAATCTTTTTTTACATAATTATTTAGGCCTAAATATACAGTCATCGTGGTCATGGGCCTGTACATTATTATCAATTCATTACTCGTACTACTTAAAATACCGACAGATTACATTTACACATTAGGCCTATAGGCCTACCTAAATGTGATGCGATCAAGCAAAATCAGTCGGAACTCGGAAATATTGATTTTGAGATATAGCCATACAAAGGAGATATTTCCTTTTGTTTTCTTATGTTTTGGAAGCTCTTTAATTGCTCATATCTTTGGAACTGCTTGTTTATTTTCGACAGGGTTTTCTGCAACATGTAGCTATGTAAATGCTTTTTACTATCCTATAAGAAACTGAAAATTTAATATTTCCGAGTTCCGACTGATTTTGCTTGATCGCATCACAAATATGTACACATTATATTTTGCATATAGGCCTATATAGGAGTATCACTTGATTTGATGGTGAAACAAGTCTACGCAATGAAAAAATCCAAAAATCAAATTCAGTCCTTTTTCAATCCATTTGATTTAGATATTCCAATAATTATCATCAACAATCAAGCGGTAGGGCCTATACAAGATTGAAATATTTCAATCAGTAATTTAAAAGCGCAGGCCTGTGAGTTTTTAAAAAATGTAAGGAACTTAATGTTAAAAGAACGTAATTCATAACGAAATTTGAACAAAATTTTTTGTAATTTGCAAAATAGGGTTCTTAGATTTTATTCCATGATTTTCTTAAACTTTAATAGACCAAACTAATTTGAATGAGGCCTAGGCCTATACTATTACAAACAGATAAAATATAACTAAGTAGGCTATAAGACCTATAACAAAATATTTAAGCATAGCAAATAATAATGAATTTTCTTTTATAGACAAGACAGTACTGGAACATATAACAGACGATTCAGAATAGGCCTAGCCTATGACAAATATCAATGACACAAAAATGAAAAAACAAAACAAAGAATTACATTAAAATGAAAAACTTACATTCAATGAAAGATTAATTAAATTAATTTTGAGTTTCTGTGATGAACGCAATTTTTTTTTGAGGCGAATTTGAAATACTCGATCACCCGAAGTGAAAACAACTTGAAAACCCTAGACTTTCTTGCTACATTGATGCCATTTCATAAATCATTATTTATTTAAAGACCAAAATGGTTTTCCGGGTCGTTTTAATGCCTAAATCCGCCCAATTTTGTCACCTTTAATCAGAATTACTAGCTGTGCAGGAATTTGACCAGTTTTACCAGTTATTGGGCCGGCAGTGTGAGAAAAGTATGCGCCAGCTACCGCGAACACCACGTTGGGTAAACGCAAGCACTACGCGCGCGTTCCTCCTGACATTACGCACTCATCTGAGCTGGGTACTTTTTGGTACCCAGCTGTCACGGCCGTTTTTATGTCAAAAGGGTGTAACTGACAGTTTGACCAAAATTTTATTTCTTGCCAATTTTATGTTAAAATCATAATGATTTGCCTAAAAATACGTCGTATCTGTAAGAATAATATCCCACCACCGAGGAAATGCCTTTGGAGTTTGGATTAAGACACAAAAACCTGTGAAAAACCGTCATAAATGTAGAGAAACAACTGAAAATCGATGGCACTTTGGACCCTTTTCAGGGAGACAGATATCCCGACGCGGAGTAGTGCGCCTGACTTCATTCGAAACTGCGAGTTTCTCATCTACGCTTACGCTTTATATCATTGCTTAAGGGGGTACTACACCCATTGATTTTTTTTTGCATTTTTTTGCATTTTGTGATATGTAAAATGAAGGGCAAATCTTCTCGTTTTATTGGTGGAATTGGTATCAATGTAGCTTACATGCTTTTGAAGATAGAAGCCAAAAGGAGGTACATCACTGATGATTTAAATTCACTTCATTTTGGAAAGCTTACTATCAACGGATTTCGTTAAATGTTGGATATGTGTTGCTAACACATTAGGGAAATAATGTTGATATGTAAAACTAGATTTCGCGGTTCTCGGGTCGGGCGCTTCTCGTGATCGGCCTATTTCTAATTACCCAAACCCATAAATACCTGCCCTGATTTTTTAAACTATGAAATGCGTCTCTCAATGATCAAGACCCAACTTGACACAACTTAATCAATGGCGAGAAACGTGAACGCAAAAACGGTTCATATGCCTTCCGGAAATAGTCATGTTCTGCTGAAATAGGCCTATATGCACGTGTTTGGTGTGTGCACGTGTTCGGTATTGAAATATATGTTGAAAATAAAGGCCTATAATTATTGGTCCGATGAGATGCACCTGTTAGTCACACTGTAATGCTTTTCCGATGCGCGCACTGTACTTCGCGCACACTCCCGTTGATACTCCGCGATAGCGCACTGCGAGCACGCGATAGTACACCGCGTGAACGCGAAACGCGCGGACGCGAACGCGATAGCGCGCGGACAGAGGACGGACGGACGGACACGCCGTAATTAGTATTAAGATGGGAATAAGTGGTCCCTGATTTCTTTAATGACTTCATGAACTTGGTGCTCCACAACTATCAAAAAACGAACCGGTTAAAATGCTTCTATTTTCAATGTCGAGCTATATTTTGTATTTTGAACTTGCAACACTATGTCACTGAAACTTAATTAAGCCGTGTGAGCCATAGGTAACATGTTACCACAACCACACTGACACTACAGCAATGTTGAAAAAGATTGTATTTTTTGTCACCTATACCACCATATTAGGTAGTTTTCCGTAAGCTTCATTTTTGTGATTTTGGTAACTATTTTATATTTATTTGCCCAATCCAACTCAACTAGGCAATCTAAATTGTACTCACCATTTACATCCCAAGGTATTTTAGTATATCCACCTCACACATTTCCATTATATAGGCCTATCCAGTAACAGACAAAATATCAAAATTGATGCCTCATTATGACATGTATGATATCACAGATTATCACATGTATTCAAAATTGATGCCTGAATTTGACCTGAACCAATTGACCTATAACCTGACCTTTGATGACCTTATAGCCTTTTTTAATCTCTTTTCCTAACAACATATTTAATCTCTTTTCCTAACAACATATTATAGAAGATACATACATGATGTAGTATTAAATTGTCTATGTGGAAGAGATTATTTAGGCCTATATTTTAATTTATTCAGTGTTATAATCAGTGAGTATATTTCTATAGATAGTATAACAAAGGATTTAATGTATTCTATTCATGTATTCTACTTGGACATGTTCAATAGAATAAATTATGGATTGTTATGAAACACACATCTCAGTTACCAGGATACAGTAAACAAAAAAATATATAGGGCTAAAATGATTTTCTAAAATGGTTTAAAACCACTTTTTATGTAGAGATATTTTATAAGTTCAGGACATGAGATGATGAACATATTTATATACTTTATAAATTTGCAACAAAAAAAGAAGATGGGTACTGATGAAAATCAGGGTATTAAATCGCCTTAATACTCGCTTTTGATAGTTTAAAATCACGTGATATCGGTGCTCACCCAATCAATGGCAGAAAAGTGCCAATTATAAATTTAGAAATAGCCTACCAACAAGTAAATCATAGTTGACCATGCATGTTGGCTACAGTCATTTTGTTCCAGATCCATGCAATGTTGTGTCTCCGTTTTATTTCAAAGGTTCAGGGGAAGTGACTTTTGTGAGCGGTTCACAAAATGGTGAAAGTTTCTCTTATCATGCCCGTCATTGCCACAACTTGTGATTATTATGAACACAATATTCTTTTAAGTAAAGCACCGGGTTAATTAAACTGGAGCATAACGTCGACTTACCGTGCGCTGGACTCTCTTTTAGTGATCATTTAATATTCTGTGGGGTTTTTTTCTGATAAAAGTCTGATGTTATCTTTCTGAGCAAGAAGTACTTGCGATTAACGTTTTTTTCTTATTTAAGGGGTACTACACCCATGTGGTAAATTTGTGACTATTTTTGCATTTTTCTCAAAAAATAATTACACACTGGTAACAAAAGTTATGTATACTGAAATTTCAGTGACTCAAGACAACCGATTCAGTATATATGATAAGAAACGAGGTACATCCTAGCGGTACCTTATTTCTGATCATAAATAACAAACCGCTTGTCTTGGGTCACTGAAATTCCAGTGTAGTAATTGGATTCCTTGCCCTATAATATACATAACTTTTGTTACCACTGTGTTATTAGTTTTGAGAAAAATGCAAAAATAGACACAATTTATCGAGGGGTGTAGTATACCCCCTTAAGTTTCTATTGTGTTGTTTTTGTTTGATATAATTATTTCGAAATTTACTCATCCGATATATTGTTCCAACACTCTTAATTAATTCAAGGACTCATCACAAAGTTAGGCAAAGTGAAAAGCATTGTGAACCGTTTTTGGTTCTATAAAACAATTTCCTTGGCTGAAGAATCTTTTTCTTTTTCAAAAGAACATTTTGAAGTATTCTTTATTAAGGTTCCTTAAAGGTCCTTCAAGCTTAAAGCTTAAAGTTCTAACCTATGGGGTTCTTTGTAGAACCAAAACGTATTTCTTTAGCCACGAAAATGATTCTTCTTATAGAACCTTAAGCTTGAAGAACCGTTAAGGAACCGTTATGAAAGAACAAGGGTTCTCCGTACAAAATAAAATAAAATGATTTTTTGAACCAAAAAGGGTTAACAATCCTTTTCACTGTTCTTACCTTTGTGATAAGTCCCTGAATTAATGAATTAGAAAGTGTTCTTTAAAGGTTCTAGGTTCTTTAGAGAGCTTAAACAATAGGGTGTTGTATACGGGACAAAAAGTTTCTGAGTTGAACCTTTTTTCTAAGATATTGTCTGCTTAACATTAAAAACGTGGTTACAAAACTCATCCTTCTTCATTCTTATCTTTTCAGAAGAACCAGGCGTATTCCTGTGCAAGATCACGAAAGATACTCCCTTCAATGGATATAAAGCTTCGAAAGAAGTAAATGAGAAGAAGATTGCAAGGAATGTGAAGCAAGTTGGCGATGAATACTTCAACATTGGAGACCTTATCACGTATGATAACGACGGATATCTATATTTCTATGACAGAGCCGGTGATACGTTCAGGTATAGGCCCATTTCTACAGATTTCATTATAATACTGATTTTGATTTCTGATTTCCAGTAATTAGGGTTATAGGGTTAAGGTTAGTTTAGGGTTAGGGTTAGGATTATAGGGTTAGGATTAGGGTTAAGATTAGGATTAGCTTACACGAAATAATTACGTGAAGGATCGACCCGACTTCGTTCGATCTAATGTTAGGCTCGTAATTTATATAGGCATACTGGATAGAAAACACATGCAGGACACTGGCAATCACAAGTTTATAGAGATCAGCACACGTTTTGGACACTTGACCCCAAACTTTACCGTGACGGGGGCCGGTACAAGTTACCGACTGTGTACGATCAAGGCAATGTCATCCTTGATTTGTCAGTCGCCTGATGAAAGTCAAAGTTGTAACCAAATATTTATGTACCGTACGCATGCGCGTATTTTGGGGGCTTTGGGGCGCCAGCCCCCGGGGTCAAAGTAGGGGCGGCAAAAACGAAGGGCGGCGGAAGAAGAAGGGCGGCAAAAACAGGGGCGGCAAAACGAATTATCAAATAAAAAGGGCGCAAACAATTGAAAAAGCATAAAAAATTTTGAAAAAAGGTTGCTTTTAAAATCCTTTTTTTTTTTTTGCTCTTCACTTTTTCAAACGACCGTGAAAAAAATAGGGTCAACCTTTTCGGGCTGTTAAAGAAGGGGCGGCAAAATTGTTTCTTCTTCAGCCCCCGGGGTTGGGGCGGCCACGGTACGCCTTATTTGGATGTCCGGACATGTCCTAATGAATTTGTTGCAACCTTCAATGTAATGTGTATTCTGCATGCCTTATTATTTTCAGATGGAAAGGGGAGAATGTTTCAACAACCGAGGTAGCAGAAATAATTAACAAGTTTCCAGACATTCTTGACACTAACGTATACGGTGTTCATGTTCCAGGTATTTATTAACTGACCTCAAAAAGAAACTTGTCAGTAACCAAGCAGCTGTCAAAATGACACAACAGTTAAATGCACTGACACGGAACAGGTTCCGGGACCACATTCACAGGCGAATAATTGGAACCCAGCAAAAGAAATCTGTAAGAATGCGTACAAGATCCTTACACAGGTGATTATTTCCAAAGAATAAGTGGAATAGTGTGGAACAGGGCTGCTTCTGCTTTTCACACTTTCTTCAAGAAACAGGTCTTGTTCCACACTACTAGTATTTCATTTACTCACAGATTTCTTGAGTTGGGTACCAATTATTGGGCTGTGAATGTGGTCCAGGAAGCTGTTCCATGTCTGTGCATTTTGCTGTTGTGTCAGTTGGACAACTGTTTGGTTACTGAACAGTGTTGAGAGTAGATTATTGAAGTAATCCTATGTGCAATTCTTGTTCATTTTTATGAACAGAATTTTAAGATATGACCTTGTGAAAAATTATAAGTTATAATATAGCGCATTTTGGACACCATACACTGCAAAAAATATTTTACTCATCATTGAATAAAAAGGTCCCAACTCAACAGTTGAGTAAAAAATGAGCTCAATGTTGAGTATTTTTTTACTCATTTGTTGAGTTGTGACCTAGCTATATGAGCTCAATGTTGAGTAATTTTGTACTCAGCTGTTGAGTTTTTGCAGTGTATCCACAACATTCAAATGAGAAATGCAGTCAATGGAAGGTTACGTGTTTGTACAATAATTGTATTTTATAGATCAACTTACATATATTCTTTGTTGTGTTTCAGGTAACGAAGGGAAGGCTGGCATGGCAGCGATAATGCTAAAAGCTTCGCTCAAAGGCAACTCCACTTTGACATTTAACCTTACCAATTTCTATTCCTACATCACCAAGCATCTGCCATTATACGCATGCCCCAAGTTTCTACGCATAGTGCCTACAATGCCATTGACAGCAACATTCAAACATCAGAAATCAGCATTTTGCAGAGAAGGGTATGATTTAGATGTTATCTCTGATCCAATGTATGTTATGGATTTGAAACGAAAGACGTATGTCTCATTGACAGCCAGGGAACTGAGAGAAGTTTTGATTGGGAAAGCAAGGTTGTGATTGATGCTGTCAAGACGTCGACTCATCTTCAAGCACCAGTTGAGCGCGAGAAAGTGGCCTCTGAAATCGGCTGAATTGTTGGTGCTGACATTGATTTACCGATCAGTGGCATGTCTCTATCAACCTATTTTGAATTTTTCCTATAAAAACTTGATCCAGGAATTTTTGATAAAGGAGTGCCTTTTGACCGACGACGAAATAAATGTGTTAAAGGGGGTTACCCCCTCGAAAACTCAACGGTTTTGGCCCATTGTTTGCTATTCATGGCCGAATTGGTTCCTTTTTTTAAATTTCTTACAATTTTTGTATTTTTAAGTTACCGGCGCCCTTTGCTAGTCAAAAAATAGAGGGGCGCGCTGCCGCGCCCCTAAATCCGCCCCTGTGTACAATGGTCAAAATCCTGACAATACCAAGTCACTCCCTGTCATAAGAGGGGTCAGTTCATTCAAACTTGACACATACCACATACTTTGAGACAAAAGACAACACAAATTAAGTATTTTAGATTTCATACTGATCAGTTTATTAAAAATAGTTTTAAAAAAAATAGCAGTTTCGTTATGACATCATTTCACAAAAGTACAATAAAACCTGAGAATAATTTAAGGACTTCAACACAACTTGTTTATTTGGCTTACCAAGAGCACTTTCGAGGAACTTCCTCGTCGTCAGCCGATGTTGTTAGTTCTGATGTTGTTACATGTAGCTCTGTTTCTCTTGGAAACGGCCAAAAAAACAAGAACAAAAACAGAGCTAATATCGGCTGACGCCGAGGATGTTCTCGAAAGAGCCCCGGCAAGTAAAATAAACAAGTAGTGTTGAAGTCTAATTTTAAATCTCTCATTTTATTACCACTACATGTGAATCTGCAATTCTATACAATAAACCTGTCTTTCATTTGAACACTTTTAAAAGCAGGGAGAAAAGTGTTATAAAAGCCAAGAGCATTATTCAATTTATTAATTTCAAATTTGTTCATAACTTTATTATCTAGCTGATAATCCCATCAGGGTAAAAGTTAAATCTGGTTTCTTGCCTGTAATTAATTACCCCTGTAAATTCCTTGGATTGAAAATCAATCTGAAGCGATTGCACGCAGTAACAAATCCAAAATGAATGGAATCAAAAAATTTAGATTCACTATTTCAATTAGATATTGAGAGAGTGATGCATGGGCCTGGCAAAGAGAAAAAAACTGCAGGTCTGAAGAAGATGAGTCAATTTAAGACAAAATTGGAACATCAATGTTGCTATTGACTCTAAAGAGGAAGAACTAGAGTTACTGTGCTTCAAGAAGCACAAATATCAGGTGGCAGCTGATACAGCTGATGATATTAAATGTGGAAATGCTAAAAATGGAAGGATAGTTTTTGTTTATTTTGTTTAGGTCAGTGCTTCTTGTGGCCAAGTTTGGTCGAGATTGATGCAAGCGTCTGGCACTAGTAGATGGTTTGACGAAAGAATCAGAAGCAGATTTCAGTGCTCAACAATATATGATATAAAAAGGACACAGGGGAAAAATGGTAATTTGCATATTTCCAAAATGGCTGATAAATGCATGTCTCAAAATCTAATTGTATTCCTCTCATTATTAGGGTTCAGAAAAAGTAGAGTATATCACCGATGTACAGTTTGTAAAGGTCAAATTTTGGTCTTCACCATTGTCCACAGGGTAAAAGAAAATCAAAAATGCTCCAAATTTGATCAAAGTGGTCCGAGATTGTTCTGCTTGGAACAACTTTTAAAACTATATCTCAGATGTTTTGTTTCCTGGGTAACATCAGAAAATAGGTCAATAGCAGTGGCGTAGATTTCTTTTTGACATTGGGGGGACGGAGTTGGGAAAAAAATTATTGAAGTATAGTCAATGCAGCACATTTTGGCAAAAGAAGAAGTTTATGGTACAAATGCGCAAAAAAATTTTGCTATTTAGAAGCTAAACTGATGAAATACGGTGTAAAAGGAGAATAAATTTGCGCGAAGCACGCGAAAATTTGCACTTTTGGGGCTAAAATGGGCAAATATGAGGTTAATATGGTCAGAAACCCATTATCAGGCGCCAACATTGGGGGCCCCCTGACAAAATATTTTTTTTTTTTATCCCCCCCCGAGATCTACACCTATGGTCAATAGGCTTCGACTTTTTTTGCCCTGTTACCCAGGTAATGAAATATCTGAGATATGACAAACTATTCTTTGGTTAAAACGTTTTCCCAAGCGGAACAATATGAGACTCTTATTTTCAGATTTTTTTAAACTTGATAGACATTTAATGGAGACCAACATTTGACATTTTACCTTTATGTAACTTATGAACTGTACATCGGAAATATTCAAACTATACTTCTTCTGAACCCTAATGAGAGGGATACAATTCGATGGTTTTTATTCAAATTCACCCAATTTTGAAATTTGAGCCCTGCATAATAGCAGCCATTTTGGATATATGCAAATTACCATTTCCCCCCCCCCCCCAAGTCCTTTTTGGACATATTGTTCAGGAGGATATTTAGAGTGACTTGCAAGTAAAAACATGGTGTTCCAATGTTGTCTAGCTTAACCCATTATTTTAATCAAATTGACTCGTCCAAAGGGTTCATTTTTCATTTTTTTTTCCAACCCGATTTTTATGATCATAATGAATGCAGTGATACACAAAAACTTGTATAGCCCCCTCTCACAGGAGGGAATTGATACCTACCTACTACTTTCCAAGATGAATGCCAACCTGATAAATACCAACCTGCTACTCGTCTCCTTGTTATTACTCTACATTACTTAAATACAGGGTGTCCCAACAAAAGCAAACTTTTACCACCCATGTGAAACAATAAAGCATTGGTGCTATATATACTTGCATTGAGACCCAAAAACAAAATTCTTCAAAATTAAACTTTTTTTTAACCCATTGCTCTTGCAATACGTCTTCTAACCATTTTAAGTTGGCTTCATCACAGCATAATTTGAACTGGAAAAAATTATTGAAAAGAAAACCAACATTACATTTGTTGAGCCTGCTTTTGTTTAGACATGCTGTAATCTTATTTCAACTTTTATCTTTTGCACAAGCATATTTTGTTCCAGGGTTAGCTACAAATATACCAAGTTTATGCATGAAATTTCAGAGATATTGCAAATAAATTTCCTCGATTTCCCTATATGGCAGCAATACCGGTACATATGTATATATATAGCACACACGCAGTAGGCATAATATATTCTTTCCGTCAATCAGTTGGTCGCTCAAAAATCATAACGTTTGATACTTCAGGAGATATATTCAAAATTATTAATTCAGCATGGAGTTCCCAACTGTGGAAATGTTTGATGTTGCCCCCTTTTTCAGTGTATTATAAGCCTGGTTATGACCACCTACCTTATGTATAGGAAACAAACTGTGGTATTGCAATTCTTGTTATTGATACCCTGCCTAAAACCACCTTGAGCAAACTTCTTTTTAGACCGGACCCTACCCAATGACCCCCTTTCTTTAATCCTATTTCCAATGGCCCCCTTTTTTTATTTCCTGCTACCTACTTTTTTTTTCAAATCGGCTACCCATGACCCTCACTGGCCTTAGGAGCTGTGCAATATTAATTATGAGCCCTCTTGACCTGCAAAAAATCCCCCGGTACAAGCCAAATTTTTAGGATCACAATTTGCAAACCTTTTTAGATATATGTTGCACCTTGCATATTTAAGCGTTTCTGTACTGTTTTCCCAAGCTTTGTTAGAGCGTTTTATTTAAAAGGTGTCCCATGAATGTATCAAAAATCGCTCCCCCGCCCTTTTCGGCTCGCAAAAAATGTCTTGTCCCCCCAGTTTTACCCTCCATCCAGGGCTCATAATTATTGCACATCCCCTTGAGTTTGAGTAGTCTGCAACCCAATTTGAAAGTCTACTCAAAGTCCCCATTTTTAAATGCTGTTCCAAATGACCCTTTTTTAGAACATCTTTTTTATCTTTCCACTTTTTTAGAAAATCTTAACCAGGAGTCCCCTACTGCTGGTAGGTACATACCCGTCACCCGTAACCTATATGCACCCCCCCCCCTTTCTCCTGGAGACAAGTATAAGTCCTCTTGTCATGAGCTATTCCAGTTGAAATCCATATACCTATGGAAGACAAGCCCTTAACCTTCCACACAAGGAATGTGAATTTCAATTGGGGTGTTACGTAACGAGTGATTCCATTTGAAATCTACACTCCCTGTGTGGAAGATTAAGGTCATGTCATCCATAGGGAGTGTATGAATTTCAAATGGAATAGCCCAATCCATGCATTCAAAATGTAGGAAACAAAATCATCTTACAAATCGAGGGGTCAGTGACACAAAAACGTAACTCCATTTTCGCCGTTTAAAAAAAATGGTCCACATTAACTTATCCATTTCACTGGCCATTGATTTCAATGTGGTGCTAAAAGGAGTTACTTCCACGTGTTAATTTGAAAGTGCTAATGTTTCTAAAAATTATGATATCAAAATCTGCTTTTCGCAAAAAATGGGAGTTACGCCTTTGTGTCACTCACCCCTCAAAATGTGAAGTAGAAAGATATTGGGTGTTAATAAAACTAAATTCTTTATGTCATTAATTTACTTATGACTACTTACCTTCAATGTATGTATCTTTCAAGTCAAGCATACCATGATCACTTGGTAAAAAGCCGAGACTAGTCTCAGTGTAAAAATATCATCTTCAAAAAACCCTCATCAAAATGCAAAATCTTCCCAACATTTCAACTTACAATTTCAACACCTTATTAAAGAGAGTAATCATTGCTAGCAAAATGTAAGGCAATGTATTCCAATTTCAGGTCCTTAGGAATTTCAAATATAGCTACAGACTCCCCGGATAAATTCAAATTACCTCATTATGTGAAAACCGACCTGCTTTCCCAATAAGCAAGCAGAACCCATGATAATTTGTGACATTATGAGCACAAAAAGTAGAAGATTTGCAGTAGTTGTCTGATATTTCCCAAATATGTAGAGCCTGGAACTAATCAATTGCTGAAAACTGAAAAATAAAATCCCACTCTGCTCTTGAAGAAATAATTGCACAAGTTCTGGTGACTACACATCTGTTATTGCCCACTCAACATGATTAATGTTTTTCTCCATGCAGGTGCAAAAGCCATGAACATTCAAATCTTATGATTTTTCTTACTGAAAGCTGCAATACAAATTCTGTAAGCATTATATACATCAAAAATCACAAACATTATGGGAAATGCTTCGAGCAATCATGGACATTACAGATCTCAAGAATTTTATCGGGGATTTTATAACCACCACCAAGTTTTCTGCAACTTTTCATGGAGGGATTAAGAATCTCAATGAAACAGTCATTTGCATTTCAGGACATCATAAAAATTCCATTGAAATTGAAAGCAACCAACTTACTCAGATCATGACCTGCGCTACAACCCTATGCATGCCTTTAGAAGACCTAATCACATCATGTGATTGCCTGATAGCCAATGAGAGATGACAGTGTTTAATGACTCGATTTAATAGATTTGCCAATCATCACAATGACTTGAATATTCATCATAATAAATCATAAAATATGAAGGTGACAGCTGGTGAAAATGCAAAGCAATGATTGATGTGTTAAGCGGAGGCAATAGTGCAGATTCAGCAGGCTACCAACAAAAATCCATAGAGCATTGCAGGTTTCTTTCTCCTTCCCAATGTTCTTGCTTTAAATATACACTTAGTTAGCTCCACATAGACTTGTCTTTAAAAGGTCAATGCAGGGTAAATGTCAGTTTCCATCAAGATCACCAAATACAGCTTCAAACAGGGTTCCCATAGAATTTCATTTTAAATTTCCAAACTTTTCCATAGCTTAATCACAGAATTCCAGACAAAGCAACATCAAAGATTGTCCTCCAACCATTCAAGTTGACTGTGCTTGACATACCGCGGAAACATGGCATGTTGCCTCAGGGGATCGACGCTAAGTCAGGTACCGCGTGAGCAAACTCAAAATGGCGCAAACAGCGCAAGCGCATACAAAAGAAACTTCAGCAGAAGATAAAGCGATGTCGCCAGGTCTGTACGCTGTACCGGCGTCAGCTGAATTCGAGTACGCTTAGAGCGCACAGGCATGGAAAATTCCAATCTGTGTATTAATAATCTAAGGTGCTTGACTTATATCTTTCATCTGTTCGCATCATTTTGAGAAAGTTTCAATTTCCGGACCATAATTAAATAACATTTCCACAACTTCAAAATCTTCTCTGGAATTTCCACGACCCATTCTAAGTTCCACGATTTGAACCAATTCTTCAGTAAATTTCCATGATCTTTCTGACTCCATAGGAACCCTGTTTAAAAGACAACTAGAAATTTATACCAACTCTGTAGGAACCCCATTAACAAGATAATTACATATTCATCAGGCTTAATTCATTAATGATTAATCTACACCACATGGTGGTGATTAATGCTCAAAGTCGCAACATTAATTCCCTGCTGAAATCCCAGATTGTCTTAATGATGCAATTAGCCTATATTTGCAGCCTGCATTATATCTGTGCAATGTGCAGTTGTGGATTACATTTCCCACGGTATCTTCCAAATATGACACTGTCTGCAACTTTTAAGTGACTTCTTCACAAGACAAAATAATTATCTTTCCATGCAATTTGCAAACCACATTAAAAAAAATTAAACTACACTTCACATTGTACTCTTGGCACGCAAGATGCCACACTGTTGATGCCTGCGATGGAACCCAGCTCACCAATCAACTTACCACAATATCCTGTTGATATCATGCAGGCCCATAGCCAGGAATGATTGGGGTTTTGAGGGGGGTGTCGACTGCAGACGACATGTTTCAAATTTTTTTTTAAAATTCAAAAATTTCAGAAATGTAAATTGTCATGACCATATTTGGAATCAGCATGAAAAATGTATTAAAATGAGTACAAACAAGCCTAGTATTGGTTCAGTAGTTCTTAAGATAGCTCTTGATATTTTGAGAAAATATTTCAAGCGCATGGCTAGCACGAAGAGCATTAAAAAGTGGAATTCTGTGGTGCACATCTGTTGCCATCTCAGTAGTTGGGACACATTTTCAACATGAATCTCCAATTGAAGCCATTTGGTGCACATTTCAGTATGGTATTATTGGTAAATTGGTTAATAGACCATATGTATGCAAAGTCGCACAGTAACAAGCAGACTTTTTTTGTGGGGGTGCATCCCCTTCCCATGGCTAAGGGCCTGACATGATGTACAAATATAATCCATATTTCACAAGAGGCCTCTTGGACAGGCTAGCAGTAACTGGTGAAACATCTTGACTGCCTTCCATGATCCAGACAGGTGAAACAGCTTCACCAACTTCAGATGTAAGATACCAGAGCCTGCAAACAAATACTACAAAAATACGACAAGAACACTGCACCCAAATCTCACACAACTGATTGCAGAAAATCCCTTGATATTAACAAATACCACCCATTTTGAAGTTAGTGACCAACCTGAAACCATTTAAATATCTGCCAAAATAACTCTCTATGGTTGCTCCAAGGCGGACAGTCGCTAGAGAATCAAAAGTTAAGATCTCCGAAATTGACTTCTCCATACTCACACTTTGAAGAATTTGTAACACCCAAAAAGTAACTGTTCTAAAAAAAAGACATTCATGTCATTGAAATTTCCAAATTTGTGTGCCAAACCCAAGTTTTAGTTACAATAGTTGATATTTCATTAGTCTCAAAACCTCATCAGAACAATACCAGGCCATGAATCCTCCGAGATCTGGTAAAAAGGTGCTATATAAATCCGCAATTTATTTATTTACCATCCCAAATTTTGATATTCACGGTTTCAAGTTTGACAAATTTCTTATATGGTCCTACCAAAAATGGCTCCAATTCCCCTGTAAATTAGCTCCAAAAGATTACTAAAGTTGAACATAGAAATCGTAACATCCTTCACCAAGAAAGTGTGATCAAAATGCCTGCTTTTGTGCTACAAACCCAAATTTTCTTCATAATTTATTGATTGACATCCATCTCTTCAGCAACTTGTACAGGGTTCCCATCGACTCAAGTTTGAAATTCCATGGTTTCTCAATGAGCCAATCCCAAAATTCTGACAAATATGACAATAAATACTGGCCTCCAGCCATCCCTTGTTCAACCATGCTTGCTCCGAATTTTAAAAGAACAAACTCTTATTTTTTTGCTCATTCTTGAAGTCTGGAAATTAATTCCATGAATCTCAATAACGAAAATCAAAATTCTGTGACTCTTGACCCTTCTGTGGAATTTCCATGACCAAACTCAATATCTCATCACATTTCTGCCAATTTGTTAAATTCTATGACTTTTCTAAACTGTGGGAACCCTTTCATAAGAACATCACCTGTATCAATTTCGTTTTAAAATGTCTGAAAATCACATGAATGACAATTTTAACACATTTCTTGAAATAATCGGACCACATAAAAAAGTTTCCACAGATATAAAAACACCCTTAACCTGCATCTAAAATTTCACTCACTCTCCTCTCTGTGCAAATAGAAACACGTTACGTAACATACAAGAGGATATCGCACAGAAATGTTCACACCAAAGACGTCCAGAAATTCACTTACTACGATTTCTTTATTATAACACTTAAAGCTGCAAACTACAGGTGGGAAGAATCTCCACAAAGTTAACAAAATCTAAAACATGATCCAGAACATCTGATAACTATAATATTTTCCTTATGTCGCTCAATCTCACTTCATCACTGTTAAGCAATTGGCAAATACAATCAAATTTCCCCGCTTCTGATGTCTTGACTGTTGGAAATATCATGGAAAGGAATAACCAAACAGCTGATGACATAAAAGACTCTCAGAGACTCATCTTTCGATTTTCACATCTTTGTTTTCCATTTTACCCAGCTTGGATAAGGTAGATATACCCTTCGAACCACCATCTATGCAATGAATCTTTCAAACATTCCCACATATGCCAACATTAAATCTATCTTGCTGTATTCCATTTTGGAGTTGACTTGATGAAGTGTTACTGAATGGATAGTGGATAGCATAGTATTGATCTTAAACATCGGACTTCAACATTCAATTCCAATAATATACTCAAGTCATTGTGAATTTGATGATTACTTCTCCCGAACAAATCCTTGACAAGTCTTACGATGTTTAGATCACACACCAGCAAACGATATATACATCTGGTAATAGTAATACGTGCTAACAGAAAGTATACATGACCTTAAAAATACTAGCTTCTATACTTATATCGCAGATTACAAAATACACCATACGATTTTATCAGTGTTGCTACAATCGAAATGCAATGCACAATAATACACATCATTTCCAGGACATTTCAAATTTTGCATTTCACTCATTGGTCGCCATGACACAGATACAATATTTTTCCTTGGCAAACAAGAAGTTTCACATACCGGGTACTTAGTAACAACAAGATATATAATTATACCCAAAACACAGCTTAGAAACCATGAAGTCTCCATATCCTTTTTTTCTGTAAATGATATTGATATCATATGTATCCAAATGCGATTAAATGACATTTCATCTTGGAATTCCTGACATCCATTAACTCCTAGGATAAAAACGTTAATGAAATAGTCACCGGCAATGAAAGCTTATTTTTCCAATTATGATCAAATATCTTCAGTGGAGACAACCATAACACATCTGAAACCATCCACTAAACATTATGAAGGAGGTTTTATATACTGGAAATAAGTACCATCCCAAATCGACAATACCTCTTAAAACCCTTTATTTTCAATTTGCAATCGACATTGGAAAATCGGAATTGTTGTTTTCTGAAATGGTGCAAATTCCATACGACAAGCTCAATTTTAACAATTTTAACATTACTGATAACTTATCCAAAACCGACATTTAATCATTGGTTCCAGCTGTTTTGTTTTTATATAACATTACATCAATCAAAAGGAACATCCAAAAGCCAGAAGCACAAATACTTATCAAATCTTGCATTATTATAACCAGGTAAACATACTTGCAAACCTGCCATGCTCATTTCCTTTAAAACACATGTGCATCATCATCTGATTTAATCACCATACTTTTGTATAACTTCTTCTGTAGCTTCAAACATATTCCATTTGATTAAATGCAGACCCTACAAGGGAACAACTTTGCTGATGTCAATCATATCATATTGCATAAAATCAAAAGCATCTTACATGAAGTTTTTAATACCTGTGACTGATTGCGAAATCAGCTGCTGTGAACCAATATTGAAACCAGTTGTGCTTAACTTCATCATCAACTTTGCCAGATTAACAATCCTTAAACACAACAATTCTACACAATGTTTGCCAAAACTCGTGCTTGGAAATCATCTTGGAACTACTTTTGCAAGAAATGTAAACTTGTGCTTAACGTCATCACTCACAATAACTGGATTAATGATCCTACATGACAATACAAATGTTACATGATAATACCATATAGTTCTTAACAAAACTACAAAAGAGCTGAGAATTTCTTTTGCAAGAAATGCCAATTTGTGATCAATTTCTGTGTCCACTTTGCAAAAATTTAGGAGCCTTTGTGACAATACAAATGTTACATGATAATACTAGGTTTCAGTTCTTGACAAAACTCCACTTGGAAAACAGCTGTAAAACATTTTGCAAGAAATGCCACTTTGTACTAACGTCATTAATAATCTCTATGACAAGACAAATACTACATGATAATACTAAGCAGTTCTTCACAAAACTAGACTTGGAAAACTGCTGTGAATCATCCAATTTTACAAGAAATGCCATTTGTGCATAACTTCAGCATCCACTTTGTCAAATTAATGATCTTTTATGATAATACAATTGATATGTGATAATACTTACTATTCAGCTATTGACAAAAATACTTTGGAAAACAGTTGCGAAACATTTGGCAAAATAATGTCAACTTGCGTCAAACTTCAGCATCCACTTTGCCAAATTTAGGAGCCTTATAACAGTTCTTGGCAAAACTCTTACCTGGTTAACAACTGTGAAACATTATTGCAAGAGATGTTATCGAAGCTACTGAATTTCACTGCCAACTAACTGAATAAGATCCTTGTCATGGTAATTCTACAGTTCTTGACAAAACTCTATTTGAACTTCGGAACACCGCAGCCTGTGAAATTGTTTTGCAAGAAATGCCAATTTGCACTGAACTTCAGTACCCACTTTGCCAAATTAGAATCCTTCATGACAGAAAATACATGTTACATTTGACCAATAGCTGTTAAACATTTTGCAGGATACGCCATTTGCCCTAAACTTCATTGTTTACCAAACCCTTATGACAATACAAATATTACATAATAACAATTCTTGACAAAACTATTACCTGGAAAACAACTGAAAAAATATTGCAAGAAATGTTATTGATGCTAATGAATTTCACTGCCAACTTACTGAATAATATCCTTAATGACAATACAAGCTTGTCGTGATAATTCTACACAGTTCTTGACAAGACTATTCGGATTTCGGAACAAAGCGGCCTGTGAAATTGTTTTGGAAGAAATGCCCATTTCTGCTGAACTTCAGTATCCACTTTGCCCAATTTAGAATCCGTATGACAGACACTGCAAATGTTACATTTGGTGACAAAACTGGGAAAAACAGCTGTTAAACAGTTGGAAGATAGGCCATTTTGTCAACATTGCTAGATTTATACCAATCCCTTATGACAATACAAATGTTACATGATAATACAATTCTGTTCTTAACAAAACTCTACTTGGAAAAACAGCAGTGAAACATTTTGCAAAAAAGCCAATATGAGCCAAACTTCAGCGTTCATTTTGTCAAATCAAGGATCCTTTACGACAGTTCAAATGTTACAAAATACTGAACAGTTCTTAACAAAACTTGCACTTTGAAATCGGCTATGAATCATTTGCAAGAAATACCACTTTTCACTTAACTTCATTGCCCACTGTGCCAAATTAACTTTAGTTGGAAAACAATGGTAAAAACACTCTACATGAAGTGCTGTTTATGGTGCTGAATTTCACTGCCAACTATGCTGAAAAAATCCTTTAATGACAGACAATACCCATGTTACATGATAAAAATATACAATTCTTGACAAAATTCTACAAAAACATCAGCTGTCAACCAATATTGCAGGATTGCCATTCCAATTTTCTTACTTCGCTGCCCAACATAACCAAATTTAGTTCATTAATGATGATACAAATTTTATATGGTGATTCAATACGCTGACAAAATGGTACAAAGCTGAAAAATAAAGTAAAACCAAATCATATCCTTCCATATTCAAATCGATGATTAAGAGCACTGTATAAATAAGTCAAGCCAATTTTTGGTTTCAATCTTTTAGCAAGGCAGTTGTACATACTACTTCTTTTTGTGAGAGAAATATAATCGTTGAAGCACTTTGTCAAATCTATGCACCTCTGAATGGCTATATTCCACACTTTGATTTTGGATATTTTCTCATTTCCCTTCTAAAGAGACGTAAGATCAAATTCACATTTTTTTCCAAAAACAAATTCCAAATACATGTCCTAAAAAACTGCTAAAGTTTCTTCCTGCAACAACAACCATAAACCTGCTGACTTGGTCTTTCTCAAATTTACATTGCGAAGTAACATCTTAGCAGATACGTCGACACAACCCAATCTCCAAATACAATGTGTCAGCAAAAATAACAATTTAATCTTAATAGTACCATAAAAAATGTACACGCTACACCTAAGTGCCTGTGAACGCAACAATTTAAGATGTACACATAATCAGCATAATGACGACTGTGCCCATAAAAGGTTCAACCTCCTAGCGAGCTTACATATTAGATATAGTGATGGCAACATACTAACATTATACAAAATATCTGCTTACATAGAAACTGTTATAAGTAGCCAAAGGCCTTCAAATATACAATGTGATAGATGCCTTGAATATATTACAACAGGACAAAACACCACTTACCAAAAATAACACCCAGCAAAATCCGACCATAATTTTGTTAAAAATTCAAACACTCAAATAGTTATTTAACACGGGTTCTCATTTTGCTGTTGCTCATTCATTACAGGGTTACTTCTGAATCGAACGACGACGGGACATACACAATAAATCAAGATCCAATGGCTAAAACCACCGACCACGATAACAGACATTACAGATGTGCAAGAAATCCAAATATTCTGAGTTACTATATTAAAACAAGAGAACTACGGCTGCGATTTACAAAACTACTGACATAGATCGAGACCGTTGCAGCAAAAACGAGATGTGACTGTACAATGATGAGGCTGCCTCCCGATGGGAACCCAAGAAATCAATTCCACCGATATGATCAATAACAGTCCAGCTGAACCTCAATGTTCCTTCCATCCAGATTGGCACCGTTCATTTCACCTGTAAAAAGCTTAGTCAAGGAATGCTACACAGAAAGAGAAAGATTAACAGACCTGGGGGGAACACCTTATTATCAGCAAATTGGTCAATAGGCCTCAATAGATCCCGGCCTATTTCTTTTTCAGTTTCAACGTTGATTGATTTTTGCTATGTTGCCCACAGTAACTAAACATCTCTGATTGTGCAATGCTGTCTTTATATTTGAATTGTTAAATCAAAACGGATATTTTGACATCTCTTTAGTCAAAATTGGAGAATTTTTATATTTTTGACCAAAATTTGATCTTTTTGGAAATAACTCAAGAATTGTACACCATACATAAGTCAAACAATACATTTTCTTTATCTTCATACTAAAGTAATATATTGATGGTTTTGAACACAATACGAGCAAGTTTGAAATTTGACCCTATGTATAGTTTGATGAGCTTTTCCTTCATTTCATTTTTGTATACCCCATGATGTCAACTATCTCCGGTAGCAGTGCAGACCCCCCCCCATCATCTTACTATAAATAGGCGAATGTTGTGTGTTTGTGGGTGTGTATGTGAACGAACCAGCTCCGTCAGTTTCGATCCAAATGTCGTCAAATTCACACGGGAGATCAAGGAATATACGACAATGTGTTTAAAGTTTATTTGGTTGAAAACGGTCAAGTATTGGCCTCAAAATCCGGGCAAATATATAGACCCCCTAGCGGTTGTTTGTTTACGGGCTATGCCAACCAACGCGTCCACTTGGCTAGCAGAAATCGCGCCCTCGTTAGCGGTTCGGCGTACCGCGCGCGCGACTTGACTCGCACGCGGGTGCGCATAGCCAACTTGCACACGGGTACGGTTTATGGTATATGGGATGGGATAACGTGATTAGGCCTACTAAATATCGTAAGGGTACAGGAGGAAGGAAGGAAGCATTAGGCCCTATGCCTATAAATAGTCTCTATCATCATGTTATCTGTTCAGCGATTCTTCCCGTTTTAGTAATCGGTCCCGTTAACTCAACCGCTAGTGATACCAAATCCCCCATTTAAGAAGATTAAGGGGCCACTCTAGCTCACATACTATAATGGCCATTCTTATCATATCTGTGATTGGTTCAATTTATGACATAGGCCTCTTTGTAACCAATCAAAATCTTTCTTCGAAGCCAATAATTACATAACAACCATATGTATCAAATTAGTGAATCAGAAATCAAAAGGATACGGATAGCCCTGAGAGCGTCTTCTGGTTCCTCAAATCGGACCATACCAAAACCACGGGACTTGCCCTTCTCATCCTGAGCGATCTCAGCATAACGAACAGGAGCTGCGGAAGTAAACATAATGTATCACTTAATTATACTGTTAGCAGGTGTTAGTGATTGGGCTATTCCATTTAAAATCCACACTATCCCTGTAGAAGATTTTTGGAAATATCTTCCACAGGGGGAATATGTTTTTCAAATGGAATTGGTCAAAGTTAATCATTTTGAAATGGTTTTACCTATATCTTCCACAACTGGAGTGAGTAGTTGAAATGGAAGTTACCCAATTGTCTGTTCTATTCGGAACTTATACTCCCTCTGTGGAAGACTTCAGCTAAATCTTCCACATGGGTAGTGTGGATTTTAAATGGAATAGCCCATTATCAGAGCTACTTCAGATAAAATCTAAGCATTATAATAGTGTTGCCTCAATGTTCATCTTCCGTATACCCCCTCCCCACCAATCAATGTATGATGAAGATAAGCACATTACACAGTTTGAGATATAAATGTGACTATTTCCAATTAGGCCTATAACATGTTTGAACATTTTTTTTCTGAGATTATAAGAACCTAGAAGCAGGATACTTTACAGTTGATGATTGTGCAAGCTGTATGAATGCATTTACTGACTGAGCATTTTCATGTACCTATACGCTGGCGAAGTGATGTAATACATGTATGTAATCAGATAACTACCATAGCAATGGGTGAAAACAATTTTTGAATACATCGCTGCACTACAAGCAGGTTGCACTCATCACCTGTGTATGTCTGCAATCATAGATTGAATACAATACTGGTCTTTTCAAAGATACTAACCTTACAGGTGTGAGTGATCAGCATGATACAGGTCAATGCAGAGGTACCGCATGAACGTACCAGTGCAGCACGGTATATTCAAAAATAATTATTGTTTTCACCTATTGCTATGGTAGTTAAACCGATTATTACATAATTTTGCCAGCGTATACACTCAGATCATGGAAGTTTCTTGTTCTACGAGAGGCCTCTCACAAAAGAATCCTGAAGCAGAAGCAACTTTTGAGCATAATCATTTACCATTTATGAAATCCACATCAAAGGTTCCAGTAACCCTTTACCTCTCACAAAGGCATCTGGAAACTCAAAGGCATCTGGAAACAGAGGCTTCTTAAGCAATAGAAACAAATTGGTTCGATCTTTCGATTGACCATCGATGCTTGGTCGATCCTTAATATTTATGAAATCAATTAATTGACTATTGTTAATTGTTATAACACATGAGTTTTTGCCTGTATTGATATTGAAAGATATAAAATTAGCATTAATTCTGATAAATTAGTTGTTAGTTCATTAATAACAAGCATCGAAGCAACATCGACGGTCGATCCAAAGATTGAACAAATTTGTTTCTGGTGCCTTAATAAAAGATACCTCTGATGGAAGATTGTTAAACAATGGGCCTCAAGGAAGAACAGATGATTAATTGTGTTTTCAACTGATTGAGTGTCCCAGGTTAAAGAAGAAATAAAACAAACAAACAAACAATTTTTCACAATGTATTCCTGTGTGATGCTTCAGTTTTGTGAGCTGTTCGTAGTGGTGATTGCACAGTGTAACCCACATTATAACCTGCACTACAAGATTCCTATTGTGGCTGCCTGCACAGGTACACTGTCGCTAAGGTACCTGACTGGAACACACAAAGTACCTACACAGTACCAATGCTGCTACTGCATAGGACCCACCAGCTGTGGTACTGCACAGTACCGGCCCGGTTCCTTGCAGAGCAGTTAGAAGGTTACTTGAGTTAAGTTTGTGTAACTACTCTTGAATAAATCTTGATTGGTCAAAATAGTATTGTGAAGATTCTGTAAGTTGCAATACCTACCTGTTTTCTTGAATCGATCTTTCAGTTCTTTCCACGAATAGGCAAATGGAAGCTGTCAAAAATATCAGGCAAAATGAAAATATTGCAGTCAGTCAATTAAAGCCTTAATGTACGATTTCCTTCCAATTTTAAATTTGTTATTTTATACTCAAAATGCTGAAATAATACAAGTAATAATTGACGCAAAGGGTTTTCTGTCCATTTTGAGCTGATATAACAAGGTAAAGTGAAAGAAACCCTACTGGTTATTTTGGCTGTTTAACATGCAGTTCTATGGAAGGACATAAAGTCATAATCATGAATTATGACTGTATGTCGAACTTTGCTCTGTTGACCCACAAACACAACAAATTTGACTGATTCCATTTAGGTGCAAGTTAGGACATGTGTAAACATTACTAATATGCCAAAAAATCAAGTTTAAAAAAAATTAACCAATTTCATATTATAAGATCGTATATTATATATCGTAACATGACATTGTGAGAGCCAGGTCTGTTAAAAGTATACAAAATGTGCCACATACATTGCCTACCATGATACACCATTCTACCATTAATATATTGACATACAACAACATGTTCTCATATAATGAGGGTCACTTTTTAATCTATTAAAATTTCAAGCAACCCTATGTAACTAGGAGTGCACGGAGGCGCAGCGGTATAGACTCATAATTGCAAGCTAGCTTGTGGTCATTGGTTCAAGTCCCAGCAGTGCCAACATGTTGTGCACTTGGACATGGTGCTTTACCTCGCTTGCCTCACCCCACCCATGGGAAGCTATTACAGGATAATTACAGTCTAAGTACCGAGAGGAGTAGCACTATGGTTTTGCCCACATTGAAGTGAAATTACTTTGATGTCGAGGGGTCAGTGAGACAAAGTCGTAACTCCATTTTGGCGATTCTGAGAAAAATACGTTTAAATTAAGATAATGGTCCACATTGACTTGTGTAGTAAAGTCTCTGTTTCACTGGCCATTGATTTCAATGGGGTGCTAAATGGGGTTACTATTATGTGTTTATTGGAAAGTATTCATGTTTCTGAAAATTTTCATATTTGCAAAAAATGAAGCTAATCTTTGCGTCACTGACCCCTCGATGCAGGGTTCGGTTTTTGCTGGCAAAAACAGGCAAAGTGGCAAAAACCTGGCAAAAACTATTTTTGCCCGGTTTAAACCGGCAAAAATGGCAAAAACTGGCAAAAACTCACACATAGTCACTCAAATATTAAAAAGTGACACAGAAAGCTCATAAACAGTAACACACATCTTTCAACGAATCATTCAACATATTTTTTTTTCATCAAGTCCTTAAAATGAAAAAGTTTTGAATTTGATACATGCCACATTTCGATTAAATGCACTTGAGCAATGAAAACGCATGCCTTTAATTTCTTAATATATTGCTTATAATTACAAAATCTGGCCTTGTTACACTCGGGAACTTATTTTTGTAACTTAATAATTTGTTTTGAGATGAAAAAATTGAACTATAAATCACTTTTTTAGTTTTTGCCATTTTTGCCGGCAAAAACTGTTTTTGCCAAGTGGTTAAAACCACGTTTTTTTCCACCTGCGGCAAAAACCTGCGAACCCTGCCTCGATGTATATCAGTGGTGGTGGAATAATTTGTTGAAGTGTACTGGTACCCTACAGTGAAGTGCACGTTAAATCGCCAATATTTATTTCATTCCACAACAGACAAATAATCATATTACATCAACTCAATTTTTCACCTTTGAAATAGTTATTCAGGTATATCAGAAATACTTACATTTCTAATGAAGACTTGGCAGCCTCCTTCTTTAGGTGTTCCAAATCGGCTTCCACGTTCTCCTCTGCCTCCTCTATCCCTGTCCCCCCTATCCCGTCCTCCCCTGTCCCTGTCTCTATCCCGTCCCATTCTTCCGCCGCCACCGCTGCCACCACCGCCGCCTCCTAGCAAATCATCCATTCGTCCTCCACCCATACCACTGTTTCCTCCTCCGTAGTTTCCAAGGAGACCACCACCTCCCCCTATTCCACCTAGTCCTCCCATCCCTCCAATACGACCCATGCCCATTCCTCCCCCAAGGCTGCTACCAGAATCACCCAACCCTCCAAGGCCCATGCTGCCGCCACCTCCAAGTAAATCGGTTCCAAGCCCACCAAGATCCAGTGAGCTTTGTCCTCCGCCTAGACCACCGCTTCCCAAAGAACCCAAACCGCGGTCACTGCCAAGTCCTGTAGTACATAAAACAAAACACATGCAGTGTAATCTATTAATTACAGATGATAATGTCAACACCGTGCTGCTTTCAATATGAACTGAAAAGCAAATACAGATTACCTGCAATTAATTCTACAACTCCAGCAATGTTTCTTGGTCAAGGAAAACAAACTATTTCACATTTAGAGACGGGTTCAACAATAATATATACCAAATAAAATAGGTTGTCATTTGATTGGTTAAAAGAATATGCTAGGCTAGACTAGGATGTATAGGACAAGTCTAAGTTTGTCAGAGTGACGACTAGGCCCCAGACCAGAGGAGACTTAAAGGCATTCATACAATGCACTATGATTGGGAAATTTGATCAATATAACCTAATTTTAAAGGCAAAGTCCCCATTGCCACACACACAAAATGGTCATTTTAAAACTGCAGCCAACGAGCTAATAGTTGAGACTTAAGACTGATATTCGATTTTCTTACAGGAAACATTCATATTGTCCCACTGCATTAATTTTATTTATAAGTCTCAATGTTTTCAATGTTAAATAATAGGATGAAAACACCAGATATTTGCACACAATCCCAATGCAAGGTATGGTCAACTTGCCACATGTGTACAAAAGCCAGACATACCAAGGTCAGAAACCCCATTGGGTTATGGGAATGTCTTCCATCCTCTGGCCGCAGTCCGTAGACCACGGCAAGGCTTCAGTAGTAGAACTAGGGCCTATGGTTGGATTTAGGAGCAAGCATTTATTTATTCTTACCAACTATTTCCTCCAGATGATCCTTATATTTGCGAATTATCATTCAATCGATATAATGGGCACATTCAATGTGATTTTTTAAGTCTGTGACGATGACTTTGAAGCTTAGAAGTTAGGCCTAAGCCTAGTTTTAGCAAGTTTAAGTAGGGATGACCATCATAATTTCATGTTGCCCCTATTGCTACAAACGATTGTTTTATGGAAAGAACTCATCAACAGAAGTATTTTGGTGGTTAAAAGGTCAAAATCGGTCAAAAACTTTTCGAATTATGAATTTTCAAAGTTTCCCATTCTGACCGGTCATTGGAACGAAATAAATTGACAAAGTCTAAATATAGCAATGTGAGCAAACTTGGTATAAGCATATATTTACCTTTTATATTTCTTTATTTTAATATATATGCAAACATGAAACAAGCATATTGTGAAAGTATCAAAGGGTTTCTTATGAAATGGCACTTTACTAGTCAATAGCATTAAGTATTTCTTCAAACCGAGGCACTGAAATCATGCTTTTAGAAAACATTTGCCAAAAATCATGCATAATGGCCAAAGTGGCACAAAATCAAAAGTCCAGGTGAACTTTTTTTTCCACAACAATATACACTACACATAAGAAAAATACTAATGTACTACAAGAGATTTTCAACATAGGAATCCAAACAATCAAGTACCAACATGCACAGCTTTGTCCTGATATCACTTCTGGGGTTTTAACAAAATGTTTAACCTCTATTGTGATTGGCAGCAGCATAAGGTATCTCTTTGATAGCTGATAATGCCCAGCCATTCAGCAAATGGCTAATAACTGACCTTGATAGGCTTGAATGAATACTGTCATGTGCTACAAAACCATCACACTCCAGGGCTTGGTCACTTTATATGCTACAGGGAGCACAATACTTTAACAATGGAGTGAAAGACTCATTATTGATTTAGTAGCGTATTTTAAAAGTACAGCTCCTGTAACGTGTATAGCAGCAAGTCAGTGCAGATGGTTTAAATATAAGAAAATGTTTAGGGTTGAAATCAGGTGAAAAATACATCAAATGAGCACGAAACTTCACATTTATGTTCAGAAAGGTGTCTTCTTAGCATGATTCGAAAGGAATATGGAAATTCCAAAGGGAAGCTGGTGATTTAATTTTTAACTCGAGATCTACTTGTTCAATATTTTAACCTTTGTACAGAGGGTATGATAGAGGTATTACTGGCAACTCTGCCAAATTTCAGCTCAGTAGGCCACGTTTTTCACCTGAAATTATTGACATGAATATTTTGTGCCATTCTTGAGCAGTGCTGAACTCAGCCACTGGCAATTAAGCGCACTGTGGTGATGGACCAATTTTGATTCGCACTTACAGGAAAATTAAATAAGTTATGTTGCTGTAATTTGCAAGATAGTTACAAAATATAATTGGCATTAACTTCCTCAATTTTTACAGACAAATATTGAAAAATAAAAGAATGAGATCAATTTAGAAATGTCTGTGCAAGCAGTGCACAGTTGAGCTCCCTGCATGTCTATGGGAGTGTTCTAATCAAGTTGATGGTTCATTGGTCATCCCTAGTTTAAGCTTCCATTCCTATTTTCACTGCACTTCATAATGCTGACAGCTTGTAGAGTATCTTCATCCGATTCATTTTAAAAACAAGTTGGTTTTTAGGTCATACTATTTATGCTGTACTTGTGCAACTCTGACTCACCAAAATACAATTCAGACCCCCAACTTTCAGATTTTCTGCAAGTTTGGGGGTCCCTGTGGACTCTGGAGCGATTTGTTCTAGCGCTACCCCCGAGTTGGAAGCGTAATTCTCTTTTGATCCAGTCTATTTGGCCACAATTTCTCTGTGTCAGTGCTTGCTTGTTTTGTTTTCACCAGCTCGGCGGACTAGCGATGTTGCATGGCGTCGTCAAAACAAAAATCAGTATCTTCTATGATCTTAATGTCGCAATTAGCAGTGAGGCATTGTAAACAGTGATATTATTCAATCGAGAATGAGATTTTAAAATGACTATTCCTCAGGAATAGTTTTAAAAAAAGATATTCATTTTTGACGTAATTCTTAAAATGGGGGCATAGCTAATTCAATTAATGCACTTTTAACCAATCAGATGACGGGAATCTATATATGAGGTATATAACAACAACTATTACACTGTAAATAAGAATTTAAAACAGCAAATAAAAAGCTTGCTTGACAAGACAAGGGGGAAATGGGCTCTTCCAGTTGAAATGATCCACACATCCTCTATGGAAGACATGACCTTAGTTAATTCCAACACAGGGTGCGTAGATTTCAAATTCACCTTCCCTGTTTTAAGATCATGTCTTCCATAGGGTGTATATTGATTTCAACTAGAATAGCCCATTTCTTTTTCTGAAGGCTGAAGACAACCAGTTTATAATGTTTAATAGAAAACTAGTGCGCTATTGGGCAGGAAAAACCTCCTATGTGCTTGTGGCCCCTGAACATGTTTAAAACAAAACTGCCTACAGGTTACATAGGAGGTTTTGCTTTAAGCATGTTCATGCCTCATTATTGAACTTGAGATTTGCTCCATGACCATGACCTACATAGAGATGACAACAAGTTAAAGGAACACTCCATCAATCACAACATTATGCCTTTTATGTTAGGAAAACAATTATCAAGCAGGAATTACATGGTTTTATTTAAAACAAACTCCTATTGACCATAAAAACAGCCAGCGCTCAACACACAATATTCAAAATTCCTGTGCCGAAATTGCCTGTGGCAATGACGTCATGGTTATTTGTGCTCAATTGTCGTCAGCCTTCATTGTGTTACTGGGACGTCATTGCCTGGGAAATTTGAATATCGCATGGTGATAGACAGCTGTTTTTATTCATTTTTAAGGTTAATATGAGTTTGTTTTAAATAAAACCATGTGGTTTGTGTTTGATAATTATTTTTCTAACATATAAGGCATAATGTTGTGATTGCAGGAGTGTTCCTTTAAGTAATGCAAGCACAATTGAGACACAGACAGACATGTACACACAGGTAACCCTGAAGCATTGCACTCTAACAGAAAGTGCATAATGGCTCTGGCTCCCAGTTTGGGTGTTTAGCAGCTGTACTAACACAGGAATTTAAATTATCTTGGAACACTGAGAGACTTGAGCATAATATCAAACAAATTTGTTCTGGACAGGTCCTATCTTTTTGGCAAAAACATTGAATTTTTCCTGGAAAAGATGAAAGAGACATACTTTTTAAATTGACCTAGGGTGAAGCAATAGAGGTCCATAACAAACTCATTGGCTGTTTACAAACAACTTTTTATTTCCTTATATTTTGTTTTGGTCTTTTTCTAAGCCATATACATTGTACATTGACTAACTATACACGAAACGTAGCAAAGTGAGTTACAAAAATTTCAGTTCCAGTATATTTCAAAATGTTTTAAACTACTGGATGAATAATCTACATCAAGATACACTACATACTATGTATGGCAACTAAAATCCAAACATGCTGTGGACCTTTTGCTTTTAAGGAGCAACTGAAGAATTTTGATTTCCCATTAGAGGAACGGTAAATTTCACTTTGAACGCATCAATTCTCTGAATTAGGGGTTACTTTTTTCCACAGCCACCAATTATGCCCTACCTAGTAGGACTACAACAAGTCTTTTCAACCCTCACTTCTATATCTGTTTTTTTCTGTAATGGCTTTAAGAACAACAAGAAATTCAACATGGCAGCATTTTGTTGGGAATAGTATACGAGTCATGTGTTCTGCCCTTCAAAATCATGTTCAGCTGGGTCTCAGAGTTTCCTTGAATTTGAACATGCCAGTGCTACTTTTCTGGTCCACATATATACATCACCTATGTGATGTCAAAACAGTTGACATAATACACACATCCCTACAAGACACATACACATCTTTGCTGTAAAGGCATGTTTGAAACCTGTGAAAGTGCTAGTACATGATGTTATAAGTCAATAGATCACCTAAAGATAAAAGCACTGTGTGTACATTGTGGGGGCAATGGATCATCCGTAAGATAAAAGCACTGTGTTGATGTACATTGTGACCCGAGTGCTAGGGAGGGCTTCAGTGCAGATCGCTGGTTTATGACTCGACATTGCAGTCCCAGGTTTTGTTATGTTACAGGGACACATGTCCAAAAGAACAGAAACACAAACTATGACCTAATGTGCCAAACATCTACTGACTCACCCTCGTACATAGATTGCAACACATCTGGGAAGAACAAGCAGAAAACAAAAGAATGTTGACCAATCAACTTCAATTTCCAAGGATCTTTCTTTACTCTGGCTTCCATTATCAAATCTACGACACCGGTTTGGAAGATTGCGCTTTGCCAATAGAAATGAGGCTACATCTTTGCAACAACGTTGGTCATATCTCAACACGTGATTTCATCAAGAGTATGAACCGCTACCTGGACACTATTATATTTACACATAAATCTTGAGCTGACTGGACAACATGTTTAGCGATTTGTTAACAATGGCCATACAATGTAAACTACATCTACAACAGCTAAGTTGGATGAAACATCTACATCTACTAAATGGAAAGTATTAAGACAGTAGTGTGTTCAGAAAAGTGCTGCTGTACAGTGAAAACTACATCTAAGTGTGACAGGATGGTGCATCTACACGATAATATGTCTTCTACGGGAAGGATTAGCCATGTTCATTAGGCACTGATGATCCAATATGATAGACATCACCATGGATACGAAACATCAGAGAACACAACTGCTTGCACATGCCTCCTATGGAAGACACTATACAACTGAAATTATAGACTCACCTCCCAGATTCAATCGGTCAAGACCACTCAAGCGGTCACCCAGACCACTCAATGCACCCCCAAGACCGCCTCCCAAACCCCCAAGACCTCCAAATCCACCAAGACGATCAAGACCTCCACCGCCCCCGAGACCGCCCATGCTGCCACCTGGAAAAGGAATTAGAAGATGCAAAGTCAATTAATCCTTATTTAAAGCGTATTATGCGATGATTAGTCGTTACAGCGCTTGAAGCATTAAGACCAGTAACTGGCAAATAACTTTTGTTTCAATCAAAATGTCACGTTTACATCAACTGGTAGTCTCGACTTGGTAGCCTGATAATGAAAGAATCTGTCTCATTAATATCTTGTCAAGTTGCATTGCTCTCTCTCTCTTTCTTGCTCACTCTTCCTCCTCTCGTTCCTGGTTAATACACATTGTTTAAAACAGCAGAGAACAAAACAAGAACAGGTAATATATAAAATATTGATAAATTGTGCTTTACAAATCCACTAGATTAAAGCACAATTGTGAAGCACAATTTACCAATATTTGATATCTAACAATCCTGATGAACTTATTCAAGGAGAACAGGCAAATTTAGTTACATTTAGAGTGCTCAAAAATCATGCTTACAAGTTACAAAGCTTGTTCGATCGTCTATTATTGACAAGTGCCTTTTGCAATAGATACTGTACGACACAACCTGATCTGACTCGGCGATTTCAACATCAGTTATTAAGGTACTGAGCATGTGAGTAAGGCAAAAAAAAAAAAAAAGGTTTGTTTGTCCATAGAGGCTTATGAAACAGTTGGGTCGGTAGGTCGGATTTTTTTTTTCCTTTTTACAGATATTGCACTTGAAATTGACAATTTGAAGACTGGTAAATAAGTCAAAACTCACAGCACTTTACTGGTTTAACTCTTGAGATGGTTCTGCATGTTATACTGTTCATTTTCTTTAGATTTTCTTTCTTTAAATTTATACTAACCACTGTTTTACTAGCCATTCAACACGAATAAAAAAAAAACCCCAAAAAACACGGTCGGGACCCCGGTACACGGTCGGTCGGACGTGGACAAACAAACAATTTTTTTTTGCCTAATAGTAATAACTCTATCTTCTGTTTGGATCAGATTGTGCCACATAAACCCTCAGAAATGAATTCATAGTCAGTCAGTTTTGATACTTGTACTGGAATGTGTGAAGTGTGGAATATCAGTACATTTCGTATTCCATGATACTATTGCTTTCAATACTGGTGCGTTACTGCGTCAATTACATAATGCACTCACCACCCATGCCCATACCGCTTCCCATGCCGCCTCCCATTCCAAGGCCGCCGCCTCCTCCTCCTCCTCCGCCGCCGCCACCACGACGGCCGCCACCACCACCACCACCACCACCACCACCGCCGCCGCCTCCTGTCAGAACCTCCAAACTTGGTCCAACGCTGCCAAGCCCAGCTGTCATGTGCAAGAAAATACATAATTCAAATTGTAAGAAGAAACAACTTAACCCAATGGATGAGAACTACCTGCCGATTGGCCAAAAAGAAGTTTTCATTATCAGTTGGACCAATTAGCAACATTGTTAGAATATTTTCACCACACAAAAAAATTTGCAAAGCTCCATTCTGATTGGTGATTAAAGTGAAGATATCATGTAATTGACCAATCAGAGGCAATGTTAGATCGGCAGGTAGTACTCAGGGGGTTAATACCGTGGTCTGACCTGAAGATTTCATCACAACATTAGCCTATATGTGACACAATCTGTTCCATGGGGCCAAAGGAGGCACTTTTGAAAATTGATTTACAATAATTATTACCGTACACAAACATTAGGCTATCATATACTGAATACACCAAAGGTCTAGCATACTTGGTTTTGTGAGGTCTACTTTCTTGTGTATTTTATTGTTTTCACTCCATATTTTTGCCTTTATCTTGATTTCAAAGTTGCCACCTTTGGCCCCCATGGACCAGATCATGTCAGATATGTATTAACATTGTCTGTTAATATTTACAGCAATTATAATCATTTACTGGATTTTGTAAAAGCGTTTTGAATATATTGCAAATATCTCGAAGCTCCGCTGCTTACAGTATATATCTGCATCAGCTCATCGGCGATCATCATGTGTCTGTACTTATTCAAACAGCACTTTGACGTATTGGAACAGCCTGTGGATAACATCCTATTCTTTTTCAAATTTACTGCAAGCTCTCTGTACACGGGCCGACAGCTTAACATCCCCTCACCTGGTTCATTTATGCGATTCTAAATGTAATATACCATAGAACGTTTTTGAAGGTTGTCATTCATCCAGGTATAATATAATATTAAACTAGAATTATAAAACTGATCAACTGGACTCACGTTTTTGAGGGACTACAGTATCGCACCTTATCCTAGGTGCATCTTCAGGCCGTCTGATATCTGTCAACAATTGGTCACTGACCAGTGGCGAGATAGCGTTGCCAGTGGTCGTTGATTTAGAGTCAAACTCCTAGGAATGTTCTTGATTACAGCTTCCGCAGTGAACACACATTTGGACAGTACGAATCACACCTTCGTCAACAAGGATGTCGTGATTTTAGACAGAGAGCGCAAGTGGTACGAAAGGGGTGTCAAGAAAGATCAGCCTTCACTCAACAGAGGATGCAGCCTTCATCACAATCTGGCAGGGTCCTACAAGTCCGTAATCAAGAACATTTCTAAGAAGTTTGACTCTAAATCAACAACCTCTGGCAACACTATCTCACCACTGGCCAGTGTTCACTTGCCGACAGATATCAGACGACCTGAAGATGCACCCAGGATAAGGTGTGATACTGTAGTCTCTCAAAAACGAGAGTCCAGTTGATCAGTTTTATAATTCCAATTTAATATCATACCATGGAATGTTGCACCCGTTACTTACTTGGTAACTGAGGTTCTCTTGGTTGAATTAGGTCTCTTGCTCTTGGATCAGCTTTACTTTTGTCCTGTACAAAAGAAAAAAGAAAGTGCTAGTGAAGGATTTAAAATTTTGCAAGTCAGAATTTTGACCACTTTTGGAGTTACAAATACAAATTTACAGACACATGATTTATGCGTGTGTTGGAACCAAATAATAATATGTATTTTGTTCAAAACTTTAATGAATTGTCTCCTTGTCCTTAAACGTACATATTCATTTTGAGAAAAAGATTTGTTAGGACACTGCCCACAGTCATCAAAACTATAATAGTCGGCTCCCATTATACTGAACTTTCAGAACAGTAAATACCATTTCAGAAGTGGTTTTTCTTCCAACATCATATTAACCCCATGAGAACTACCTGCCGATTGGCCAAAATAAATATTGTGTCCAATACGACTGTAGAAGCTATAATAATACGTCCCTAAAAGTAACTTTTTTTTGTTCCTTCTTGTTAACGCCATTTAAGTGAATTATTACGTTTATAAATACAGACCTGATAATACAGAGTCTTATAAAGTAAACAAAGGTGTTTTGATATCCCTGTGTCTTAATATACGGCATTGGACTTACCATTCTTACTCCCATCCTCCTCTCGTATAAGTCTACCCCATCCATCATGGCTGTTTATTTTATGTAAAGGATATTATGCAACAATGTGAGATATGGGTACAGACCCAATCTGCATTTCCCTTAGCGTTTTTATGGTTGATGTAACAAAAGTACTGTAAATACAGAAATGGGGTCCTCAGTGGCTAATTGAATCACGTCATGATCGTCACCTAGCATTGTGTGACCCTCATGTGTCCTCTTTCTTTTCACATGACATTGAAAGGCATGCATGTCAGAACCTGCAAAAGGATCTTGCTAAGAGCTACAGTAGTGTGTCTTTAATAATACTGTTAGAAAGAGTAATAGTCTGAACTTAGTTACACAAATACTGTCCAAATCATGTATGGAAATTTAAACTTGCAAGTTCTACCTAGCAAATGATTGGACCAAAACATCAAAAAATTTATTCCAAATTCAAATTGTTGCAGTTTTTTGGAACAACTGGATACCCAATATCATTTATAGGAATTATTTGTGAAACTTTATGGGGAAAAAAAGAAGAAAGAAATGATGAGCTATTCTGATCAAATTAAGTTATGCTGATTTTGGAGCAGAAAATGTGTGAGCTTTGGGAAGACTTCACTTTACTTGAATATAAAAGCACGTAGATAGGCCGGGACAGAGCTACGTCATGCCGGTGAAATAACCAAGTGCCAGTGAAAACAACTCGCGCAGATCAATCAAATTTAGTCACTGGACCGTGCGCCCACTGCGCATCGCAAGCGTAACCCTCTGCACCGAGTGCATACTTGGAATGATTTGTTTTTCAGCTGCAAGGTGCCAGGAAATTTGCTAAAAATAACCGAAGTTCGCTCTCTCCTACACTGCTGTAATAATACGAGTCATTCGATGGGGGTTTAGCAAGCCTGATTGAGGAGGCAATGATAGTTTTTTTTTGGGGGGGGGGCACATTTCCACCTGCTGGTGATGCTACACTACTGACTTCAAGTGAAGGTTACAACTCAACGCACCATGTCCCTCAACCACTAACCTACATTGTAACTTCTTACAGATTTTGTTCGAGAATTGAAAAATACAGATAAGGATACAAATTGCATTGACTGCTTCCACTGGCGACTCAAAGGTGACCGTTGCCATCCCTCTGCTGTTGCCTTTGTCGTCTAAGAACACATCAGCATGTGTAACGTTGCCACACATACGGAATACATCCTTCAACTTCTTCCATGTTACGTTGTACGCTAGCTGTAAGATGCAATAGTACAATGAGCACATTTAACAATACTTTGTGACATATCCATTGGGCTATTCCATTTAAAAGCCACACTACATCTGTGGAAGATTTTGGAAATATCTGCCACAGGAGGAGTATGAATTTCAAATGAAATGAGCACATTAGGCAGCTCCATTTGAATTTCATACACCCTCTGAGACAGATTCAACCTGAATCTTTGCCTGAGGGAGGGTGAGTTTTAAATGGAGCTGCTAATGTGTAATTCCATTTGAAATTCATATTCCCCCTGTGGAAGATATTTCCAAAATCTTCCACAGGGGTAGTGTGGATTTTAAATGGAATAGCCCAATGTAGTGAATCATGGGATAGAAACAGGAGTTCACAACTGGTCAGTGAGTTGCAACTTCATATCACCGTTGGTCAGAAAAAACCTCCCCTGAACTTGTTTAAAGCAAAACTTCCTATGTAACCTGTTGGCAGTTTTGTTTTAAACATGTTCAGGGACAAGGCTCTCATGTAATCACCATCCTTTGACATTCAAAAAAGTTGCGGTTGTGTTAGAAATGGGTATGGTGCCCATACATAGTCTATCAAAACATAGACAGAATGGCATGAAATAAAGGCTTGCACTGGATGAAACAAAGAAACCAGCAGATCTTTGTTGAACAAACTCAAACACTGGAAACAGGGGAAAACTATATGACCTGTTACAACAAATGGTACCTTATGTCGGCTGCTATGTGTGTCTCTTTTCCCAATTGTTGGAATGAAAATGTCAAACAATCATGACAATCTGAAGTGGCAGTGATTTCAAATCATCTCAAAGTCAACGAGGTCAAAGAATGCCCTCTCATTGTTGGTGGGTGGCTAATACATACCTACACGAATACAATACAATGCTTTTACCAATTCAAACAGGGATTAGCCATAGTAAAAAAAGACTGGAGCTGTATGACAAACATTTCTATTGACACAGGTACAAGCTTATTATCCTCTTCAACAACAGAATTAATGATTGGTTTAGAATGTGCTTGGTACTAGAAAATGACCGACTTAAAGTACCTTTTGATGTAACGGGTCACAAATGATTGATGAAATATTGAATATAAAACAATCTACTGCTGGACTTATTCTTCAGCTTACTCACATTTGCTACGAATATTGTATCACTGACACATTCTGGGCTGAGGTTTAGGGCTCCAAAGATTTGTGGGGTAAGCATGGTTCTGGCTTTTTGGTCTAGCTCCTGACGCCTCCTAAATCTTGTGCTGTGACGACCGTCTCTGTCCTGAAAAAGTGACACAAAAAGTTACATCATATTATAAAAGTTAAATTAAAAGCTGAACTAGTACAAAATGTCACATTAGATATTAAAATTTAAGAAATCTTTACTTAAATGATCCTGTTATGCAGATTCTGTCAATTGTATAACTGTGCTATATAGTTTGCTCAGATTTGGTTTGGCTTTATATGGCTATGCAGCCATTAAGTCTCAGCATCTATCGATATGATGGGGAAAGAAAGTTTGTCATCACAGCAAACCTTGCACAAATAATAGATTTCATTTATTGACCATGGCTATTTGTCTACAGTAGGATTCTTGCTTCCTAGTTAACTTACTTCTTTGACGACTAACTTGCGCCCACTGATGTCATGTCTGTCCATCTTTTCCACACACTTTTTGACATCGTCCCTGTTCCTGAATTCTACAACACTGTAGGGAGGAAGAGAAATGCACACATGCACCAAACCATTATCTTGTATGTATGGAAAATAAGAAGTTTAAGAATAACATATATATCGAGGGTCAGTGGCACAAAGATGGAACTCCATTTTGGACATTCTGAGAAAAATTAGTTTACAGATAATGGTCCACATTGACATATGTAGTTAATTCTATGTTTCACTGGCCATTGATTTCAATGGAACTATTGTTTGAAAGTGTTAAGTGCTCATGTTTCTGAAAATGTTGATATCAAAATCTCATTTTTGCAAACAATTTAGTTACGTCTTTGTGTCACTGATCTCTCGATATATAATTACATACATTTTGATGACCAATCCTAATTGAACTGTGTGAAATTGTACAATACATGCACTTATTTGAACTCCAACTAGCGCATATTTCTTTTCTTGAGAATCAGATATTGCCTGATGACCATAAATATAAATAGATAAATATAAAGATATATAGACTGAAAACCTATGAACGTCATGTACAGCTCAATACCAGTGTACAACTTTCTGGCAATCACAAGAAGGAATGTAATGAAGGAATAAATTCACTTACCCACAACCCTAAAGGCAGCAATATCCAAGTCAATGAAAGGAAACAAACAAATATACACCATAATTAGTAAAACCACACAATGTAATTTGCATTACACAGATGAGTACATAGTTATAAAACAGGGGCAGTCCAATTTCATCAAATGCAGGCATGTCTGTTATAAAATTTGCAATCAAACTCCTATTGAACACCATATACCATTTTCACCCTCATGTGACGTCAGTGCGCATATCATTGAGTGAAGCTTCAAATCGCTTGTTTGCTCAAAGTGCTGGCATACACACGTACGCACTTAAAGACGCCGCATAGATGCGTGCGGGGAACAGCTGCCTCGGCACGCTGATGTCACTGCCACATCAGGGTGGAAAATGGTATAGATGTAAGGTTAAAGATGCTTTGTTGGCTTCAACTAAAGGTGGTTTGGAAAATTGCTATTTTGATGGGGATAAGGTGAGAATGTCAGATCACGACAACTATGATTCCTGGGACATATCCTGAGGATGCAGGAAGATGAACCATGCAGAAGATATGCTCTCTACAACCCATTACATGGTAAAAGAAGACCTGAAAGGCAAAGAACATCCTACTTGTCTTATGTGCAAAAACTGTTGGGGGATTTCGATAACTTTTTACTGCCAGATGTCATTACCACTCTGGCTTCAAATCGTAGCACATGGAGAAACTTTGTAGTCGCCTGCTTCGCAGCTGAATGAATGATGATGAAGGTGAGAATGATGTCTGCTATTCTGGACTGGCAATGCCAATGTGTTTTACGAGAATAAAAGATAGGATTTTGACTTTTGCCTAGATCCAATATCGTGTCATAATGGATGGGCTGGCGCAGCCGGCATCCACTATGATTCATTCTTATTCAGCTTAGTATAATTTAAAACTGTAATAAGTAAAACTGCCTTTTTTTTCAGGAAAAAAATAAAGTTACTTTTGTCAGGACATCCCCATTGTTTTAAATGAATGAAACCGTCACGAATATCTAAGCCGCCGAACCGCGTTCTTAATTCGTGCACGTGTATTATGCAAATGCATTATTACGAGATCATTGAGGATCTGCAAATGTGCCGCCGTTGCGTGTCGGCGCGCTCACTGTCTATCCACTAATAGTGTCATAATTTATAGGTGAAAACCAATCAAATTGTGTGTATTCTTGACAAGACGCACCAACTGAATTAGAATTTGCACTTGGCGGCAATAAAACCAAGCCATTCAACAGGCCATGGAGTTCACATCCAAATCTTCACTCCCAAATCTTCACTCAACTTTCAAGGTGGGTAACAAGGCAACTGAACTCTATTTGTAAAGACAGTAAAGTAATAATTAATTCAAGGGGCATCCATTACAAAATATCCAAGTACATTCTTTATTTCTAAATGGAAGCTTTTATATTAACATTGCGTATACGTACACATTTTCTGTTTCATACATACCATTGATTTGCCGTCTGGTCCCATAAAAATTTCAACATATGCTACCTCGCCCACTGAAAAAAATTAATTGAACAAGTAACATATTACATGTATAATCATTCCAATTTAGGATTAACATGTTTAATTACAGTGATTATAGTACATACATGTACATGTAGCTAGAAATGTTGTGAGAATTGCCCTATATAAATTTGCAAGAATCCAAACAGATCCTTGTCAAATAGTTTATGGTGCATGTAAAATTGTAAATGGAGCAGAATCAAAAGATGTTCACAAATTCTGAGATTCTTGCAGCATGCAAGCCTTAAATAAGTGGGTGCAAGGAGTAAATTTACCCTTGTACTGCCACAAATTGCTCTTGGTCCTTGTAAAATTCACTTGAACTAGGAGCAATTTTCTAAAACAAATTGCTCCTGGTTCCATCGAGTTTTGCAACTGATGCTGGTATGCTGTATTTCATATGCAGAAAAGGATTTGAAAATTGCTGTTTCTTCAAAAATAGCTCCAGGGAAATTAATACAACCTGATTTGCTTTTTCTTTGATTTAATCAACTTGACTACAATGTATTATCTCATACTGCATGATATTTGATTACATTAAGGGGTACTACACCCATTCCATTTTTTGCGTAGTTTTTTTTTTGCATTTTGTTTAGAAATGAGAAAAAAATTAGACAAAGTGGTATGCAAAATGAAGGGGCACATCTTCTCGTTCTATTTGTGGCATCGGTGTCAATGTAGCTTACATGCTTTTAAAGGAAGAAGCCAAAAAGTGGTACATTGTTGGTGCCAATTTAGGCTTTTAAGCATTTGTATGTGAGGTGCGCCCTTAATTCATTAAGCGATCTAAATTTAGCTTTTTTCTGGACTTGCGCAGAAGTTCTTGTAAACAAATCAGACAGACAAAATGGCGGAATGTTACCCGTGGTAATTACAATTTGTTCTACCACTGAATGCACTAAAATCACTAATATCAGACTAAATAGATATCTAACAGTATTGTGAATTATCAACGAGTATTAAAGAGATATTAAAGAATTGGTTTGTAAGTGAAAACTGTGTTTGTGCGTATGTTCACGAATCCCAGGTTACATTCTGCAAAGTAGGGATCGATCTGTCTCAAATAGGCCAAGAGTTCGTTCGTCAGGGCGAAGTTTTGGTAAAACCCCTACATTAAGTAGAACAAAGTGTAAAGGTTCTACAATAAGTAGAACAAATCGTGAGTGTTCTAAAGTTGAACAAAGGTTTATGACATGCTATAAGGTTCATAAGTTGAACCATTGTCATAAAATGCTGTAGAGTCGCAAATTGGCGAGATTTATGGCAAATAAACAAGGTTCTATTTATAACAGTGCAGTGCAGTGTCGAGTGACAACACACAGTGCAGTACGCCTGTGTGTGTATACTGTATTGCAAGCTTTTCTGTGATATCAATCAGGGCTGTACAGCAATCGGTACATGTACATGTGTATAGCAAATAAGCTTATAGAAATACAGTACGTCTGTAAACAAGCTAAAAGTTATTTCAGGGCTAACACATGCCAGTGCATCTACATCATACTGTACAGCATACACGCTTAAATAAATAAATCAGGGCTGAAACAGTCATGTGACCGTGTTTCTTATGTCTGTTCGGCAAACATTTAAATGAAAATCAAAGCTCTACAGTGCATCTTGTGTCTGTTCAGCAAGCATATTGAGGCTCTACAGTGTTTTGTGTGCGTAAACTCTGTATAGCAAATAATTATTTGAGCAAGCTTATTTAAGCAAAAATTAAGATTCTGCATATGCATAGCACGCCGCGAATTTGCGCGTAACAACGCATACACACATGCAGACATACTCCTATTGATTTTAGGATTTTAAGGCAGATATACACGGACCTCATACGCGTTCTTGATTTCGAGCATAAATCAAGGCTTTTCGAATGAAAATATAAGCGTGCTTTGGCGAAAATAGGCCTACATCAGTAGGATTCGGTACAGACTGAACAAGAAATCGCATAAAATCGTGTGTAAACAAACACGGCATTATAAGCCACGCCATCGCATGTGTGTCAAAGCTACAATTGAGGAGCTTATTTAAGCAAAATTAAGTTTGGTGCTTTTCGCATATTATATTGCATCTGCATAGCACGCCGCAAATTTGCGCGTAACAATAAGACGCGTCCCTTTCTTGATTTTAGGGCGGTAACGAATCAAGGCATACATACACGCATACAAAATATATACTTGATTTTAGGGTGCATGCAATAGTTATACCCCTTTCTTGATTTTAGGGCGATATTCGAATCAAGGCATACTTACATGCAATACTTACCCCTTTCTTGATTTAAGGGCGAACTCGAATCAAGGTCAATATACATGCATGACATACTCTTTCTTGATTTCAGAATAAATCAAGGCTTTTCGGCAAAATACTAGCGTGCTTTAGCGAAAATAAATTTGTGTCGAAATTGTGTGTAAATAAACATTGCATATTAAGCCACACGTATCGCAAGTGTGACAAAGCTACAATTGAGGGCTCCCTTCATCCAACAAATAGATAGTGAAATAAAGTTGAGGCACAAAGGAGAGTAATAAAATGAGTGACAAAAGTACAAGTTCTTCTGCTCACAGGAGTAGCAAAAGGTCATCCAGAACTTCCCTATCGAAAACCACAGAGTATGCCCTCCTTGAGGCAGCCACCAGAAAAGCGGAGCTGCAATGCCGCGCTGAGGCACTCAAATTAAAACAGTCTCTAGAAAAAGAAGAGTTTGAGTTGCAGGCTAAAGCAAGATACCTAAAGCAAGCTCTGGAAAAAGAAGAGTTTGAGTTACAGACTAGAGCAAAAGACTTGCAACAAAAGAGGGAGCTGCTAGCCATGGAGACAGAAATAAATGTTGAGGAAGCAAAAATAGCTACATTAGAGAAATACGATGACGAATCAAAGAGCAGACGAAGCAGGTCGTTATCAGAAGGGCTTCCACAAATTTTAATTGACGATAAAGTCTCTGTGAGTCGTTGGTTAGAAGATACCAAAGAAATTCAAGGCGCTACAGACCCAAATCCATGGGAAAGTCCATGTGACAATACAACAAAACAGGAAATTGACATGATCACTAAGGTGCACAGTGATTTACAGCAACCAAAGAAACAGTTGTCTACCAGTAGTCTAGCGCAAATTGACACCTCACCTCAAAATGTCGCCGGTCAATTGCCGTCAACAGCAATGCCAGTGAATATGGGAAAGTGGTCAACTATTAGTCCAGTGCAAATCGGCATCACACCACAAAATGACGCCGGTCAATTACCGTCTGCAGCAGCGCCGGTGGATATGAGAAAGTTGTCAATTAGTAATCCATTGCTAATCAATATCCCCCCACAATATGACATAGGTCAATTGTCAGCCATAGCAGCACCGGTGAATACAGACAGAGATCAGTCAAAAGAGATTAAAACTCCAGCCAGACAATTCAGTCCGGACAATGACATGCAACCACAACTAGGAAATTCATCCTTATTCATGAATGCAAGCATGGGTCAAGCTCAACCTACGAGTATGACAGAGCCTGCCATGGCAACACAGATGCAAAACGTAGAGAGTTTGCAACAAAAGGAACCAGCTGGCAGTGACCTCAGCAGGTTAACACAACTGCTCATCACACAACAAGTTCGAGCGCAACTGCCAGCGCAGAAGATCCAAGTATTTAGCGGAGATCCGTTAAAATTCACCACATTCATGAAAGCCTTTGAATACGGAGTAGAGGACAAAATTTTAGATGGCAGAGACAGAATTAATTACTTATGGCAATACACCGCAGGTGAACCAAAGAGCCTAGTGAACAGCTGCTTGTATTACACAGACGCCAATGAAGGATATATCAAGGCGAAACAGCTCCTTACGAAAAGGTTCGGTGACAGTCACAAGATTGCGCAGGCTGTTTTGAAGAAAGCAAAGGAGTGGCCAGATGTCAAGGAACAGGCTAGTTGCCTTAATGAATTTTCATTATTCCTGCTAGAGTGTCACAATATGATGCAAGCTAACAGTCCCTTGAAAGAACTGGACAACACAAGTAGTCTGCAGCTGTTGGTTGGTAAACTGCCTTATAGGCTTAAGAACTTATGGAGAGCCAAGGTGTATGATATACAGGAAGAGAAATTGAGAACCGTTGGTTTCAAAGACTTGGTCGACTTTGTGGGTCGCCATGCACAGATTGTCGCTAATCCAGCCTTTGGTACAATTAGTAGCGACACCAAGAGTAATAGCAGAAATCAACAATATGACAACAAACCAAAGCCAAGAACTTCAAGTTTCGTCACCGGTACCCAACATGAAGAGAAATCGCCTCAGACACAGTGTCTTCACTGTGATACTTCAACACATACACTGGAAGTATGCAGGGTGGTCCAGAAGAAACCATATGATGAAAGGGTGGCAACTCTGCGGAAACTGGGTGTGTGCTTTGGCTGTGTCAAGAAAGGATCTCACTTCGTCAGAGACTGTACAAAAAGAGTCAAATGCATCATCTGCAAAGGTAGACATCCAACTGTTTTGCACCGTGAGCGAGGCGAAAAGAGACCCCAGAAGTCAGAAGTAGAGGCATCAACCACATGTGGTTTGACTGGGACAGGATGCAAGGCATCGGTATTATCGGTGGTGCCGGTAACCGTACTGTCAAGAGACACAGGCAAAGAAGTCAAGACATATGCTCTGCTGGACAGCAAGAGCACTGCTGTATTCTGCTCTAAGAATCTGAAGAGCAAATTAGCTATGAAAGGAAAAAAGGCAAAGATCAAGGTCCGAACCATCAATGGAGACAAAGATGTCGACACATACAAGTTAGCAGGTTTGGAGGTAACAGATGCAGATGGTAAAGTCAACATTGAGTTACCCAACGTTTATACCCAGGACTCTATACCAGTCAAGGTGGAAGATATGGTCTGCAAAGAAGATCTGACCCCATGGCCATATTTGCAAGATATAACAGTACCTGAGTTGCTGAAAGGGCAGAGAGTCGACCTGCTTATTGGGAATAATGTCCCAAGAGCATTGGAACCACTGGAAGTCATCCAGAGTCAACACAACGGTCCATACGCATGTAGATCAGCATTAGGCTGGGAGATACATGGGCTTACAAAGTCAAGAGCTACATCAACAACAACAAGTATGGCTTCTGTACATAGAATCTCTGTGGAGGACTTGCAAAATGAGTTGGCCAACCCGTACAACCATGATATTAATAAGCGGACGATAGAAGACAGACCGCAAAATTCAATAGGTGACAACATGGTGGTGAAGTCGATTCATTTAAAGGAAGGCGACTCTCAGATGAAGCTGCCACTTAGTAACCAGGAAGTTACATTCCCAAACAACAAGTCGGAAAGTGAAATCTCACACCTGAAGAGAAAACCACAGGTCGGGGAAGAAAAGAACAGAGCCATAAGAGAAGGTTCTTCACCCTCACAATGGCGACATGTTGATACGGCACGGAACCCGGCTGATGAACCCTCATGGGTCAAACAGTAAAAATTGTCTCAGCAAGAAGACTGAACAGCCAAGTCAACCATGTAACAGTGATGAGAACCAACTGGATAATGATCCAGAAGGCGAGGCATCCGTTGGCGCCATTCAAGTAGAGGAAGATGAAGATCCTATTGACAAACTACTGCGACATTATTCCAAGTGGAATTCCTTGAAGAGAGCGGTCGCACACCTACTGAGACTCAAAAGAATGTTGCTGCAAAAAGCTAAAAGGAAAAGCAATGCAGCTGCCAAATGTGACAAAGAAGAAACCCAATCCTTAGAACCAACTCGAGAGTCCCACCTGTCAGCGGATGATCTCCAGGAAGCAAAGGAAGCGATTGTTCGCTACATCCAGCAAGAAGCATTTGCTAAGGAGATCAGCACTCTGAAAGCTACACCAGATCAGAAGATCATGTGTAAGAAGAGACAGAAAGTAGGTTCCTTAGACAACCTGGATCCTACTATACTTATTGGGATACTACGAGTTGCGGAAGACTCTGCAACGCTCCTATGCCAGATCATGTGAAGCATCCAATGATTCAAACTGGAGCTGTCACACAGAGTCCCCAGGAGTGGATGTGTCCCCAAAGAAATTTACAACCAAGAGATGTGGTGTTAATAGTCGACGACCAGGCACCACACAAATCATGGACTCTAGGCTGCATTCAAGAAACATACCCAGACAAGAATGGACTTGTCCGAAGCGCCAAGATCAAGACACAAACCACAGAACTTGTGAGACCAGTCACAAAACTTTGTGTACTACTTGAGCAAGATAGCCCAGTGCAAGGGCCCAAGGACATGAACTAAAAAGACACGGCGAGCCCCGGCGCCTAATCTGGGACACCAACTGGAAGTTTACTTTTAGTTGATGGGGGTACTGGTAACCCCAAGTCAGACGAAAAACAACACTGACTTTAAGGGCCTTGAGCCCATCCAGCCATCCAGTCATCATCAAGATAAGATACCAGTGTGATAGCATGCATATACTACATATACCAGGAACCTACCAGCGAGAACCTACATGTACCAGTGTGGGGTGAGTGTGAACCTACCAGTGTGGGGTGAGTGTGACCCTACCAGTGGGAACCTACCAATGTGGGGTGAGTGTGAACCTACCAGGGTGAACCTACCAGTGTGGGGTGAGTGTGAACCTACCAATGTGAACCTACCAGTGTGGGGTGAGTGTGAACTACGAGAACCATGAAGACATGCAGATGTTGGAGCCGTGGAAGTTTCGACTGCTGATCAACATGGTGCAGGTTTGCAGACAGCAGTCTACCATGTTGACTGTTGTGGCGAGCAAAGTGAACTTCAAACTTTTATTTATAACCACTGAGGAAGTTTCCAGCACCTAGGATTTGCACTGTGAAAATGCTGACAAATGTGGTAAAATGATAATTTGCCAGGTAAAGTGAAATCCTGATATGCAGCCGCCCTTGTTGGGTTTCCTTAGGATGTCAAAAGGGATTGTTTTGTTCTGAGTTAGGCCTTTTTGTCATATTTCATTTGCCCTTGGCATAGCATATCATATTTCATTTTACTTTGCAATAAGTCACTTAAATTTGAGCTTGTGGACAATTTCAGCAGCTTGGTGTGAACTACAGGTACACGATAACATGTACATAGCCACTAATCAACTTGGACATTTGCTTGAATGGCTGGTTACAAACTTTGGAAATGAGAGACAGTAAATGCATCATTTTAGATCCAGCATAATTCATGTGAAATTTGGTTTTTATAGCTCATTGGATTGAGCCTGCTACTTTCAAAAATTGCCACACATCACAAGTCAGCACGCGTAGTAAAATTCACACAGTGCTCCAGTCAACAGATTGAACTGTTTACATGTATTGAACATTTGGATGGACATTAGAAATCTACAAACAAGTTGTATAAAGACAGCTTTAAATTTCAGCCTACTGACATTTTTGATTGAGAAATTGGTTGAGTTTAAATTAGTCCAAATTTGGACAATTCTATCAGAGTTCAACTAAACTAATCTTTTTTGGTTTAAATTGAGCTTCACAGTGTGATATAGTAAACATTTGGGTTTCATTTCAGGCAAAATTAATTGTCAAATCTTCTGTGCATTTTGCACTGTTTTGTTTGGGAAATGTTTCATTCATTTTCTGTGGAAAGTTTACTGAATCACACCATGAAGTATCTTTATCAGAACAATCAGGATTTTAGAAATCTAGCTTCATATTCTGGTTTACTCCGGTCTTTGAACTAGATCATTTATTCATCATTCATTGGATTAGCATGATTATAATTAACAGATCATGTTGGTAATGCTCGTTATTGCCTCATTAGATTAGAAGTGCTTCTTTAGGTTTTATAACATTTCCCATGTGCACTTGAGGCTTGAGTAAAGTTTAATTTACATGTATATTTACATGTAGCTTCTCCGTGTGACTTGGTATATTTGCTGGGCTCTTGTTTGCCCTGCCAATTGTTTCATCCCAATTGCTCAGTGCATTTTGCACTGTTCTTGTTTTGGTCATTGTTTTTGAGTATTTACCAGATCACATGGTGAAGTGCTTTGTTTACAAATAAGTAAAGTCAATAATTTGCACAAAATATTGTGTTTTCGAGGTTTGGCTATATTTAGCCTAAGGTATTTTTCAATTGTTCAGTTTTAGATTTTAAACCTGCTCAAAGGACCAAGTTATATTGAGTTTGATGATTTTGATATCATCATATGAACTGTGAAAGGACACTATAGTATAACTGCTTACAATGCAGCTTTCAAAGTAGCAATGCTACTCACTGGTCTTTAAAGAACCAGAACAGTCTATGAAAGAAGGACAACTTGACACATAGCAGAGTTAATCTTCATGAAAGGTTTCTTTATTGAGCATTCACCTGCATTCAGATGTTTGCTATTTACATGAAGTGTTGTCAAATATGTTTGAGTTATATTTTGCGATCCGCCAGATCACATTATAGTTTTGGTCACTTCGTTTCACATTGTTTGATATTTTGGAGTGAATTTACAAGGTGTCCGTTTCTAAATTGGGCACTCAATTGTTGTCAGTCAATTTAGGAGTAATTGAAAGCGCAGCGTTCAATTAGGGGCCGGAATGTTGGTGCCAATTTAGGCTTTTAAGCATTTGTATGTGAGGTGCGCCCTTAATTCATTAAGCGATCTAAATTTAGCTTTTTTCTGGACTTGCGCAGAAGTTCTTGTAAACAAATCAGACAGACAAAATGGCGGAAAGTTACCCGTGGTAATTACAATTTGTCGTACCACTGAATGCACTAAAATCACTAATATCAGACTAAATAGATATCTAACAGTATTATAGATTATCAACGAGTATTAAAGAGATATTAAATTATTGGTTTGTAAGTGAAAACAGTGTTTGGTGCGTATGTTCAACGAATCCCAGGTTACATTCTGCAAAGTAGGGATCGATCTGTCTCAAATAGGCCAAGAGTTCGTTCGTCAGGGCGAAGTTTTGGTAAAACCCCTACATACATCGGTTCACAAATTATGAAAAAAATGCAAAAAAAAATGCAATGGGTGTAGTACCCCCTTAAAAATATTTTGCTGAAATGATGAATACTTACATTACATTATCTTCTCTACTGCAGTGATCATACAATCAATGGCTCTATAAAACACATTGGGTTATTCCAGTTGAAACCCATTCATTCCATATGGAAGACATCTTGAATCTTCCACACAGGGAGTGTGAATTTTAAAAGGGGTTACTCCGTTTTTTTGTTGGTTTTTTTTTTTAAATGGAAGATTATGGTTGTGTCTCCCACAGGGGGTGTATGGATTTCAACTGGAATAACCCAATCAGCACTAACCTTCTTGTTTGATCATGTCTTTTAAATCCTGCCATCTTAACTCATATGGTACATTACTAACAAAAACGCAATTATCATGGTTCAATCTGTGCTCGCGCATTTCACGCCGGTCTCCGCCGCGGTTGTATGGCTGGAAACGACGATTGTCCCTTCCACCACCGCCTCGATCACGACCACCGCCCCACCTTCGGTCACCACCCCTCCTATCTCCTCCTCTCCTTTCTCTACTTCTTGATCGCCTTCTGCAAATTAAAAAAAAATTGGAAAATTGTATTGATGTACACATATTTCTATCTGGAGCTACTGTTTTAAAAGTGAAAGTAAAAAGTAACTAGTATACAAATATTGAATGTTTATGAGTTCAATGGTAAGAATATTTTCAGGAATATGGACTGTTGCCAAGTTGAATGGAACAGTTCATATTTCACCGAAATACCGAATGGAAATATTCTTTCCAAATTCCATTTGAACAAATGAAAACATTCAATATTTGTTTTATATAATTATAACTAATTACTCATACAAGTTCTCTTTCTTCCGCTTTATTTTATAAATCACTAAAACAAAATACCATAAATTAAAAGAATATCTAAATGTATATTAATTTTATTAAGCTACACCCGCACCTACAATTGGCGAGTCGAGGTGGAAACATCGCACTATATGCTCATGCATCTGTCAGCGTTGCTATGATAGCTCCGCGTCAGTGCAATGGAAAAATGACTATTGGACTCGCGCGGAGTGTAATAGTCGGAGTAGTCCTTTTGCAGCTGACCGCTAAAAATATCAGAAATAAGTAACTGGCCAATCAAATGACAAGAAATTTTGTATATGAGTTAAATATAATATTTTTAAATGAAACAAAACTTACTTAAAAAAGCGGAAACTTATCAGCAAATGCGTATGTATACACATGAGAATACAAACAACATGTACTATAATTGTATACTACAGTAATTACTGGAAAGAAAGAGAGCAAGGTACACCAACTTGATGTGGGGAAACAAGTAAAATACAGACTACACGGTACACAGAGGGGGACGAAAACAGCAAATGTCCATGATTATAGAAAAATTATTTAATTTGTGTATATCGTGAAACATACTCTTTACGTGGCTGTGCGTAGTAAGCTGTTGTACGCAAATAACCTCGCAATATGGATGCGTAGAGTAGCGTTGTACGCTCGTGTATTAGCATGGTTAGTCGTGGAGTAACAAGCATAGTTGAATGTTCCACGATGTACACAAATTTAATAATTTTTCTATAGTACCGGTAAATATGTTCAAGTGTTGTCTAGCAAATCATGTCTAATTCTATAGAATGGGAATGAAAGTTTCAGATGTGCGTCCACCGCCGTCCATGTTGACCTATCTTTTGTTTTAATTTTCTATGTAAAATATGTACTGTGTTTGGGCCAGATTTGGGCCAATTTGGCCGACTAGCAAATGTACTGTAAAGTTTTTGTCAAAGAAGAACGGCACTTGTTTACATTTTGAGAGCGTGCAGAGCGTAAACACGAAAGTGGGGTTCTGACTGGCTGATTTAATGGTCTGACAATCATAGCAACAGACCAGTAATCTGATTGGCCGATTACGCATCAAATGGTTGGTCGGCACAGTTTGGCGCTCTTGAAAGTAAGCATTTTCATAAATTTTTTTTTTTTTTTAAATTCATCTAAAACTGCTTTCATTAAAAAGAGAATCTTTTGACTTAAAAAATGATGGTTCAATCATATGTAGGCCTACAATAATGTGTCCGACACGTCAAGCGATGCAGAACCATCGCTCTGTGAGCGAAACTACATGACAACTTCTTTTCCGTGCAAGTAATCATCGACTCATCGTCGGTAAAACAATGTGCTGTTGGCTGGGGGTCAGTGCACATGTACAATACATCAGGCAATAGCCATCAGGGTCATGTAGTTCAGTGGACGTTAAAATAACAGATTGGGCCGACCGGCCATGTGCGTGCTTGAGGCGATTTTGACAGCCGATTTATTTTGTAAACTTTTTGTGTTTACTATCATGGCCGCTTCATACAATTACAAAGTTCAGCTATCCACATCAAGTTTAAAAAATGGTGATTCGAAGATATACATGGAGGATATGAAAAAGAAGTGATCCGATGGAACAGTGTTTATCAGGAAAGTTTGGTGTGAAAGATTCCCGTGTATTAACGAGGTATCGGGGACCGAATTCGTAACAAAATACAACATTGTCATTGGTATCGTAGATGCGTCGGACTCGGAGGCAAATTAAGTTCAAATTTAATCATTACTTGATAAATAAGCAATATAATAATGAAATAAAAATTTTGTAGTTTCCAATTTTTTGTTTTCATGCATCATTGCATGCATGCCCCGCAACATTTTTTTTTAAATGATGACAATTCAATTGACACGGACATGTACATTGTATCATGAAGACAATAACATGCTTTTAAAATCAATGTCTGGAGATTATAAATTGAAGTGACTTTCCATTTATCTATCTATCTAGGCTATGCCAATCCACTGTTGGATGTAGCCTTCCTCATGATCACTCCATACCTTTCTACCCCTCATGACTTTCCATGTATTCTACACTAAATACAGTATTTTGATTAATTCTAATCGTCATTTTAACTACCTTGCCAAATATTCAAAACTGCTCTCCTAAACCATCACTCTCTAAACTATATCCAGGGAGCTTTTTACCACCGCTCTCCTTGAAAGCTCCAGGCCAGGGGAGTGTTTTAATGCTCCTCTGGAAAATACAAAAGACAGTCCCTGCACTCATGATTTTCTTCTTCATCTGAAACATTTGCGACATTATTGGCACAATTACTGCATGCAATTGCATTCATCTTACGAAAAATACGATCTTTGCCATTTTTTGGGCAAATGGTAGTGGGCTGACATCCTGAATCGATGGCGATAGCCGTGCACATCAAGTCTCTACACAGCCGTTGTGGTTCCACTCGTTCCACTTCTAGTGTGGAGCGGGTCTAAGTAGGTATGCTAGGTGAATTCAAATTTGCCATCAAACTGCATCATTTTATATATCAAATTAAAGCCCTTGAGTAAACAAAGCCAAAACTGAAAACCTTTTTTTTCATAGCACTTTCCGTAGCAAAGTTACATCTTGTCAAAGATTGACTTCCATCAAAAAGATTCAGCTAGCAAAATTCCCCAAAACAGCATTTAGGGGTGTTTCTAGATCTTAGTCTCATTATAATAGCAGCTTTTTTTAATGGAACTGCTATCAAAATCCCTCTAAAATTCCATGTGCGATTGTCTTTATCACCATAAAAAATCATATATTTGGGTCAAGTGAAGTATAGAAAACATATAAATACAGGTTTCCTTCTTCGGCCAGTTGTTTTAAATTTCTATGTAAATATGCATTGACATGACATTGTTGGCGAATTTGGCCGACTATAGCCAAAATATTAAATTCTCGATCATGAGAGCCAACTTGGGTACGCACACTCGCACAGTTATTTGCGTCGAGCGTACTACGCAAAGACCGGCGCTTACGGCGCAAACACAGCTTTTGAGAATTGACCACTCACACAGTCGTTGCTAGGCAAGGTCAAGGTTCGGTCATGCAGGTCGCGCGATTGTGTTATTCTATGAAAAGTACGCTGACGCAGAAGGTACATCCTCTCATGATCGAGAATTTGTTCTTTTGGCTATAGTAGGTATAATACAAAAAAAAATTGAACTTTTTTTGATTCTCATCAGAGTAATCTCATATTAAAGAGCTAAATGAAAGAAAACTGATGAGGCATAAATGAATGTCATACGACATGTGGTTGCGGAGATATGCTAATTTGAATGTCTCAATTTTTCAGCCAATTTCCTGTACAAACTTTTTGTGCATGCACATATTAAAATGCTTATAGGCCTATACTGTGCATTGTGAGTACACAATTTTAAGAAACAAGCCCAGTCTTGCTATTTACTGGTACTGAACTGTAAATGTAATCCTAGATTGATTGAATTTGTAGTGATGTGAACATAAGGGCCTATCATTTTCTTTGGAAGGGGGGGGGGGTCCAAAACATACAGGGGGTCATAATTTTTTGGAAAGCAAAATAGGGGGAGGTCATAAAATTTTTGATGACCAAAATGTAGGAAGTCGCAAGATGACCACAGATACATGTAGTGTGTTTATCTTATTCAAAAAGACTGAATTCAATTTTAGCCTCTTCAGGGGGTACATGTAGCCTAAGGTGTATCAGTGGGTGGTGGGGGGAGGGGTCATAAAATTTTGTTGCGAAATAGGGGGTTGCAATTTTATTGATGCTGACTTTTTGTAAATTTGGGAGCCCCGTAGAAAATGATAGCCCCCTAATATACAAATGAACATGTATGAATAACATTTTGTTTTATTTCTGTTTTCTGATGCAGATTCCAGCTTTGACAGAGGATGGAAACCAGGGACTGTCTTTTGGAATTTTCAGGAGAGCATTAAATTTAGAACAATTACAATAAAATGTAATGAGAGAATGGTCAACTAAGGAAAGCTAAAAATCACTCTCCTATATCCGATTTAAGGAGAGCAGTAGAGAGCGATTGCTCTCGCTCTACTCAAAAGGCAGTCCCTGGGAAACCACAGTGAGGGACAAAAGAAATGAAAAAATAAAGAAAAACTTATTAAAAAAAATGAAATTTGTGTTGAAGTGTCTTATTTTTTTTTTTTTGTCATTGAAAAACGGTTTTGATACTACCCACCCGAGTACACCTTTTCACTGATCAATACAAGGGGGGTAATTTGTTTGAGGGGCACCCTAAAATGTTTAATTATTTAAGCACTAGCTGATGCATTCACCCCTCCCCAGGAAAATGTTTTTGAGCAGGCACCCTTTGGAGCACTGGCTGGCGCATGCTCCCTATTCCGAAGATCATTGCGGAACTCGAGGGCCAGTTCACTTGATCATCAGAAACCTGGGTCACTCCTGCTCAAGTATGAACCTCCCTGCCCCCTTCCCCCAGCTTAAGTTTTATCTTTGAGCAGGCACCCTTTGGAGCACTGGCTGGCGCATGCTCCCTATTCCGAAGATCATTGCGGAAACTCGAGGGCCAGTTCACTTGATCATCAGAATGGGGTCACTCCTGCTCAAGTATGAACCCCCCGCCCCTTCCCCCAGCGTAAGTTTTGTCTTTGAGCAGGCACCCTTTGGAGCACTGGCTGGCGCATGCTCCCTATTCCAAAGATCATTGCGGGAACTCGAGGGCCAGTTCACTTGATCATCAGAATGGGGTCACTCCTGCTCAATTTAACCCCCCCATGACGTAGCATCATAATTCATAAGAAGTACGTCCCCCCATCAATTTGAACATTTAGAAAATCAAATAGGAAAATGGCCAAAAAAGCGGCCTGTGTCCCCCCTGGCCATCATACCCGATGTGCCCACAGTCATTCATGCATCTATCATAGCAAAAATCTGCTAGCGCTATGCATGATTTGCTTCTTCCCCGACTCATAGTCGGCACAGAATGAGAATCTATCCCAGCATCCACAGCATGAGCCCATTCAATTAGTATCATAAACCATGCCAGGTTAAACATGTTCACTCACTGGCAAAAGTCGCATTGAATTCGTACTACACAAAGTCCCCAGTTCACTCACTTTTTGCGCAAGGCATCCATCCAATCTCATCAAATCAAACATTTTTATGTACAAAAAACTACCTTTATTTACCGCGTGCTCCATTTAACTTACCGCTCAACTCCGTAAAATTAGATATTTGGTGAGTAATTTCCGAAAAAATTAGATTGAAATCGTCACTTTCAAACCCACTAGAAAGTCGCCAAAATTTGCCGCGACCACGTGCGAATCATCTGACCTCTTCCGGGTTATGATCAAGTTCAACCTTTTGACTTGACCTTGTAAGCTTTGGAACTGTTTTTAACTCGATCTAATTCCCCCAAAATTTTTTTTTTCAAAAACATCGCCGTAAAATTTACTACCGGTAATGAATTTTCAAAATGGCGCCGGGTGCGCGATTTCCCTATGCTGAGAGAAGCTGAATATTGCGCATGCTCAGGTAAGGAATGCTCACATACCTAGCTATAGCAAATGTGTTAACTAAGCCGCCCTAGTTAAGGTTTGCCTGGCATACCTAGGGCTAGGCTAGTCTAAGGCTATAAGCGGCTGCAGTGTAGAGACTGATTTGACTTAATCATTTCCATTTATAAAATTTATGGATCGTCGATTTTACTATGCCTGATGGGTGACATTTATAAGTTGAAAATTAATTTCCGGAATTTTAATAAATTCAAAATTTGCGAACAAAATGTGAATGTTTTTGAAGAGATCATCAAATTACTTATAATTTTTTTCAATTGGTGACTTTACCTACACGCTTTATATATTCACTCGGTCGGACATCCGGGAATATTGTCCCTTTGTCCCCTTTGCACAAGCGCCCATAGCAACCAGCTCGAGAAAGGAGAACTGCACATGCGCTGCACATGCGCACACTGGTTTTACAAGGCTATTTCCCCTTTGTGACGTCAGCCCGACCGCAAGAGAATTGCTCCCACGCTTTTTAGAAACCCACCCTTTTACAGCAAAATTTTAACCCCCACCACCCTTAACTTTTTACCGATTTTCAGAAATCCAAACCCCCCCCAGATGTAGAAAGCGTGTCGGACAAACAATGAGATGTGTTGAAAATAACAATATACAAAGTATTCAACAAACAATTATATAATTATATACATCAGAGAAGATGTGTATACATCATTACATGCATCAACAACAATGAACATGCACATGCATGCATTGAACAATGTTGTACATGCGTGTGCATGTGTGTGTGATGCATGATGTGTACTTTGTATGAGTGGTTCACGATAAACATGATAAACACAACAATACAAGACACAAGTCAATTACGATTTCCGACTTCCAAATTGCCAACTTACCTGTGTCCTTCTTTTGTAGGAGTGGGTGATTTTGATTTTGTGGGTGAATTTGGATTGTAGTCTACGAGTCCTTCTTGTGCAGAGTTGCCAATTTGATTGGAATTTTCTTGATTATTGAATGACTCGTTGTACTGATCTGTCTGCATTTCGTCCGCCATCTTGCTGTACCGACTACTGAGACAAACTTATCATGGAGCAGCTTTTTATGTTGGGAAACAACACAACAGAACACAAACACGGCTGGCCGCAGTGGAAAAAAAAGCTGCCCCGTGAAAGAGGGCAATGAAACGCGTGCCTTTTTTTCGCTGAGTTCGAAGTTCTTTTCCGTCATCCGCGCTATGAAAATTAAAAAACTTGGCCCATTTCTACAGGGTGTCCCAAAAAACCCTCAAAATGCGCCCTCTTTTTCTCCTATTTCAGAAAAGGGAGAAAAGTTGATCAAGTACATGTTCAAACAAGCCTTTACCCGTTAGCTTTAATAATATACAAATATTTACTGCTCATGAGGGATCTGGTGGAATCTATTGTCCCCGAGGTGAACTGGAGACCGTGAGCCTACTATCAAGTTTCCCGAGACCGCCAGGTCGAGGGAAAATAGGCTAGTAGGCTCACGGTCTCCAGTTCACCGAGGGGACGAATAGATTTCACCAGATCCCGAATTTAGAGCAGTAAATATTTGTTTTATATCCTTCATCTATACAAATGTGGTTTGACACCAAATATTTCTGCTCTTGGACTCTTTTACTTCATCATTTTATATCCTTCATCATTAATATAATTCTTTGTTCATTGATTGGTTAAAATAAATGTAGGCTAGGCCTAGGCTGGCCTTGCTTTGTTTTGATTGAATGCACGTAGGCCCCTACATGCATGCATGCACAAAACACGCATAGGCCTACAGTTGAGTGGCTAAAGCTTACCGTGAATGTTGCAAATCTCTACAATACCGCAGTGAAACGAGTAACCATGTTCTCTGTTATTTTACCATGAAAATTAAGATAGGCCTACTGATCCTGATGTAACTCAGATTTATGCCATGAAACCGCCGTATTTTAGCTGCACTTCTGTGCTGCTTGTGTGCTTCGGCCTTCGCAAGACAACATGACCAAGTATATTAGTACTCGAGAATCCTTGACATGACTTGCTAATACCCCGGAACCGGTACTGATATCCCGCGTATGTGGCGAGTTGCACCGATCACTAGGAACTGCGACGCGGCTATGCGGTCATACGCGCTCAGAGGGAGATAGTAAAACTATTTCGCGGGGAGATAGTAGGCCTACTTTGAATAGTACCCCGGCCCCGTTCCCTCATCGATCGGCTTTTTGATTGCTTTGCAAAATAGCAAAACTATTTTTTGTCACATGATAGGGGGGCCTACTCGTTTAACCAATTAATGAACGAGAATATATTAATGAAGGATATAAACCGAAATAAGTATTTCAATCGGCTCATAAGTAATTGCAAGTAGGCCTATAGCAAAAGAACTTGAAGTCCCATCCCACCAGGGGCGTAGCCAGCTTTCTTGGTCAGGGGGGGCAAAATAAAATTTTGCGTGCACAGACGAAAAAAATTGCAGTTTCCAAGTCTGCTATCTGAAAACGATTGGAATTCCAGTTGGCAATGTTACTGGAAAAAGCTTGGAAATCCAATTAAATGAAGGAAAAATCACGGAAATGTTGAAAATGAGATCTCAAATTGAGGATTTCTGTTTTTGAACTATTTTTCTGCCGGATTTTTTTGCCTTTGGGCACTTTAAAAGTCTGGATTTCCAACAGTCATGACTGGCCAAAAAGTCCGGATATCCGAACTCCTCTATAGGGGGTGTAGGCCTACATCTATTTTCTGGAATAGCCCAATCCATAAGCCCACCGGTAAAGCCCATCCCTAAAATAACTGAGTTGTTATTTTATAAAGTTATTATCGAGGAATGTTTTATATTCATGCATGGTATATGCACTTTTCAATCTTTGAAGTAAACTTCTACACCTTGAAGTTGAAAAAGATTTTAAAATAATTTTGTAAGGGTGCCCTAGGGGTTAAAAATATGACCAAAGTTACCCTGCATTTGCGGCAACTTTGGTCAGAGTATTACATTCCATGAAGAAAAAAAAATCAAAAAAATTGATCTTCGCTGTATGGGCAAGTTGTTGTTTTTGTGACATTTGACCCCTTGCAAAATTAATCAAGCACTCATCCTTGCTCACAAATATCGATTTTTATTTTTTCTGAAAAAAATGTAAAAAAATGCTAATTTTTGGTCAAAAAAGTGTGCCAACAGGTTTCATAATAACATTATTACATAACAATTTTCTATCTTTTGGATTGTCTGGTGTGGTTTATCATTGGGGTGGGCTTGTCCAGCTGGAAGATTGACCAAAGGGGGTCATAATTATCAGTATATAAATTGGGCCTATATTTATAATAATCCCCTATAGCAAAAGCCAACTCTATGTCCGATACGAGCTTGGCCCATGTATCGGGCTGAATTTCGGTAGAAAAGGGCTCCTTCGCCCTTTTTCTTTTCCTTTGCCTTTCTGATAAATTTGAAGCCATTTAGGCCTAGAACAAGAAATTCGATGTTCGAGGTTTCTGTGACTGCTGTTTCTGCTCTCACCCAAAGGTTCCATTTAAAAAAGGTCATGTTCTCACCCAATAACCCCATCATAGGCCTATATTTCTTACATTTTGCTCTCATCGAATGCCAAAGATCACGCAGGCATCACCCAATGACCCCATATTTTTTACATCATTGCTAACGAATGCCCCTTAGACCTAGCCCCAGTGCATATCCATTTCATAAAATTAAAAAATGCCCCCCCTACGGTGTACCATCTCCGCCAATTTCCCTTTTTAATTTCCCTTTATTTTTAATTTCCTTTTTTTTAATTCCCCCTTTTTTGTTTAATTTCACTTTTTTTTTAATTCCCCCCTTTTTTTTAATTTCCTTTTTTTTTTAATTTCCCTTTTTTTTTTTTTTATTTCCCCTTTTTTTTTTTTAATTTCACCTTTTTTTTTTTGAATTTCACCTTTTTTTTTTTGAATTTCACCTTTTTTTTTTAAATTTCCAAAAGCAAAAAAAAAATTTGGCAGAGGCGTGGTTCGAACTCACGGCGCAGGGCTTTGGATACTCTGTGGGCCTAGCGCCTTAGACCAGTCGTCCACTCGTCATATTGTTATGCCGTTGAAAATTATTTTAATATATGGTCGCAACTTCAACATAGGCCTACCACGTGACAAGCACAGGCAGAAAATGCGGGAGAAAATGTACTAATGTTCAAATTGTATTAAATATTTTATAATTATTTAACTTTTATTCCATGCAAACAAAAGTAGCGGGCCCGTATACGTTAAACTTGGTATATTTCGCACAGTGTCCTCTGGGGATAATTGCCTATCGATTGGATTGATCATGGCTATAAACGTATTGGTGATGTCATAAGCTTAACTTTGGTGGACAATAGAATAACCATTGATTGACAAGGTTACCCCTGCGTCCCCTAGCCGCTTGTCTATATTTTGGAATTTTATTTGTTAAAAACATTAATGTGTATTAATAGCGCTCAATTGTTGAGAAATCCGACAATAATAAAAATGATAAATGGGCAATTATTATACATGCATTATCGATTTGAACTCGCTAGGCCGTATGGCCGCACCGGCTGCACGTGCTATAATACTCCTATATACCGGGCCGGGATACCGGGTATATACATGTGGTTCACATTATAGAACCTGCCATTTTTCGTGCATACACGGTCTGGATTTTCGCAATTTATAGGATAATTACACGTAGGTCCCCCAAAGTTTCTTCCAGTTATTGAAGTGCTTATATAATGACATGATGTTGCATTCAATAATATAAGCCTACGTATACAGGGTGTAACAATAAAATTTATACAATTGCATTTTGCTTCTCCGGAAAAAACTAAATGAGTTATGGCACAAATGTTATATGTAATACAAGCAGTAATATCTTGGCTAAAAGAAGACGTTTAGTTGGTTTCTTTACTAGCTTGGATTCAAAAGTTATGTCAGATTAATTAAATCGTCCAGAAAACGTGTTGGGCCACTTTTTTGCCATGTTTGCGCATATCAAGTTTGAACCGCGTAGATATGCATATCGTGCATTAAACATCAAAGAACTGACACAAAATAATTATAAGTGGTGTTTCTTCATATAATTAACATGAACTTAATAATGATAGGCCTATTTCTTTAAAATCTATAAATGAAGTCATGACATTTCTTTCAAATAATCTTATAAATAAAGTAATTTCTCATATCCCTGAGATATCATCGGTAAAACTGAGAACAGTTTTTGCATCCATAAGTACAAAACAATACAATTTTGAAATTAAGTTCATCTGGGCTTCTAGCTGTTCTGGGGCGACCACTATTGCCAGCATTCTGTTAACAAATTCCAGATACTTCTCATAGTTATATGTAGTTGTATGCCTTGATGGAAGACGTGAGTTTGGCAAATGAGCTAAAAACGATCGTATGGTTTCTGCTTGGCTCCGTGTGCTACCGAATGTCACAAACATAAAAATACGCTCTTCCAACGAGAATTGGGGTTGAAGTTGTTGAGCTGCAGCTACGATTTCTAGCAAATGAGGTTGTTATGTCAGTGCTTAGTTGTGACTTCCAAAAACTCAAGGAGATGTTCTATTATGTAATCATTTCTACCACTTCGAATACCCCATTGTTTAAAACTACCTATCATAAGAGCACCGTCCAACTGGTCCGTGGTTCAACTCTATTCAGTCACTTTTGTAACACTTAGACAAAAGTGGCCCAAGCGGTTTTAAGACTAGGTTACATAATTGGCCATATCTTCACTTGTATACCATATATTTTACTAAAGCTTATCTGGTGGCTAAAGAAATTATCCTGATAGACATATAAATATCAAACCAAAAAATACGCGGCATACCTGTGTCATTCTATTTTCAAAATTGTACAAATTTTATTGTTACACCCTGTACTTTACTTTACCTTTACTGTCACTATTTAATAATTAGGCTAGGCCTATATAAACTTTTTCAGAACCATTTTATACTAGTAGGCCTATTTTGATAAATATCAGTATAATTTCGAGTTCAACTGAATGCTTTCATCATGATTAATAACATGTTTTATTTATCAAAAATCGACTATGGCATAGTCTAGGACCTACGTAAAATTTACATAAAATTTTTACCATCAATAGAGTGTTAATTTTGACTAAATTCAGAAAATATTTTGGCGTATATAATTATAAAATTGAAATAAAATTCTCTGCCTTGATTTATTTGTTTGTTTATGTATTTATTTAACAATTACCGGTAATTGATTATTTGCTTATTTATGTGTTTATTTATCAATCAATGAATTCTTTAATTTATTAATTTATTGATCAATTAATGATTTATTTTATTTATATTTATTTCTTTATTTAATCGTTTTCATTTAATAAATTAATTGATAACAACCGTAGGCCTATTCATTCCAATAAGCGCCCATGCCCCAATATAAAGCGCCCACCCAGGAAGCTTAGGGATTAAGTTTAAAATGTAGCTCCTGGATGACCTTTGACCTCGGATGACCTCGATTTTAAGTTTTACGTGTTCCCCTCATATCAAGGATTCCACCCACCAAGTTTGAGCCCGATCGGACAAAGTTTGAAATTTGACCCCTCCATAATGACATTTGACCTCGCTTGACCTCAATTTTATTTCGGGAATATATTCCCCTCGTATCAAGGATTCCACCCACCAAATTTGAGCCCGATCGGACAAAGTTTGAAATTTGACCCCTCCGTAATGACCTTTGACCTTGGTTGACCTCGATTTTATTTCGCGCATTATATTCCCCTTGTATCAAGGATGCCACCCACCAAATTTGGGCCCGATCGGACAAAGTTTAATTTTTTGATGAATATGCATTTTTTTTGCGACATAATTTCCCTTTTTTTAATTTCCACTTTTTTTTTTAATTTCCCCTTTTTTTTTTAATTTCCCCGATATTTTTTTTGATGTGCGTATAATGTTGCAGCTAGTGGATTCATGTTAGTATACCGCGGGGAGCATTAGCCTTAGTCAAGGCTTCGTCCGTACTTTATATTTGAACACAGCTGTCCAACATGGATAGCGCTCGCATAGCTTTCTATTTTTTTTTATATCTTGGCCTATAGTGAAGACAAAAATTAAATCCAAACCTAGTAAAACAATCCGAATCCAATAGAGTGATCACGAGGCTTATATTAAAGAAGGCCTAATTTGAATTAGATTAGAATAATAATTGTTAATAATATATTAAATATTTAGACCCTTCCACTGTATAAGTCTTTATTCGGCCTATATAGCTAAAGCCACGATTTCTCCGTGTTCATGGTGTTACAAAATCTAAAATCCGTCTTGCAAATTGGACGATTCCGTGATTTTCCGTGTCCACTGTAAAGCACTAGGCCTATGGCCAGAATCTTGGATCGTAGGCCTAAAATTAATGCTAAAATTGATTGTTTAATGGTTGATTACTGCTAAATAATCACTTTTCTTTGTTTTATTTTACAAATCAACACAAAAGTTAGACATTTTATACAGTTTTTCACTATTTGGTGGCATTTTCAAATTTCCCTGAGCAAACCCGACCCCGACATAAGATGAGTTTTTAACATCTTTTTAAACATAGTTACATTTTTAGCAGTTCTAAAATATATAGGCAATTCATTCCATGACGTGGAGCTGCAATTTCAAATGACTCATGTGCTCTTATTTTGTTTCTTGAAGAAGTTGCATGTTTCCAGATCGAAGAGTAGGCCTACGAGTGGGAACATAATTTGAAAGAAGTTCAGATAAATATGACGGAGCAATAGGCTTATCATTATTACATTTATATACAATCAACATAAGTTAAACAACAATTCATTGGAACACAGGAAGCCAATGCAGTTCCTTACCAGTGTCTTATTAGTTAGTACGAATATGCCGTCCCTTTACATGGCAATTTTAAAACATTTGGCATGTGCAAAGGAGGGGGGGCGAAGATTTTTTTTGGCAGGCCGAGAAGGGAAGCAAGCAATTTTTTGGCACGCCTTGGGAAAATTACACCCCCCCCCTCACGGGCCGGGATAAAACCACTGCGATTTATATACTAGTATTCTTATGGTTTTCCCGTGACTTGAAATAAGTCTACGGCCCTAGCACACAGGCTCCGGCACAGGCTATACACCAACCCTGCAATCCGAGAAGCGTTTACTGTATTTGGCCCTCTATTGACGGCAACACAGATGTACCAGAGCGGGAGCTTTAATTCGTAATTCAATACTCATGATTGTGTATTGAATATCACTGTTGTGTACAATTCCCGGGTACAATTCTGTATAGCACACAATAAATAATGGATGGAACCCCCGACCTCGGGACACCGCAGTTTTACATCGGGGACACCGCAGTAATGGCGAAGTCGGATAGGTGTATATCAGTGGTGTAAATAATACACACACATGGTCTGACCACTGACTTCTACACAGTGGGTCTGTCCATACTATATCCATGGTCTGTCACACGTAAAGACTACAGTGCGAGCAAATTCTTGGACAACTATTGAGTATGTGTCTCGGCCAAGATTCTGCTTTGTGAGAAAATAAAAGGGGAATTAAAAAAAAGAGGAAAAAAAAAAAAAAAAAGAGAAATTAAAAAAAGGGGAAATAAAAAAAGGAAATTAAAAAAAAGGGAAATTAAAAAAAGGGAAATTAAAAAAAAGGGGAAATTAAAAAAAAGAGGAAATTAAAAAAAGGAAATTAAAAAAAAGTGGAAATTAAAAAAGGGAAATTAAAAAAAGGGAAATTAAAAAAGGAAATTAAAAAAGGGAAATTAAAAAAAGAGGAAATTAAAAAAAAAAAGAGGAAATTAAAAAAAGGGAAATTAAAAAAAGAAGGGAAATTAAAAAAAAGGGGAATTAAAAGGAAATTGGCGGAGATGGTACACTGTACCCCCCCCGAGGGGATTTTCCGGGCCCAACTTGAAATAGCCTCATATAATTTATCATTGCCGCATGCAAAAAGGCCCGAAAAAAACAACAACTGAGGTTTAAAATAAAAGAACCTTTCAGAGAACATAGTCTCTGCGGAACTGGGGTTCACAAACACTCGTAGGGGGGCCTGATGCAAAAAGAAGGGAAGTTTTGGCCCTCCTATCATTGAAGGGGGCCCTGAAAAAACTGACAAATTTTCTTGGGAAAATTGAGTTTATAGGCCATATGAATGATGCTTCGGTCGGGTATAAAGGGGGTTGACCCATCCGCCCGCGCATGTCAAAAGGGAGGCCCTGAAGTTTTGAGATCTGACTAAAAGGGGCCCCGAAAAATTTCGCGATGAAATTTTTTGCATCAGCATCCCCTGCGAGTTCGTTTGGAACGAGTTTGTTTTTAGAAGTTACCTTTGGGAACCGATACAACGACGAGATCCAAACCACGTGGTGGCGATATAAAGTAAGTTTCTTTAATATTCGTAGCATACGCAATTTGTCACCAAGTATAATTGTGCGTTGAAAACGCCACTATTTTGTTTACACATAGGCTGCAAGTGGGACTGAGCAAAAGGGAAATTATCCATGCATGTTGTTATGTTTTTCACCCGGAAATTATTTTGGGCGATGGAAGATCAGTGAGCTGAAATGCAGAAATGAACAGAACTTCGTCCTACGATATAAGGGCCCCACTTAGGGAGAACCGACAGCAAAATCTAGCAGTATTAAGTAAAAGAGTCTTCAATGCTGCTAAAGATGGTAAATGTCCCAAGTTAATAATTGTTAAATCGGATTTAAATCGTAAACACTAACGTAAAATCGTAAGCTTACTCAACCATGCAACATGCTCAACAACCCATGACAATTTATTTACGCATGAACATGCTCAACCCATGGCATGCATGAACCGCCTCTCAAGTCATGCTCAGTCAAGTGTTGCAAGAATAGTGTAGTATTAAAGTGTACCTCCGGCATGTCCGGGGTAGTGAGTTCGAGAGGGGGGAGATTTTGGCAGGCCAAAGTTGATGGCTCAAAATGATCTGCCCCCTCCTTTTGCATGTTTGTGGCCTGCCAAAAATCTATGCCCCCCTATAATTCACCACCTGGGGGTACACATAATTATTGCACCACCCGCACCCCTAATATAAAAAAATAATTAACAATTATTAACATTTATTTCATCTGGACTTTCTCAAAATTTGCTGAGCACATGCATGCTGCTGATGAGGGAGGCGAATAGCCTTATATTATTTGTTTTTAATGTGTTACAAATGTCAAATTTACTATTTCTGAATTAAATTGCAATTGCAAAGGGTTTGTCAACACATGCACATTATAAAAAACGAGACCCATGCCCCCCCCCTCCGGCCCCCCGTGAGAGTATTTGAAAATCTTTTATTTAGGATTTCACAGCTAGGATCTTTAATTGGTCCAAATTATATTAGTATCATCTGCAAAAAGCATTTTTTGGCAGGTCAAAAAGGAGGGAGGGGGGTGGTAGGCAGACCCTTTTATAGTTGTTGTATTTTTACTTTTGGTGCTTTTTGTGCAATTAGGATTTCACTACTTATTTGCCTCTCTTTTTTCCCAGCAGGGGCCCAAATATGCAATTTTTCCAAGGGGAACATTCGATATTCTAAAGCTTGGTCCAAATCCAAGAGAAGAACCAACTCTAGTAATTTATGTGGTTTCAAATTATATCAGGCGTTGCCTTTTTGATAGAAATGGTGTTTGTTGATGTGCACAGTTTCCCATTAGATCATAACATGCTGTTGTACATCCAAGGTCAAAGGTCTTTTAATCCATATTTGGCGTTGTTCTGGGACTGATGATGTATATAGTTGATGTTTTCATTTGGGGGATGCCAGGATCGGTGTTGACAAAATCTTGTCCAAAAAAGAATGTGTGCATTCATGCAGCATGGTTCATTGCGGAAATTAAACTATGCCTAAAATGCCTGAGCTGGCATATAGGGTGATAAGGTTGATAAAAATGACCTGCATTGAGAGTCGGTCAAGTGACGCTGGAGGACAAACATGTTTAACAAACTATTATCATCCTCTGTGAATCTTTGGCGCGTCATTCAACCCATGCCACACCGTCGACGTCCTATACGATAAATATAAATTTAATACTCCGTTGGTGAGCGACGGGCGAGTGGTAGTGAGCGACAGGCGAGTGGTATTTCACTGAACGCAAGAAAAGGAGTTCTATCTGATTGGCTAGCAATCGATCGCTTAGGTCGCTCAGTAGTCAACTACAAACTCATGCATTCAATTCGATTGAAATCGATTATTCTATTATTGACGACGAAGATAAAGAGCGTGATAGTGTGTCAATAATGTACATTGTATTGCACCTGGTTTTACCAGCATTCCTTTATAAAATAATTTTCTCAAAGAGTTAAATATTATCAAAATTTTTACAGCGGATTTCAAATGTTTTACATCAAAATTGCAGTTAAACATATCCACAGCAAAATACCGGTCCTCACTAATTAGTACATTTAATTTCCAGTTAGTACATTTAAACGAAACCTGTGATTTACGTGACAACAAATAAAATTTTCTTACAATAGAAATATCATATGGGATACTGATATGGTAGGCCGCAACCGCCACAACGTGGAGCTGCTACGCGTAGCTGACTTTTTGTTCCGTGGAGCCAAATTGACCAATCATGTTAGAGTTTTTCATTACTCGGAGGTAAAACTGACCAATGAAGTACGACTTACTCATTACGTGAAGCAAAATTAGTCATTAAGAATTTGCCAGACGAGCTTCACGTAGTTGCAAGAGATCCTCGGAGACGATAGTTATGATTCAAAAAGTAATTTATGAAAAGTACGAACCGACTTATTATTAAGATGGACATGCACTCACAAGAAACTCATACAGTATTGTACACAACTATATAGCTAGGCAGAGTGGTGGTAAACCATGCACACAATTCTGCGATCTGCAGTGTATCGCCGGGAGCTGATTTGTACATCTTGCGCGGCGTGGCTTGTGGAATTCGACCTTCAGCAAACCAGTTCGGATTTACTTTATACTAGTAGTAGGCCATACATACTGTAGTTACGGTACTGCCCGTTTTCCTATACACAATACTCAGTGCGCTCACCATTGACGCGTGACCTAGTGTATGTTAGAAGTATTATGCCATTGCCTATATATGACGTCACTGTGTAAAAAATAACCAGTCAATATTTAAAGTATTCTCTGAAATTCTAGAAAATATAGTTTTGTAACATTTCCTAAATTTTTAGCTAATTTAGGTGTTTGGAAATATTGGTACTTTTGTGTTTTAGGAAGGATATGTAAACGACAGATAACACCAAAAAATATGAACAAATTATTTCTAAACCGTGTTAAGTCTGCAAACCATTATGCTTCTCATTTTCAAGAACGCTGGTTAACAATAAGCAGACTATTGTCTCATTTCGTAAACAAAAGCCCAGACAGTATTGTTACCTTATGCGTTAAGCTTTATAATCATTCACCCAACTGAAACTATAATACCAGCTCATTGTTCATTGCACAGGTAAAACCCCGGGGGGGGTACTCAGTACAAATGACCATACGGGGACGTGCCGCAAACATGGGTAGCATTTTCGGCCTTCTGGTATATCAATGACCCCTTTTTCAAAGCCTATTTTGGTATATGAATGGGTCCTTTTTTCAAATTTTTTTCGGAAAACAGCCCAATTTTTCCTTAATCTAGCCAAAATTTTCAAAATTTTCCCAAAATTTTGGGAAAATTTGTAAAAACTAAGACAATTTTGGTTAAATTCGGCCGAAAATTTTGACTTTTGGTATATAAATGGGTCCAAATTTCTTGAAAAATTGGTATATTTATGGGTCCTCTTCCAAAATCTCAGCGGCACGTCCCTACCAAAACCAAACTTGAGTACCCCCCCCGGGGGTAAAACAGACACAAGTGCAGTGTGTATATAACCAGAGAAGATCTGATGTAACATAGTTGAGCTGTTTTCATTGAGTGTTATCTTGGTTTAATAGCTTTTAATGGGGTTTAAGTCCTTCAAAGGTCGTGGTGAATTCTACTGTAGACATGACTGCATCATGATTATTTTAAAGTCAACAACATTCAACAATATGATCACCGTGATAGTATGACAGTATCAGTACCGTGGGTGTCAGTGATCCTGGCCTGACACAGTAGACAAACAAACAAACACGCCACACACATGGCACATGCATGCAAGGTAACATTGACTATACACTAATCAAACAATGGTATTGATCCTGTACAACTGTTGGTGGTTTATTTACATTCGATTAATTTAAAATCCACATAGTAAACATTAATTTTGGCAAGAGTTTTCTTTCTCTGGAACGATGATGCATCAACTGGCTGCGAGGAATGAGAAGATCTAGCGTGATTGGTCACTTTAGCTCCGCGAAGCGAGAAGTAAGCTACGAGTAGCAGCTCCACGTTGTGGCGGTTACGGCCAGCCATATACTGATCATGCGCGAAAATCGTAAAACATAGAATAGAAACAGTGTGGCGGCTCTCAAAATCTCAAATTGTATGCATAGCCTGAGTCATACGGCCTATCTCGAACAAAATCACCATGCGTAGTTGTTGAAAAACGTGAGGATTTATCGTACTACCACGGCAATTTTTAACACGAAGATATAGGGATGATGACGGTGTGCATGCTTTGTAGGAATACTAGCACTCTGTGGGTGATATTTCATTTTCACACGCTCCGATATCGTTGTAGTGCCTCCAGGGCTAGTGACCCGTGGCATACATGAAACCTGATACAGGTTTGTAAAAATATTCAGACATTTTGACAAACTCCTTGTAAGTGCAGCTACATGAATCTAGTTCCTTTGGTACAATTACCAAATACTAGGGTACAACTTGAGTTCAGTCCTTGTTTACGGAGTTTGTTAGGGTTTAGGGTTGGGTAGCTCGAGATACTCTAGCTAAAATACAGGTTTACATTTACTATCTTACATTATCTTGCTGTATTTCAGCTAGAGCTCCAAACGACAAGCTTCCGGGTTTTTTTGGAGAACAATACTGTTACGTAAGATGAAGAAGAAACCCGCCTCGGAGCCCGCTCTACTCATTATTTCATTGTACTTATTGCAATTTGCCTCCACACATTACGTAATCAACACAAAGCTTTTGTGAGGATTAGTGAGTGGATAAGAAATTGACAGTGGAGGATATGAAGGACATGCCGATTGTTAGTTGTTAATCATGAATTGCCGCAACGTATTAATATTTTACTGCATGGCATTCCGCAAACACCAAGACAAATTATGCCGTATTTTTCCAAAGATCATCTCATATGAAGTAAGCTGAATGCGATCTGTACTTTTGTAACATTCCGATCGCTTTTGATCACCTATTATCGGCGAATTTGCTTGAAAACACGCGAAGTTCATGTTGTGTAAACATAATTAGCATAGACACAAATGAAATTACGATGCAATACAATGCAATTTGAATGCGCAGCAGATCTATAGAAATAACGTTGCCCGGTTTTATGCAGAATTAGACCCTGTCTGGGGTTGGGGTAGGGCAGTCTTGTAAGACTAGTAGAGTTGCACGGTGCACCCATTCGGTAATCGCTAAGTTCCTTGTATTAAATTTGGACCAATTTCCTTCAATATTGCTGGATATAGGATTAGTTTTGAGTAAAGGTTTAGTCACAATTTATAGAATTAATTACTGCACAATTCTGGCAGCGCACATACGTGTTCTCATTGCACTACATGTGTTCTCATTGCACTGTGGAAGATTCCATAGTTGGCAGTGGTGATACAAACCCACCCGTTTTATTTCAAACCCACCCTTTTTATTTTATACCCTTTATACCAAAACTCTGAAACCCACCCTTTCTAAGCTTGGTTACTGATCATAGATATAAGTGGTTATGGTGGTCCAGGAGGTGCAGATTTGCATCCAAAGAGATTTACATAAGGTTTAGATTACCAAACAGAATGGGATTCCAATATTTTTTTGTGTTTCATTTTAGTGTCATTCCATTGGAAATTACAGTAAGCTTTGAGATTGCAATTGCGCTTTATATTTGGACACGCATTTTAACCAGAAAGTTTTCAAACCCACCCTTTTTAAAGCATTTTGTGGACCCTTCAAACCCACCCTTTCTAAAGCGTGGGTTACCAACAGTGGGAAGACACTTTTCATATTATAAGCAGCATGAATTTAACAAAGTTTCCTTATCTTATTTTGTTCCAGGCAAACCAATCACACTGGGTGCGCTCCTCCATGATAAATCTTTTCCTGACATCGCTCATGTTCTCTCTGACATTCATGAAAGTGAGGAACAGAAGTGCACACCATTGGTTATAGCATCAAGAAATGGTCACCACACGGTGGTGAAATTACTACTCGGACAATATGGGGTGAATATCGAGCAAACTGGAACGGTTAAGTTCAATGGTTATACCATCGAGGGCGCATCGGCTTTGTGGGCTGCAGCTGGAGCAGGTCACTTTGAGGTGGTTAAGATTCTACTAGAACACGAGGCCGACGTAAATCATGCAACAGTAACAAATTCTACCCCGCTAAGATCGGCTTGTTTCGATGGCAAACTTGCTATTGTGAGGTTTCTCGTAGAGCACGATGCTGATATTCACGTTCCAAACAAATACGGAAATACGTGTCTCATGATCGCGTGCTACAAAGGGCACATGAGCGTCATACGGTATTTGTTGGAGCAGGGTGCCGATGTCAATGCGAAGGCAAACTGCGGAGCGACTGCCTTGCATTTTGCAGCCGAATGCGGTCATCTGGAAATTGTCAAAGAGTTGATCATCTATAAAGCGGAAAATGTTGCAAACGAACAGAACTTAACCCCCTTGATGGTTGCCTGTGAGAATAGTCAAGCAGAAGTTGCAGAGTATCTGATGTCCCTCGAGAATGTCTCCAAAGAAGATAGGATTCAAGCTTTGGAGCTCCTAGGTGCGTCTTATGCTAATGATAAAGACAATTATAACCTAGCAAAACGTATCACTACTTGTATCTTGCAATGCTACATAGAATCATGGATCGGGTGATATAATAATGAAAGCCATTAAAGATCCAATCGCAGCATACGGCAACAGGACAGAAGTGCGTATACACTAATTGAACTCAAAGGCATTAAAGGTGACCAGTATGCATTGCAGATGGAAGCTCTTATGATACGAGAACGGATACTTGGACGTAATAATCCCGATTTACTACATGCAATAGTCTTCAGGGGCGCAGTGTGCGCTGATAGCATGCAATTTGTTAAATGTGTTGCCTTGTGGCTTCATGCGATGCATCTACGACAAACCATGAACAGAACAGTGCAGAAAGACTTGCTACGTTTCGCACAAGTGTTCTCTCAGATGCTCCACCTCAGAGAAGTTGTGAATTTCGCTGAAGTCTGCGAAGTTCTCAAAGTAGCTGTAGCCGAGGTGGAATCGTATCAAGCGAAGTTGAAAATGTGTAGTGAAGCTGAAAGGCCTGAGGCTCAAAATGTATACCAGAATGATATCCTGACCATTTTGTATCTCCTGTCCGTTCTTACGATAAGAAGTTAGAGAAATCTGCTTCAAGATTTCACGTACAAGAAATGGGTTTATCGCTTTCTCATGTTAGATCCACGAACACCAAGTGGTGCTACGCCACTCCACCTTGTTGTGAACCATCAAACACCTATAGACGACTTTCACACAAATACGGTGTGCAAGTTTCCCAGTATAGATCTAGTACGATTGTTTCTGGAATGCGGATCCGATCCCGATGCGATCGACAAGGAGAACCAAACAGCGCTTCATGTGATTGTGAAGTACAACAAACCAATCAGCGATTTCATGACGCTACATTCGATCATCGTGCTTCTATCCGAGGAAGGATGTCATATAGACCGGTGAACAAACGCGGCGAGACAGCCATCGAAGCATCAACAACTGGTGTAGCAGAGATTATACTTAAAGCACAGGTACATCCGAACTTGAAATGCATAGCCGCCAAAGTTGTTAGGAAACATGGACTAGAATACAAAGGAACTGTGCCTGTGTGTCTTGAAGAATTTATAGAGATGCATTGATGGTAAATTTTATATCTGAAATAATCGGTTTTAAAAAGATGCCCCATTTCTTGCACCTTACTGTTACCGTTGGATTATCAAGAACCTATAATACCATCGGGAGTTGAAGGTGTTGCTAGTGCGTCAGGAGTTGAAGGTGTTGCTAGTGCGTATTTAGTTGTTTGCAGTTTCAAATTGTACATGTTATCGTGCAGAGCAAATACCATGTACAGCTGGGTATGAGGGCGGTTTGTCGATAGACCTGCATCGCAACCATGTAAAAGCTCTGACATCACCTTCAACTCTCAATTTATGATAGACAAACTTGTCAAGTTATATTGTAGCCTCTTGAGCCCCAGGGAAAGAGGGAGTCCTTAAATTTGGATGTGCAACAGAGAATTTGAAAGTGGACCCATCAATACGCTGACGAAGTTACGTAATTAATCGGATGAATTACCATAGCAATAGGTGAAACAATTTTGAACATATCGCGCTGCACTGCAAGCAGGTTACACTCATCACGTGTGTATGTCTGCAATCATAGATTGAATACAATACTGGTCTTTTCAAAGATACTAATCTGACAGGTGCAACTGTGCAAGGGATCAGCATGATATGGTTCAAGAGCTACCGTGTGAACGTATCAGTGCAGCGCGGTGTATTCAAAACTTGTTTTCACCTTTTGCTATGGTAGGTAATCCGATTATTACATAACTTTACCAGTGTATATACTAGTACATTGTGTACCACCAATTCTTCAAGAAATTTGGACCTATCGATACATGTATACCAGAAGTCACAATTTTCGGACAAATTTAACACAAATTGACTGAGTTCTCATTAAATGGGATTGGAGGTCAAGGTCATGCATCCAAGATGGATATGCCATGAAATTAGACCATTTTCTGTTAGTGAAGCCTTGTTTCTTAAAGTTTCTACATGTATTAAATTGGATTCATAACACTAATCAACTAGACTCACTTTTATTTCCTTATCCTAGGTGCATCATCAGGCCGTCTAATGATCTAACGGCAAAAGATCATTGACCTGTGACAAGGTGGTATTGCCAGAGGTCATTGATTTTGAGTCAAACTTCTAAGGAATGTTATTATTGATCACAGAATTGTAGGCCCCCGCCAAGTAATGGAGCATACCGCCTCCCCTGTGTAGTGAAGGTTGTTAATATGTGGATCGCTTCTTTTAAAACGCCCCTGTCGTACCACCTGCGTTCTCTGTCCAAAATCACAAAGTTCATCGTGTTTGTCAAAGGTGTGATTTGTGCTATCAAATGTGTGCACATGGCCAGTGGCGTACATGTAGCGTGGGTCATCACATTGGGGGGCACAGACCATGATTGGGGGCACTGGGTCTGATTGGGGGGCACAAGCCATTTTTTGGCAATTTTCCTATGGGATTTTTTAAAATTTCAGATCAATTGGGGGGCACGTGCCCCTATATGATGCTACGCAACTGCACATGGCTGAATCCCCGCAACTACAATGTAGCACCAGCACATCTTTTGGTTCACCTATACTGTACAAGTCCTGGCAATCAGCATCCTTCCATTGTACATGTATGGCATAGACTATGTTGCTTTGTTTGTCTTAAATGCGGCTTGTCTTTTGGGTGAACCAGCTTCTGTCTTTTAGTGTTAGTTGGTTTGACGAGACAGGGATCTGATGTGTTCAGAAGATTCTGCGATACCGTAGCCTCTCAAAATAAAAGTGAATCCAGTTGATTAGTTTCATGATTCCAATTTAATTTAATTATACCAGGATGAATATATAAACTCCTCAAAAAAAAGTTTGGAAACTTTCAAAAGCGGTTGTATATCAGAAAATTTTGAAATCTATCTCCATACCAGCGAAAACATTGTTCTTTTCTGTCAACAATGATACCTCATTTGTGACGATAGCCCATTCCACAGCTGAGTAACTTGCTTTGAAAGACAGAGAGGTCTCAAAGAAAATGTGCGAAACTGACCATTATCTGCGCTCATCTTATTGCTCTGAATGAATGAACGAGTGGTTTAATGCATGAATAAAAGAATGAATGAACAGTTGTTTGCAGTACATCATGTTGAATGAAAAGTGCTAGGATGGGATTAGCCGTTCTACTACTTGTGGATTCAAACAGATCAACGCAAGTCAACCTATCTTGCTGGTCACTTCTTCATAGTGGTCATTTGCAAGAAATTTCTAAGCAAACATGGTTCGATTACCAGACCTGGATAAGGCTTGCGCTATTGGTCAGCTTGAGGCTGGCATACCTCAGAATCACGGCAACATTTGGATTTTCCTGCAGTATGATCTCCAAGCTAAAAGTCAAGTTTCGTCAGACCGGAGATGTCAAAGACAGACCCAGAAGTGGCCATCGAAGAAAAACAATGGCTGCAGAAGACCGGTACGTGAGACTGACAGTACAAAAACCGTTTTTAATGAAACAGTGTGGTATTCCTTATTCATGTTTACTGATGCAAATGGCGCAGACAATGGCAGATTTGGCACATTTTGTTCGAGACCTCCTTGTCTTTCAAAGACAGTTACTCAACAATAAAACAGGTTACGGTCACAAATTTGGTGTCATTTTTGACAGGAAAGAACAATGCTTGTATTGATATGAAACAATATGGAAATAGATTTCAAATCCCTCTGATATAAAGCCGTTTTTGCAAGTTTCCAAACTTTTTTTGAGGAGTTTATATGACAACCTTCACAAACGTTTTGTAAATCAAAAAGAATGATGTTTTATGGTAAATTCAAGTTTTGTAACTAATTTGCTGTGTACAAATCATCAAGATATTTATAACTCGATGGTTACCGTACAATCATCTTGCCACAGAATGTATGTAATACAAAATAAAATGCATAAAATTTATGTTATGTAATGTAAGGCTAATTTAATTAGTTAATTAATATCAAATGGTCTAATGAAATAATATTTGGAATGATGGTGCATTTACATGAAAGTACATGTAACTAAAACCAGAACAGTAATGACAAAGTCTTATAGCAATTGGCTTTTAAAACCTTCCTAAAGTAATATTCAGATTTCCTTTTACAAATTAAGCGTACTGCTAGCTGTCCAGCGCGTATTATTTTGCACAAGGTCCAATGCACGCGCTTGACGTCGCGCGCGTATACGCGATGGTTATGCTGTCAAAGGAAATCTGAATATTACTTTACATGTATACCTTTACATTGTAATAGGGTACTGGTACATGTACACCTCACATTGTAAACATTGTAAAGGATTAATGATCATTGACCTGCTCCCACGAAAAGAGCCTAAAGTCTCAAGTTGGGAGTTTCGAGACGTACCAACTGTTGAGTTGATGTTCAGCTAGAACAGCATGTCCCCATTCACAAAGGACATACCACTGCCAATACAGGTGTCTTCAAAGAAAGAACAGCAACTCAACAATTGGAACGCCTCAAAACTCCCAACTTGCAACATTACTCATTTTGTGGGAGCAGGTCACATTATTACCTTCTTAACTTGTACATGTTTTAAAAAAACATATTACGTCAATCTTTCAGATGCAGTTTCAATGTCTTTATTTCCATTACAGGATTCCAACTTTAGTATCAAGTAGGGCTCAACCGATATGGCATTTGTCTACCTATCTGATATCCAACATCGATTTTATAATATCTGCCGATACCCAATCTGATCTGATATTGGTAAAAATAATTTTTTTTTTTATTTCAACAACTTTGGAGAACCACTGGACCTATTCTGAAGTGCTAAGATCATTAGGATCATTCACAGTTAATTTGGGAAAAAAATGGGAAACAGTTCCATTGGTTTTCCATGCATTTATAATATATGTGATAGATGAAGAGCTAAATATTAGTTTGTGGTTTGCATATTGTTGTGATATCATCCAGGAACTATTATCTTACGCGTAAGCGTACACAGAACTCTAGGTGTGAAGCGCCCTAATCTGGGCAGCCAAAACTTAAGACCAATCATGATGAACATCATACCAGGGCAGTGATAATAAATATCATTATTATATATCATAACCGTGTCTGTATATTACTTCATGGTGGCAGCATGTGGGATTAATTCCATGGATTTGACAGAGGAACTCTGATCCAAATCAACGGAGGATTTCGTCTAAATCTGGACAATTTCCTGACTCATCGCCACATCACCATGGTCAAGTTCAGCAGACCATCCTCGCCACAGGGAATATCGCCGCAGGCCACTTAATTCTGCTATCGAGCGAGTCACTCGTTGAACCAAGAGTTGAACTGCAACATGTTTTAAACACGTAACGACGGCACACTATTTAAAGCGAACACTCACATCCTTCGGTACCGTATTTATGGAAATATACCGGTGGAAATTTTGTTACCGCTTGACTATAACGGATTATAAAGGAACTTTATATCGTCGCCGAAATCTGTGCTTCGATTGTCACCTTCAGGTTGATTTAGAAAGTTTCAACCATATCATAGTACATCGTGGTCTTATTTTTTGTGTGCCCTGCCCTGGTCAAACATCAAACTCGACGAGTTAACGAGTAAGTTTTTATAGAACTAAAGAACTGCAACTAAGCCCGTAGCAAATAGAACTTTGAATCTTCTGTGTGAATTTGAGCTACTTTGCTATAAATTGTCATGAAAACTTTTCACCGACAAAGTGCTGACGAACCCCAATTTTCCCGCCGAGTGCAGTGAGCCTGGAATGAGGAGACCCCAGCCCAGAGCTGATGCGCCACGCCTTAGCCTAATCACAGAGGATCACTACGCACAGCCGGAGGAACATGCATTGCTAACTTTTACACATAGAAACGGACGGCATGCTGTGTGGATTACCAGTTCCAAGGCCTTAACAGATGTTGCCATGGTTACCTACTAGGATTCTGAGAAATCAATCTATTTATAGCGAGACTTTATAAACATTACCAACGGACTGTCAGCTGTTTACTCAGATAAATAAAGCGATACCAAGAGAAACATTGAGCATATTCAAGAACTAGATCAACTGTGCTCCAAGAGACTTTTTACTGAAACAACTTTTAACAAAGAAAAAACCTTTGTTGAAAAGATTTTAAAGTTAAACCTTTGTGTGGTTATAATAAAAAACAGTGATTATTTTCTTTGTTTGGAACCAGATTTCTCAATATTTTACACAGTTAATTTTGTTATGCTTTCAATATTGAGTGTTTTAGTTATGCACAAACACCGTGACCTTGGTACCAATATCTTGTAACCCGTTGTTTGTACTAACCATTTCTTAAGTCTTGTTTTCTCTTTAACCTACCCCTAAATACCGTTGCTGTTCCTGTATTCAGGTAAACCATACCTTGCGCAGCCGCAGTATTTGAGATAAATACCATCCAACATGACATCCAAATATCCAGTAATGAACTGGGATGTACCAGACGAAGCGAGGAGTTTAAATTATTTAAACAAAGACTCGAACTGACGATGGTGGACAAAGAAGTGACGGACAAAGAAAAACAAGCAGTGAAGATCAAAATCGCTGTGGGTAACATAGGATTGAAAAAAATAAACACTTCTGGCCTCAGCGATGAGGACCAAAAGGACCCAGAAAAACTCTGGAAGATCTTTGATGCCCAGCTAAATGTCAACGTCAACTTTAGAATACACAGACTCGAATTGATGCAGTTTAAACTGCGACCCCAAGAAAAGCTTGACGATTTCATAAATCGATGCCGAAACAAAGCAACTTACTGTGAGTTCACGACAGATGAGATGGTCGAACGCATCGTAGAGAGTTAGTCATTGCATCAACCCCCATCCAACTATTCCGGAAAGACCTCTTAGAGGAACCTAAAGGGTTTACGCTGGCCAAACTACTAGAAGAGGGCCGCAAATATGAAGCCTTGCAGGCCGGGCGGCCAGAGGATACGGAGTTACAACAGGGATGAAACAAAGCTCGCGGGTGTAAACCAACGCCAGATAGAGTGCAGGAACTGTGGACTCACACATCCACCCAGGAAGTGCCCTGCATACACGGACACATGTAAGTCTTGTGGCTCAAGGGGCACTGGGCGAAGAAGTGTAGGAACTCACGGTCCAACCACCCCGCCCCAGCAGCTCGGGTCCCAAGAAACCGAGGCCCAGACCCAGAAGCAAATCCCCAGGCCCTGGTAACAGAAGGTTCGGAAGACAGCAACCCCGGAGAAGCCGACAAGACTACGGGTCCAAGACAAACACTGCCGTGAACGAAATATCAGGAGAATTGGATGACGATCTAGAACATCACACATTCTACAGCGCCAAAGTTTCCAACCTGTGTCTAGAAGACGACGACACGGAAGCATACGCCACCATAGATATAACCTGCCCGAGGAAAACGGGTCAACACCAGCTTAAGCTGAAACTCGACACGGGCGCAGAGGGTAACACACTACCTCTGCGGACGGCTAAGCAGATGTATAAGCATCAATGGAAGAACGTCGTAAAAAAGACAAGAGCACGGCTCACAGCCTATAACGGCACAAAGATCAAATGTTTTGGAAGCATACATTTGGAATGCAGGGGTGTAGACCCCCAGTGGATCACACAGAAGTTCTATGTAGTTGACGTGAAGGGGCCGGCAGTGGCAGGACTCCCCCTGTGCGTGAAAACGAATCTGGTGACCATCAATGCCATGCCGGCAAATAGTTCTGCAGTTGATGCAAACAGCATCAATACCATCAACATCAACACCGTGGCAGACTTGAAGACTGAATACCCTGCCCAGTTTGACAAAATTGGCAACTTCAAACGCAAAGCCAAGATCCATCTTATTGAAGACGCGCCTGCGCCGGTTGACGCGCCGAAGTATCCAGTCCACCTGAAAGGTAAACTAAAGGACGAAATAGACAAGATGGAACAGCAAGGCATAATAAGGAAGGTGAACTACCACACTGACTGGTGCAGCAGCATCACCACCAGCAAAAAAAAGGATGGGACATTGCGGGTGTGTTTGGATCCTAAGCGCCTCAATAATAGCCTCAAAAGGTGTCCACACAAAATGCCCACCTTAGAAGAAATCAATCCACAGCTCGCAAAAGCTAAACACTTTTCTAAGCTAGACGCTAAGGTCGGTTATTGGTCTATCCACCTTACGGAGGATTCGCAAGACCTCACCACTTTCCGCACACCATTTGGACGCTACTGTTTCGCAAGAGACTCCCATTTGGCTTGTCCATAAGCCAGGACATCTTCCAGATGGAGATGGACAGGATCGTGGAGCAGGTTCCCCGGATGTGTGTGCATAGCTGATGATATCGTAGTCTTTGGGGAAACCCTAGAAGAACACGATAACAACCTAGTCCAGCTAATGGAGGTGGCCAAGAAAGAAGGTCTAGTTTTTAACAGTGTGAAATGCACCATACGCTAAGAGCCAGATCAGTTTCTTCGGATCAGTGTACACGGCCGACGGTATCAAACCGGACCAAGAAGGTCGAAGATCTGAAAGCTATGCCAACACCTCAAGATAAGGAAGATCTTCAGCGATTTTTAGGTGTAATCACCTATCTAGCCGCATATATACCACATTTAGCAACGAAAGCTAACCCGCTAAGAGACTAGCTAAAGGACATACCTTTCCTGTGGCAGGAAGACCACCAATCAGTCTATGAAGAACTAAAGAGCCTCATGTCAGCAGAAACGTATCTACGATACTACGACACTGAGAAACCTACCACTCTCGAAGTAGATGCATCACAGAAAGGACTAGGCGATGCTTGCTACAAGACAACAAACCTGTCGCGTTTGCTTGAAAAAGCCTAACTGAATGCCAATCCAGCTATTCAAACATCGAGCGAGAAACACTCGGACTTGTGTTCGAATCACCAGATTTCATACATACTTGTTTTGCTAATCGACTTCATAGTGGAAACCGACCACAAACCACTCGAAATGATATGGAAGAAGCCCCTGGCAAGTGCACCACCCCGACTATAGCGGCTATTAGTCAAGGTCCAGGGATACAATTTCGAGGTGGTGTACAAGCCAGGGAGCAAATGGTACTGTCAGACACACTAAGTCGCCTGCCAAACCCGAATAAATCCGCGGACACCCCACCCGACATCCAAGTCGAAGGCGCAGACTGTGACGATGTGGAAGATGTATACAAAGTCGATCTGATCAACTTCGGTCGCAACAAACAAGAAGCCATGCAGCAAGAAACTGCACGGAGCCCAGTCCTTAGAACACTAGGACAAGTGATCAACAATGGGTGGCCAGACACCATCAAGGAACTTCCAAAAGACATCCGACCATATTGGGGATGTCGGGCGAACTAGGTGTGTCTAATGGAGTAATATTCAAAGGATGCCAAGTGGTGATACCCGAGCCAATACGCCAGGACATTCTTACACAACTCCATGAAGGTCACATGGGGATAGAGAAGACCAGAAGACTGGCTAGAGAGTCGGTATACTGGCCTGGAATCAACCAGGATATAGAAAACCTCGTGAAAAACTGTGCGTTATGTCAGGAAAACCAACCAAGCCAACGCAAAGAACCACTGGAACCTCACGAGATACCAACAACCCCATGGACCAAACTAGCATCTGATCTGTTCACTCTGGATGACTTAAGATTACCTTCTCATCACAGACTACCACTCCAAGTTTCCGTGCTACACAAACTAACCAACACCGAAGCGAGACGGTGTCACGGGCAGCAGCAGCTACATTCAGCCTACTGGGAGCACCAGCAGAGATCATGTCTGACAACGGACCCCAGTACACAGGACAACCGCTCCAAGCCATAAAAGTAGAAATGGGCGATCAACATACAACTTCTTCACCCAGGTATCCCAGGTCGAACGGACTAGCTGAACGCACGGTTAGAACAGTGAAAGCATTGTTGATCAAAAAATGCAAAGCTACCAAACAAGATCTACAAGTAGCCATGCTGAACTTGAGAGCAACACCCATCAATTCCAATCTCCCATCTCCAGCGGAGATATTGATGGGAAGACAAATCAGGACAACACTACCGAGCTACCAGAACCCTAGAAATCTGCAACAAGCACAAGACATTGCAGAGAAACTTCACCAGAGAAAGGAGAAGATGAAAGAGGATCATGACAGGAGTGCTGGTCCGGAGCTTCCGCCACTTCACGTTGGTCAAGAAGTAAGGTTACAAGACCAGCAAGGCAAGTGGAACCCAGCAGAAATCACTAGACTATGCAAGGAACCACGATCATATGAGGTGGAAACACCAGGAGGGGCAACGATACGCAGAAACAGGTCGCAGATTCGCGAAGTGCAAAGTGCTGTCAAGGAGAGTGGCAAGAACGCACCTAAAGACACAAGTATCTCCAAACACGTGCATTTCGCACCAGACCTACTTGCGCATAGCACAAACAAGGACGCCCAACCACAGCAGGAGAAAGCAGATCCTAAGCCGCCAGATCAACAAATTCGAACCAGATATGGACGCTTAAGCCGTAAACCAAAACGACTCAGAGATGAAATGTGAGTGGTATGTGTCCTCATCTGCACGGTATGCTGCAAGCGATCGGTTGTTTGAATGCAGAAACAGCAGCACTGTTGTTTACGCGTAATGCGTGTCTGTTCTAACAAGTCGTTGTAATCGTTACTTGTTATATGTTAGAATTTGTTACTAAAGTGTTGTGCATAAATGATTCACAATTTACCAAGATGCAAATACACAACGCAGACATGACAATAAAGTTAAGCAAAATCAAAATTTATTGGTAAAGTTCAATCGCAAATATACACTGCATTTCATACAACAAATTTTAAAACTTTTGATCCTAATTAATATTAGTAACCACAATTCAATCACATTCAATACAACTGCCATTAGAATGTTTTTCAACATATTTCACATCTGATGATTTCAATTTAATTATTCCCCAGTGTGCTAATCCAAAGAAAGGGGGATGTTGTGATATCATCCAGGAACTATTATCTTACGCCGTAAGCGCATACAGAACTCTAGGTGTGAAGCTACCTAATCTGGGCAGCCAAAACTTAAGACCAATCATGATGAACATCATACCAGGGCAGTGATAATAAATATCATTATTATATATCATAACCGTGTCTGTATATTACTTCACATATTAAGGATAACATCATAAACAAACAATAATTTTTTTTTTCAAATTTTTTTCAAATTACCTGAAAGTGATCCTAGCACTTCAGAATAGGTCCAATACATGTAGTTACTCTAAAGTCGTCGAAAATTTGGTTAAAAAAGTAATTTTTTTAACCGATATCTGATCTGATACCGATATTGCAAATTTACAAATATCATGCCGATACGATATCCGAATCCGATCTGATAATTGGTTGAGCCCTAGTATCAAGTAATAAACAGCACTTTAAACATGTTTGATGCCAATCTAAAAAGCAGGTGGAAAACTGTAAGAATGTTTAATAGTTATTAGAAGCGCACAGGAGCTTGCATACATGTATCAAGTGAGGAGAGGGGGTGCACTTGCATTAAGGTTACAGCATACAAGGCTAAACAATTATTGTTTTGATATATTATGGAATATAGTGTAATATAGTTAGTTTTATTCCATACTATTCAAGCCTTGAAATAAGCAGACTGGAACCAGGAGTAATTTGTTTTTGAACATTGCTCCTGGTTCACTGGGATTTTACAAGAACCATGAGCAATTTCTGAAGAACAGGAGCAATTTTCAAATAGTAAATCCTTTTCTGCATATATATATATACAATACAGCATACCAGCACTACTGCGTCAAGTGCAAAACTGGAACCAGGAGCAACTTGTTTTAGAAAATTGCTCCTGGTTCTTGTGAATTTTACAAGGACCAGGAGCAATTGATGGCTTTACGAGGGCAAATTTGCTCTTGGCATCAGCTTATACTATTTAGCATAAATTTGTACACTTTGTCAATTAGCTCTGTGAAGACATTAATAAGTTCTCAACAAGGAACGTAAGCAACATTTAAAATATCCCCACGAGGTATACAAGTTTTGATACAATTACACACATACCGGTACTTGAAATACCTGCTGTAATATTTGTCTTTCAGGTTCATTCTGGATGAAGAGACCCTTATGCAGTGCCCCCCAGGAAAAACCCAAAATTACAAAAATTTCCACTTATAGCGGCAATTTTGTGCAAAATTTGTTGATTTTGTCCCTCCCCCTGAAATTTACTTTGCCCCTAATGCCCCCCCCAAAAAAAAATCCTGGCGCCGCCACTGCCCTTATGTCCCGACTCCCAGGGGGCACTGTTCATTAACAGATTGGTATCATCCATGAACAAAGATTTATGCAAAAATGGTTATTTTTGAGAACAAAGCACTTGTGATATGTGACATGCATAAGGGTCTCTTCATCCAGAAGGGCTTTCCTTGCTTGAATTAATGTATTAATGGTCTTTTGAGAAAAAATCAGGTAAACTTTCTGACCTTGTGAGTTTAAGTGTTTTTACAGTTGGGATAATCAGGAATTTGTGTCTCAAATCAAGGCCAGAGTTGAGAAAAATGTCAATACTTGTTTAGGATATAGGACTAAGTGTAGAAATGAGACTTGCCATACTTGTTCATGGAGCAATATGATTAAAATGTAAACATGTTTTTAGGGTGCTGTTTGAAAGTCAATGTTCATGGATGATACCCCTTTCTCATTTTTTAGCCCCCTCCCCATTTTGCCTGGTGCACTCACTAGCATACATACACATACAGGGTGGGATTGTTCTTCCTGCTGACTTGTTCAACAGTATAATTGAAATTTGCAACTTGTTTGACACTATTTGCCGATTGCACGGTCATTTCAAATCGAGATTCTACCCGCAAAGTGTGTGTTGCATGTGTGTACGCCTGTCAAATGCGTGCTTTAATTACCGTGAACGTTTTTCAAAAACCTTCTGGCGCGTTGCTAGAAAAGCGTGAGAAACAAAAATGCACTCTTTGTGCATGGCTGCATGTGTTTGCAGGGAGGACCTCGTTTTGGTAGCAAGATGGCAGATCTTTGCAAGGGTCAATTTTAGCTCAAAATTGAGGTGAATTTGGTGTTTAGGCCACACTTAACTTGGCCAAAAAGAAGTTACACAGGGCAATTCTGGTCAATTTCTTCCAGGTACAAGTAGATAGGGCTGGCCATCCTGGTAAGAGGCATCTGCCCCCCTTCTGCTTCCCCATATGCACTACTAGACTGAATGATTGTTTTACATGACAGTTTACATACTCCAATAATTCCTGTAACAATCGTGCAAATCATAATAAATTTGCCGTATTTGGCAGAGATACAGTATTTATAGCGCTTATCATTATAGGCTATGGAGGCCTTTCAACAGCACTCTTATTTGGTGGGAAAAGGTCATTGAACCTTTACACAGAGGTCAAGTTCAAATTTGCTCAAACTTGGTTAAAAACACAAACAATGTGTTCATCTAGTCAAGGATTCAGAAAAAGCATAGTTTGACCTATCTACGATGTACGGTTATGGAGTTATGAGCAAAAATGTAAAATTGTGATGTATACAAGTCCAATTTTTGCACCACATGGAGCAAAATTGAAAAATGCTCCGATTTTGTTTTAAATGGTCCCAAATTATTGGGCTTTCTATGCATGATAAATCAGAATGTGCTATGTAGGATGTTTCGTTACCTCTGTAACACATCAAAATCGACAATAACTATTTGAGTCGCATTGAGTTCTATATTGAATCAATTTGACCTTGACAAATTGTTATTTTACCTGGATAAGAAAGCACCCAAGATAGTTAAAACTATACTGTTTCTGATTTCTTGCAACAAGACAAATAATTTAGACCAGTTTCATCAAAATCGGAGCAAATTTCATTTTCGCCCCCATCAGCGAGGGTGATGTCACATGTTACTCTTTTGCTCATAACTCCACAACCGTACACCATAGATAGGTCAAAGTATACTTTTTCTGAATCCTTATTACCAGTGGATCATGATGGTGTGAGTTTTGAACAGGTCTGAGTAGTTTTGAACTTGAACCTCTGCAAAGTTCAATGACCTTTTTCTACTAGGGGGTACTGTTAAAATATAGCCTCCATAGCATACATGTAGATTACCACTATAAGTACTATTCATCTGCCAAATGTAACAACTTTAACATGATTTGCACGATTGTAATGCATAAAAACTGAAATCAATTGGACTAATAATACATGATCAATGACGATCACATACACTGTAAGCAATTAAAATAGTAGTTGGTACTCAGTATATAGGTTTATTGTTTATTTATTATAATTACTATAATAATTGTACATCTGCCTCAGCATCAATGCAATATGGTACATAATTTAAGTTCTGTACACATGGTGGTGACTGGATGCAAATAAATATGCGTGTATATTTAATGTCAATTTGTTTTGCTCAGAGTTGAATAAATTGTATTATGTTTTTACAAAGTAAAGTATGTGAATGTTCATTGTGTTTTTCACCCAAAAGGTTCAGTATTTCCAGGTTTATTATTATTGTTTCATTATCTGATATTTTGGTGTAAAAATTCCCACAACTTACTCATTCCCATGTTCTTCTTACCATGTATACTACATGTACCGGTATACGAGTCATTGGACACAAATCAGTGTTGCTGCAATTTTCACAATGGTATCAGGCATGAGAATTGTTTGCCCAATAAAATGAGTGAATTCAGCCTTAAAAGGCCCAAAACAGGCTGAAAAAAAAAGCGTAAATTTGGACAACAAAACTGCCTGAATTCAGGCAAAAGCCTGAAAATTCTCATGCCTGTTGGTATACCCCCTCCACTTTCCTCACCAATCAATGTTGGGAGAAGATCAGTGTCTTAACTAGCCACCCGTCTGCTCATCATTTTAGACAGGGAGTGTGGTCCTGGCAAAATTAATGCTTTGACACTCAGACATACGATGTAATGCACAATGTGCTCATCTTCACCATATCCTCTTCGTAGTAGAGGCCACATCTGTAGCTATCTGTCTATTGGCTCTAATTAAGGTTTTCGTGCAGCATTTTTGGACAAAGGTGCCAGCCAGGTTAAAATTAACCATAAGAGTCTCATGAGGAGCCACACAAGAGCTAACTGCATAACAGCATCCCTCCCCTGCAGTGGCATAGCCAGGACAGTTTCATAGGGGGCAAGGCAACTTTACAGGGGTAGGGGGACCGACAAAAATGGGCTAAAAGTACAACAAAGGCCCAAAAAATCTTAAATATCAGAGCAGCCAACATCCCATAAGGAGAGGCAAGAGTCCGCAAGACATCTGATGGGGGGGGTGTTTCCTTGGCTATACCACTGCTCCCCTTGCCTAAATGTATAGTTAGGGAAAAAGTTCACTTTGGTGACCACTCTCTGGCTAGTAAGGTTTGACGATTGATTGACTTCTATGGACCATTTAGAAAAAAATAGCCACCATGTCCCTCGCGAAAATCCCGGCATTTTTCGCTAGAGGCCAAAATCCAAAATGGCCGCCGCCACCATTTTGAAAATTTAAGTTTTGAACCAGAGCACCTATAATCATGCACAAAGACACTTTTTGGATATGTCTACAAGGATTGCGATTCTGACATTAGTTTGACATTACGTGCATCATTTTCACCCAGAAATCCAAGATGGTGGCCGGCACCATCTTGAAAAATTAGTTTTGAACAAGAGGACCTTAAATCGTGTACAAAGACACTTTTTTGGATAAGTCGACCACAAGGATAACAAATTTGACAATACTTTGACATTACGAACTTACCAAGAAATCCAAGATGGTGGCAGCTGCGCCATCTTGAAAAAAATAAGTTTTGAACCAGATTACCTAAAATCGTGTACAAAGACACTTTTTCCGGTAAGTCGACCCCAAGAAATCCGAATCTGACATTAATTTGATGTTACAAAATAATTTTTGCCCAGAAATCCAAGATGGCCCCCATTTGGTAGAGCATAAATGTGATTTTTGAATGAGAGCAGAAGCATAAGTGTGTCATTTCCGCCTTATCTGGGGTTCATGTCTCTTATATGGGGTTTACATCCCTTATCTAGGGATAAGGCGCCGTATCTGTGGTTTAGGCGGCCTTATCCTGGGTTTACGTTCCTTACCTGTGGCTAAGATGCCTTAACCTTAGCATATCGCAGTCTAAACCCAGATAAGGCATATAAACCCCAGATAATCGCCGTAACCCAGAATAAGCGACGTAGACCCCAGATAAAGCAGTCTAAACCCCAAATAAGGCGCCTTAACCCTAAATAAGGAACATAAACCTCAGAAAAGGCATCTAAACCCCACATAGGTGCCTTAACTCTAGATAAGGGTTGTTAACCCCAGATAAGGGTAGTAAACCTCAGATAAGGCATCTAAACCCAAGATAAGGCGCCTTAACCCCAGATAAGAGACGTAAACTCAGATATGACAGTCTAAACCCCAGATAAGGCGCCGTCTGGTTTTTACTTCTCTTATATTAGGTTTATGTTCCTTATTTATGATTAAGGCGCCTTATTTGGGGTTGGGACTGGTTTATCTGAGGTGTACGTCCCTTATCTGGGGTTACGGCGCCTTATCGGGGGTTTAAACTGTCATATCTGAGTTTACGTCTCTTATCTGGGGTTAAGGCGCCTTATCTTGGGTTTAGATGTCTTATCTGAGGTTTACGACCCTTATCTGGGGTTAACGACCGTATCTAGAGTTTGGGCACCTTATGTGGGGTTTAGATGCCTTATCTTAGGTTTATGTTCCTCATTTAGGGTTAAAGCGCCTTATTTGGGGTTTAGACTGCTTTATCGGCTGTCTACGTCCCTTATCTGGGGTTACGGCGCATTATCTGGGGTTTAGATGCCTTATCTGGGTTTAGACTGCGATATGCTAAGGTTAAGGCATCTTAGCCACAGGTAATGAACGTAAACCCAGGATAAGGCCGTCTAAACCACAGGTAAGGCGCCTTATCCCTAGGTAAGGGATGTAAACCCACGATAAGACAGTTTAATCCCCATATAAGGGACATGAACCCCAGATAAGGAGGAAATGACACACTTATGCTTCTGCTCCCATTCAAAAATCACATTTACGCTCTACCAAATGGGGGCCATCTTGGATTTCTGGGCAAAAATTATTTTGTAACGTCAAATTAATGTCAGATTAGGATTTCTTGGGGTCGACTTACCGGAAAAAGTGTCTTTGTACACGATTTTAGGTAATTTGGTTCAAAACTTATTTTTTTCAAGATGGCGCCGGCAGCCACCATCTTGGATTTCTGGGTAAATATGAGTTCGTAATGTCAAAGTAATGTCAAATTTGAAATCCTTGTGGTCGACTTATCCAAAAAAAGTGTCTTTGTACACGATTTAAGGTCCTCTTGTTCAAAACTAAATTTTTCAAGATGGTGCCGGCCACTATCTTGGATTTCTGGGTGAAAATGATGCCGTAATGTCAAACTAATGTCAGAATCGAATCCTTGTACTCGACATATCCTAAAAAGTGTTTTTGTGCATGATTATAGGTGCTCTGGTTCAAAACTTAAATTTTCAAAATGGTGGCGGCGGCCATTTTGGATTTTGGCCTCTAGCTTAAAAAATGCCGGGATTTTCATGAGGGACATGGTGGCTATTTTTTTCTAAATGGTCCACAGAAGTCTAATCAATCGTCAAACCTTACTAGCCAGAGAGTGGTCACCAAAGTGAACTTTTTCACCTAACTAGTAGCTCAGTTGAGTTCCCCTGAGGCAGACTACCCTCTGATCCTTTAGTTCTATCAAATTGTCTAAATTGTTTCGAGGCAGGGTCTACAGGTACTCAATTATATTAGCTTGTGGGCGACTGAGGGCCAAAATCGTTTCAAATGTTTGCGCCAAATACACCTTCTTTTGCTATGTTTACTAAACATGTACATTTCGGAGCTGTACAATGGCCAAACCACAGCCAACGATATGTACAAATTTTAATATACACATAATCAATTTGTCCAAAATTCTTTTTAAAAATTAAAATTTTGAGGCGTAGAATTGTTTTCCCCATGAAAATTAACATATATTGTGATGTCTGGTAACAATAAGCCAATCTACAGTATGCCAAAGAATTAAGGTACCAGTTGTGTTCACCCCTGTATATCCTAAATAAAGACAAATATGTAAGATTAAAAGAAGCAGCCAATACCTGTACTCTTTAGCTCTGATTTAAGACCTTATTTGTTGAAATTGGTTGAGAATTAAAGAAATGGTGATCTAAAACCCAATGAAGAAACTAAATCAAAAGTTGCACTTCCGTGTTCTAATCAATGAAAACACAACGCTAGTTTTAACATGCTAATCAATGGAAGCACTGCGTTAGTTCTCTTGTTCGCGAACGCTTTGTGTACAAATCAATAGGGCCTGCAATGGAGCAAACTGCAACTTTTAAATTGGCATCTTCATTGGGTTTTTGGATTGTTGTGTCCTTATTTCTTCAACAAATGAGGTCTTAAATTCGAGCTAAAAGATGCAGCTATTGGCTGTTAGTTCCAATTGTGACATATCTGTCTTTGTTTAGATTATACAGGGGTTAACATAACTGGTACCTTTGGCTTACTGTATTTGACCATATACCCTGTAGCAGTAAAACAGGACAAGTGATACAGCAGTCAAAAACACAATATTAATTTGTAGATCTATAAAGTTTATTCACAGAATCTTGGAAGTTTTAATCTGTAACTTAACTTTAGGTTTCATCTGGGAAACCTTGAGCTTTGCCAGTTGACACCCATACACCCCTTATATACACTAAGCCAAAAAAGAAACTTATAATTTTTCACAAGGTCATATCTTAAAATCCTGTCTATCAAAATTAACCAAAATTACACACAGGATTGCCTCAATACTCTACTCTAAACACATGTCACTAACTATGCAGTTGTGCAACTGACACAACAGCAAAATGCACTGACATGCAACACCTTCCAGGACCACATTCACAGCGCAACAGATTTCTTTGGCTGGGATCCAATTATTCGCCTGTGAATGTGATCCCGGAAGCTGTTCCGTGTCAGTGCATTTTACTGTTGTGTCAGTTGGACAACTGCTTGGTTACTGACATGTGTTTAGAGTAGAGTATTGAAGTAATCCTGTGCATAATTTTTGTTCATGTACAGGCGAATAATTGGAACCCAGCCAAAGAAATATGTTGCGCTGTGAATGTGGTCCAGGAAGGTGTTGCATGTCAGTGCATTTTGCTGTTGTGTCAGTTGGACAACTGTTTGGTTACTGACCAGTGTTTAGAGTAGAGTATTGAAGTAATCCTGTGTACAATTTTTGTTCATTTTTATGGAGAGGATTTTAAGATATGACCTTGTGAAAAATTATAAGTTTCTTTTTTGGCTTAGTGTATATGTAGCTCTATGGAAGACACAACCCTAATCTTGCACATGGGGGTGTGAATTTTAAACAGACTCACTCATTTAGGTAACTCCTTTTGAAATTCACACTCCCTGTGTGGGAGATTAAGGTAATGTCTTCCAAAGTAATAGTGGGTGTATGGATTTCAACTGGAATAGCACATTGACACAAAATGATACATTTGTAAACACCGGCAAACAAGGACACACACATGAGAAGTTTTGTACAACTGTGGACTGGAATTTTGGACATCCACTGCTCCTGTGTTTCTAGATGTAAAACACATGAACTGTGATGTCCACACTTCCTGTGTTTCTAGATGTAAAACACCATAAGAAAACAGAGGTTTAAAGGTTGCAGTTGTCAGAACTTACAGGTATAGGGCTAGTCCACACATGGATAGCAAAAAACTTGACCACATCCAAGGTAAGGGAAAAAACCTCAAACGTGTGTCCATGGTTGGATAGTAAAAACTCCCATTGTCTTTTTCATGTCCCTGTTTACTGGTGGTTACACATAATGTGAATTGACAATCAGACGTACAACAGACACATTTGTTCTCTCCATTCAACATAATTTGGCTTTCACAAATCAAAAAAGATAAAAACTTTTCACACTAATGGTACCCATACACCTGATATATTTTATAATTTTTATTTTAAAGATTTGTCCTAGAGCAGTTTTTGTTTATTTAAAAGTTTCATTTTTTTTTCTTATTAACATTTACAGGTTCTTTTTCTTAAATCTAAAATACCTGATACAGGCAAACAACACATCATCATTGACATTAATATAGCACAAAGTTCAGCATCCAATTTTAAATTTCCATCACACATCATATGATCATAATAGTCATGTACACATTATCATAGTCCTCAAATATGAAAGGAGAGCCCATCCTGGGCAGCTACATGTACTTATACAGCACACCTTTTATCAGGGGTGTAACCACTTGTGTGGGGAGGGATTGGGGGAGGTTCCCCCCACATTTTTTGTGTAAAATTGAAACAGAAAGAATCATACTTTATGTCAAATCAACCCCCTTCTGGACCATGTATCCCCTCCAACCGTGACAAATTCAAATTTCTCAATTACCGGTACCTGACTTTTGACCCTCGGTACCCGACTGTTGACCCGTCGGAATGACCATGCTGCATGGCTATACCACCTGCTTTTCGTAATAGGCATGTGTCTTTGGTTATAATTTCAAGTGTTGAATTAAAAAAATAACTACATTATATTATCATCGTGCAAAAATAATGAAGACTGTAGTGATAGACGTACCCAAGTGCTCTGATAAAATATAAAGTAAATGTGTTAATTCTTCCATGACCTGGGTACATGCTGGTGAGAAGAGGCAAGGTCTCCCCTCTATGCTTCTACACACTGATGACCAATGGGGTCGACTGTCTTGTTGTTAAGACCACTGATCAGCCAATCAGCATGATTGTTTACCAATTCTGCGTTCACACTCGTATATGCTCGTCGCAGAACACGTTCCACATATTAATTTTTTTTAATCACTTTCATCTTAGTTGAATACGTTCAATCAGATTTATTGATACAATAAATGAATTGGCATTTTTCGTCCTTCACATCGGAGGACTTCATCAAGTATGACTGATATGGTCATGTGATCCAACTTCCCAGTGTTCCTTAGTCTCTTTTGCAGTCTTTAAAAGCAGATGAAGTCATCCGATGTGAAGGATGAAATATTAGAGTAACAATTCAATTGGTTTGGTCAAGCAAAAATGCCAATTCATTTAATTTAATCTTCCAACTTTTTTTAAACGTTCATGTACAACCATACTTGAAAGTTGCAGGCATATGAAAATGAGAAAGTGACTGCTGACTCCACAGCCGAATTCCATGCACATGGCACATGCATACAAAATATAGTCTACATTTTCACAGAACTGTTCATTTTCTTTGCACTCGAGTATGTATTCCTCTACAGTCTTCAATTTCTTATGCAATTGCTTGGTAGTACAGAGGCCATCTGAAACACTTTTTCTGCAATTCCTAAAGAGAACTTGAAGACCAATCTGACCAGGTAGGTCATAACAATTTGGAATGGTTTATTATTTTATTACCCTGTTTAGAATCAGACATTGCAGTCCCAAGCTAATGCATAAAAAACAGAAAATAATGTTCACAAAAAAGCACTATAGTAAATTGCTGGAAACCTTTGACAAGGGCATACCTATATGAACATCGAGTATTCACAGCGTTAAACGCACTTGTGTCTGATGGGCTGCTCACACGATCTGCTGTTGTTGAGTCGCTGAACTATGTGTTGTAAGTTCCGCCTTGTCAACATCGCCAATGTATGCTCTCATCAAAAGTTTATAGCAATTTACTTCAGATACACTACATGTATGTTACAGTAAACAAAAATAAACATTTGGCTTTCATAAGGAAGGATAGATTAGATTTGTACATTTATGATTTCCCAAATCCACATGACATTTAAAAGCAAATAATGATATCTTTGGCATACATTCAAATAATACAATTTAGGACGAATGATGGCATGAAAACCAGTTAATTTATCAATCATCTGATTGTATACTGTACCCTGTTTAAAGCACTCACTTAATTTGAAATCCTGTTACATGCTGCTGAAATAAATTATTTGTATGCATGTAAGCTGCATCAAATTACTTTTATGAATGTAATGTATATGTAATGAAACATGCGTTAGGTTTTAATACAAAGGAAATGTATGTAGCAGCAATGCAGTTCTGAGAATATTCCACAGAAATGATGTACATGTTCAATACATATTATGTGTACATCCATATCAAACTGTTGCACTTATCAGCTGCTACATGTCTCTTTTTACATAACAGCTAGAAACAAATACCAGACTCATCTCAAGTGGAGGTCACTTCAAATCATCCCCAAGTCTCATGTTTTAGGAATGTTCTCTGTATTCTTACAGTCTGTCCACTCTGAAGTACAAAGTGACAACGCTCGCGTATACAGCACATAAACAGTGCGCAGTGCTGCGTCTCTGCTGAGGTATGCATGCCTTCAAAGTCGGCACAATGTGTGCGTCCGCCCGTGTCGGTACTTTGTACTTCAGAGTAGACTGACTGTACATGTAGTCCATGTGCCTTGGGAATGATTTGAAATGACCTCCACTTGAGATGAGTCTGGTATTTTATTCCTAGCTAGTATGTGAAAACAGACACATGTAGCAGCCAACAAGTGCACCATTTTGATATACACACGTACATGTTCCATGAAATTCAAAAGGCTAAATCGCTATAATGGGCAATTCCAGTTGAAATCCATGATACACCACCTATGGAAGACATAACCATAATCTTCTACATAGGGGATGGGAATTTCAAATTTTTTTACCTGAATGGGCAACTCTATTTGAAATCTACACCCTCTGTGTAGGAGATTGAAGTCATGTCTTCCATAGGGGGTGTATGGATTTCAACTAGAATTGCCCAATGCTTGTTTGGTGCCTGTTGAGGGTGGGGGAAATAGTATAATTATAATACATCTAACTACTGCCTTGTTCTGTCATGTTATCATTTATAATGCAGCATTGATCATGTTGATGATAACCCTGTACATAGTACACTTAAAATTCAATTTCAGCCTTTTCCAAATATACACATTTCACATGTACAATGTGTACATGCATACAGGTACAATAAAAGAGCACAAATGACATTGCTTATTTTGAGATCATGGTCAAAAACTGTACAAAGGCCATGGTGGCATGCAATGTAGATATATACAAACCAACTAGCAACTACATGTATAAAGGGGTTGCATTTTTGAGTTTAGGGCACTTTGTATATTATTTCTATAGGCAGACACCAACCTTGAGCCACCTTCAGGCAAACAATTTTATGTCATTGAAAATGTCAGTTGTGCTCTTTTATTCAGGTAGGGCATTAGCCCCAACACTGTCTAACAACTTTTTCCTTTCTCCTTATTCTTCATAAATACCGTAAGATAATAGTGACACAATCTAATCTAACTAGGCCAAAGGCCGCAGCAATTGTGGAAGTAAATTATGAGACAAATGTTTTAAAAGCTCATTTCCACATGAGCATTTGATTTTGTGCAACTTCAAATTAGCTACCTTTGGCCTGCTTGGATTATATCATGTCACAATTGATTGGTGTTCAATGCAGCTAAAATGAGTTGTTTGATATCACATTTTATGTAATCATCAATTTTCTTGCAAAATAAGAGGTTTCAATACATGAACTTACTATTCGTGATTACATTGTACAATGTACATGTTGCAGGAGTGATTATGAATTTCAAAAGAAACTTCTCTGTTGTACATAATTGTATCTCAAGATTGACACCAAACAATTGCTTGACAACTCAACGTCTACATTCCTTCCAATCCACCTGGAAAGCATCAATAAAAGGATTTAAACCCCCTGAGCACTACCTGCCGGTCTAACATCACCTCTGATTGGTCAATTACATGATATTTTTACTTGAATCACCAATCAGAATGGAGGTTTGCAAATAATTCGCCCCAATTTCTTTGCGTGGTGAAATTATTCTAACAATATTGACGATTGGTCCAATTGATATTGAAAACTTCTTTTTGGCAAATCGGCAGGTAGTTCTCATGGGGTTAACAAGCTTGTGACTTTTCAGGTGTGTGAGAGCATTGACAGCATTCGCTCTCAAATTTCCTTCACATTTAAATCGCTCTCCTGAAAGCTCTCCTAATCATCCTCATCAGGAGAGGAGTTTTTAGCTCACCAAGTCATCAAATAAATACATTATTGTACATGTGGCATCAAAATGATTGTTCTCCATCCATTTTTAATGATTTTGAAATGCCTGGCTCTTGGAAATGCACCATTGGGCTATTCCATTTAAAATCCATACTACCCCTGTAGAAGATTTTGTAAATATCTTCCACAGGGGGATTATGAATTTCAAATGGAATGAACAAAGCAGCTCCATTTAAAGCACACCCTCCCTCAGTGGAAGATTCAGGTTGAATCTTTCTCAGAGGGTGTATGAAATTCAAATGGAGCTGCTAATGTGTTAATTCCATTTGAAATTCATATTCCCCCTGAAATTCATATTTCCAAAATCTTCCACAGAGGCAGTGTTGATTTTAAATTGAATAGCCTATGGATCCACTTAAAATGACCAGACTTCTAACTATAAAACTTTGGTATATATAAAGTATAACATCCAGTCATTTTGAGTGGATTCAATGGTACATTTGGAAGAGACAGGAACAACAAATACGAACGGGGAACAATCATTTTGATAGTCTCCACAATGTACAGTACATGTACATGTACATGCAAGTATATACATGCACTTTTATTAATTTTACTTGATTCATCCAGACTTTTCTTTAGCATTTTATATATATACCAATACTCAGGGGCTGTCTGGATGGTAAGAGCATGTGCAGCTCCACATAGGCTTAAGAGGTTTTGTTTTAGCTCTTCAAGTCAATCACTTTTCAAATGATCATTGGTCCATCCAGTTCTTATAAACCTCTCAGACCTCAAGGGATTTTTCACAACTTCAGGGAAATTAATGAAGCATCAATGGAGCTGAAACAGATAACAAATGGGAAACTCCAGTTGAAAACCATACACCCCTATGGAAGACATGACCTTAATCTCCCACACAGGGAGTGTATACATCAAATGGAGTCCCCAATGCAGGTAACCCCATTTGAAACTCACACTCCCTGTGTGGAAGATTTAAGGTCATGTCTTCCATACACATTGTAGGGGGTGTATGGACTTCAACTTGAATTGCCCAATGTTACATAATCTCTAAAGACAGTTCCAGAGTAGTAGGCCTGTTTAAAATAATATACAGGGTCAAAGACATAAAGAATATTACTCCCTGTTTAATGCTCTCTGTGCTAGCCATACATACATTGTAGGCTTCAACATAAAAAGTCCAAGTATTGAGATATTTTCTCAGAATATCAAGAGCTATCTCTAGAACCACTGAACCAATACTAGGCTTGTTTGTACTCATTTTAATGCATTTTTCATGCCGATTCCAAATATGGTGAAAACAATTTACAATTCTGAAATTTTTGAACTTTGATTTTTTTTAAACTTGTCGTCTGTATGCGATACCCGCACGAAGAGATTTAAGATTAAACAGCAGCAGCAATTGCAATACGAAATCACAGACTCTAGACTCATTGTAAGGTCGAGCGGAAAGAAACATATTCTGAAAGAGGTACAATTTTGGTTGAAGAGAGTGTACAATGTACATGTTTATATATTTGTAAACATAAATTTGTCAAGTGTTTTTTGTTCAAGAAAATAGCACACTAATTGTAACATTTTACAAACAATATTTAAAGCTTGTCACAGCATATGTTACACTTTAAATATATGTACCCATCACCCATTGAGAATGTTTCATATTGCATTCAAAAAAGCTATCAACTTATCAGTAATGTTCACCATGATCTTCATAACATTTAAAACTACATCAAGGGTTAGTTGTACGGTGTGGGAACCAATCTGGATTCTTACTAAGGACTGGATATAATCAGAAACTGAATTGAATACCTGAGTGGAAGAAGGGCCCAACTCCATTTTACAAAAATGAGTTTATCATATTTTAAAAGACCTGTACCGTTGCTACATGTATTGCAACATGTATGTTATAATGTATGTTCATGTTCGGTACTAAAGGTCCCCTCAAGATGAAAACAGTCTGTCAATTAAAACTTTTCCAAATATTGTGTTTTTGTCAATATCTTAAAAAAATTGCTATGGAGTTGGGCCCTTCTTCCACTCAGGTATTCAATTACTAGTTTAATTGGCGTTATTGAACTATGGCATTAGGATGAGGCCATTGTGGTCCATAGTGAGTAATGTCTTAATAGTAATTTGAAACTCTTTCCTGAAGGCACCATGTCAACAATGCCTAGAAAAGTTGCTTTTTACCATGTATTTGTACCATTTTTTTAAACCATTTTCTGCAATTCCTTTTCTCCGATAAAGGCACCAGATGAGTCAATTTACGCACTAAAGACCAATCAATGGTCATGGGGAGTTTGATTGATTGACAGCTAGTGATGTCAGATGCAAACTAGTCTTTTCAATTAAGTCTGGATAAGATAACCAATGATTTCATATGTTTACATTCAGTTCTCCTCTGTTGTTTCATACACACCAAAATATAGAGCAGTGTCTATGGCAGATCACGTAAATCTTTTCAATATCCAACTTGCAAAACCTGTAAGGACTAGTAAGCAAAATGTGATAACATTTTGAGGTATTGCTTAATTTTGAAAACAAAGCTAATGCCCCCAAAACAAAGTTCCTTCATGTATACTATACGAGGGGGTATCCAAAAGTTTTTGACATCACAAAGAAGTGAAAGAGCTATACCGATGAAATTTTGTCAGTGTAATCACTGTACATTATGGTCCAAAAATGGTCTCATAAGTATGTTTACTTTCTTTACAGTTGGCACTAGATGGGCAGTAGGCGCATAACCTTCTCATGATAAGATCCTCCACTTTCTTGAGTTTTTTCACTGTGGCGCATCATCCGTAAGTGATGGACGCCCACTTCTTGGCTCATCTGTGAGGGACATGAGGCCAGTTTGGAAATTCCTTTTCAAAAAGCAATAGTGCCATATGATGGGCAATCATCACCGTGAGATTGCTTTCATTTCATCATAGATTTTCTGAGCATTTTAGGCCTAACCCTTCAAATGCAGGAACTTAATCACGCTGCGTGCCTCAATTTTCACCATTTTGCAGGTATGCGCCTACTGCCCATCTAGTGCCAACTGTAAAGAAAGTAAACATACTTATTTATGAGACCATTTTTGGACCATAATGTACACAAGGACCAGTGATTACACTGACAAAATTTCACGGTATAGCTCTTTCACTTCTTTGTGATGTCAAAAACTTTTGGATACCCCCTCGTATAGGGTCTTTTACACCGCAGTTTTTGTTTTATATCAGACCAACAGAGGGCACTCCAAATGTAAACACATGCCAGTTGCAATTCATCTAGATCTCGAATGGGGTACCGGGTTCCGCTGCTTTAAAATGAAAGAATGTTAAATAAATTAGTTGACTTGGATACTTTTCAATAATTACTATACATGCAAATGAGTTGAATCATTGTCAAAAATAAAATTATACAATTTTACAAATCAAGGACTAATTATTATTACAGATAGATCTCAAGGATTATTATTAATTTTAACAGCAAGCAAGTAGACAGAAACCTTTCACTGACTAACAGCAACACTATGGATGAGTAATTGCATTTTTGGCAGTTTTGTTTTCTTAAAAGTTCAACCTGATTGTTATAATTATGAAAGTTGATACAGAATTATTTACATGAATAATTATACATGTGCTACTAAATAAAAAATATCATTACTAGCTTTCAAAGAAGTTCCGACATCTCTTGTGTAAACATGCAAATGGGATTTTCATTGGCCAATTCAATCGCGCCAATTACACATCAAAACTTTGCTCAGCAGCGGCACTCATGAAAGGAACACAAGGCTCTGCCTATGAACAGGTCATGCAAGTCGATCAGTTCAAGAGAGGTCCAAACTTCTCTGAAAGCTAGTGTAGTTTACCCCTGCTATACTGGTGTTTTATTCCATTGGGCCTTGGGCTTCAATCTGCTTCAAGGAATCATAAGTCACCACACCATAGATTTATGATAGATATCTTCATATATTTCATGAGAACAAGCAGGGTAATGATCTTATCCTTAAAATGAAAATGAATTCTATTACAAATGTATCTTCAGACTTGTTTGTAAACTTTGGTGAAGGAATTTAGTTTGATAATCTTTAATTGAAAATTTTCTTGCTTGCTTTTAAAAATATAACATTGCATTCTTCCATTAATGTGGGATTAGAGTTAGCACTGGTCCAGAGCAGAGGTAACAGATCTCGCCTCGCCCTTGTGACCGTGCACATCACATCCCAGGAAGTTGAGGAACTGGCCCCATTATACACTGCACAATAAGAATTCTGAGATATGTGATTAAGTAAAATCAAGGCATTTGTCAAACAAAATCAAAATTTACTTTTAATTTAATTTCATTGGGACCGAGACTAAACGACATGTTCCCTTACCTGACACACATCATGCATAAATGTCATTTTGTCACTGTAAGATCAAGAAATTGAGTCAGATATCAGTATATTTTCCAAAAACCATTTGTCTGCAGCCTAATGAATTAAACAAATGCACACACACAATGCAAGCCATTGGGACATTACATATTGCAACATGTTGCTTAGCAACACATTGTGAACTGAAGGCATCCAATTGGAATTGAACTTTGGCAACACATTGCATTTGAAGACAACACATTTTTTTTTTTCATTTTTCAACTTAGGAGGCCCTTAAAGCCAAAACAACTTACATGTATTGATTTCGCTATTGGGTATAATTATGAAAGCAACGTGTTGCTTCAATGGGCCTCCTAACTTGAGCATTAAAAACAACATGTTGCTTTGGACTGGAGAGTAACAAGCTATTTTCAAAAGCAACATGTATGCTTTTCGAAAGCAACACATTGCCAAAAGCTCTTTTCCTATTGGCTGTCCTAACAATGCATTGCTTTCTTGAGAGTGAAATAACATGTTGCTTTCATAATAACAACCCAAATGGCTTGCGATAAGAAATATGAAATACATAATTATATATTCGAGAGAGGTATTTAAACAGGGTGTATAGTAAAATACAAGTATGCACAGAAAAAAACCTATTCATGATCAGAAGAATGAACATTCAGGGCCCTATTTTTCAAACATGGGGGAATGAAATTTTTCCATAGAAGTTATCCTACAAAAAGGCAATTGGGCTCAAACTTTTGGCCTTTGTGTTCTTTTGGCCATGCCCAATTTGAGGCCCAGACGGTTTGGGTTCATCCCGTTACAAAGTTATTCCCCCAACACTATGATCCACAACATGCTCATCCATCAGAGCTCAGTTCTATAATCCCAATACATTTGCATATTCATTGAATGAACTTTGTTAAATTGAGTACAAAAGCTCATACTCTGTAATGTGAGGTCAAATTTTGCACTCTGATTGTTTAATTGAGGTTATTGAACTATGCTATTGGGATGAGGCTATTGTGGTCCATGGTGCAAGTCAGGGGTGCTCCTCATGTTTCATGTACGTGAGGAAGGCAACTACAGCTACAGCAGATCCAGCTATTACTAATATGATAATTAGAACGAGATACTTCCAACTGATATCCTCGCAATGTATCTCCGATAACCACTTGGAATTACCGCTATTTCTTAGTGGATAAAATCTAGGCGTAGTCAATTCTTTTGTCACTTCGTCTAAAGAATCCTTTGAAGTTTTTGTTTGTTCACATATTTTTTGTAGATCCTTATCCATCCGTTTCAAGAATTTCCTTTTATCACTCTCATCCTTCATTCGTATACTAATAGTTCTATACATATGTTCATCGTAACTTTCATCACCACTTGGCGAGGTTGGTTCGTCTAGACTTTCCACTGATGTTGTCAAGGCATCAGCACTGGTTTTAAAGGCCTCAGGTCGTCGTCTTTTTTCTTCATCCTCTTCTTGTAACAACCCATGCAGTCTGACAGGAAGTTTAATCTTTGTTCTGGCATGAAAGTCCTGATCATTGATTAGATTGTTGATCCTCTTGATTTCGGACATCTGTGAACACAAAAGAAAATTGACAGTGAAAAACGTTTAAAATTAACATAACACTTGAGAAGAGCGAAAGCAATTGCTCTCTACTGCTCTCCCTAAATCTGATAGGAGAGTGATTTTTAGCTCTCCTTAGTTGACCATTCTCTCCTTATACTTTCTATTGTATGCTCTAATCAGCTCTCCTTGAAGGCTCTAAGAGCTAAATTATAATACGGTACTCTCCTGCAAATTCCAAAAGACAGTCACTGATCAATATTGCGCTGACTGCTCAGCCTATTTAGAAGCTACTGACAAAGTGTTTCACTAACTATATACCCAGCAAATATAAAACATTTTACCGGTACAGAAAACATTTTTGAAAACTTGATGCAAAACATTCTAACATTTAATGAACTGTGTTGACAAAATATTTTGCAAAAATGTTTGCCAAAAAATATTTTGCAATAATATTTTGTTGTTGCAGTTTTGTTTTCATGACTTTTACATGTATATGTGACCATCCTCCACAACTGAGCCCGGATGTCGCCAGTGCCACTATTGAGATATGCTCCATCGAACTTAACAATAAACAATAGGAAACAAAGGAATTATTGACTGTTTTATTGATTTTTCACTACTTAAATGTCAAGTACTATAGACATGATATACATCATTTTAAAGCTAATTTCAAGCAGAATATTTTCGTTGAATATCTCAAAAATGATGATTGGCGACTTCAGGGCTCAGTTGTGCCGAGGGGTCACATATGACCTGCCAATTGCCATTTAAAAAATGTTGTTACATGTAGCCCTGTAAATATAAAATCATCAACAACTTGGTGGACATATCCACTGCCCAGTGACCGGTACCTGACCCCTGCAACCGGCAAGGCCTTCATCATCAAAACAACTACAGTTTCCAACTGTAGTTTCCAGATACCTTATGGTGGCCTCAACAGTCAACATACAAAAGAACTCTTCAACAATATTATTATTGACAGCAAGTCCTAATTTTGACATTACTATTGCAAAAAGTCATTTTTCAATTAAATTAGTAGACTTTCTTTGAAAAACATATCACTGGTGCCTGATGGGAAATACTCGTCCGCCATTTCATTTACCAGATCGTTTTCGAGTGTTTTGTGCCCAGATGTATTGGGGGCCCGCTATACTCTCTTGTGGTATTGCTTAATTTTACTCTCTAGCTAGCAAACCAACAGGATTTGTCATATGTTTGTGTTGCTAATAGAGCAACCGGGGAATTGGTGTCACCCCCTTGGTACCGGTACCATTTGAGTAGCACATACAAGACTCACTGCACAAATTTCATCTACATGTACATTAACTTCTTATAAAAAATTATATATACATGTAATTACCCTGCACTGCACATGCTGGGCTTTAATGCTCCAGCCAGAAATCAACAAAAGCAGAAATAAACTTACAAACAATACAATGTAGACCCTATTCATAGAGTACCTGTACACAGTGTTGTTTCATCTTGAAGTAAAAAGTGATTTATTTGTAACATCAACATCAACATCAATTCATATATTGGCTGGACTCGAAGAGTATAGAAGCCAAGCTTGTGCGGGGGTAAAGCTGCTTATTGTTGTTGTAGTTGTGACTTGAATATAGGCTGCTTGCTTGAACGGTGGTTTCTTTTAGACTGTTCCAGTCGGTAATGGTTCGGGGGAAAAATGAGTTTTTGTGGCACTGGATGCGAGTTTGGTGGTGAATGAAACTTTTCGTATTGTTGCGGCGAGAAAGCCGGGTAACTGGCGTAAGGTAACGGTCACTGGGGATGTCTATCTCATCATGGACGATCTTATACATCATGGACAAGCGGGCTGTTTTTCTTCTCTCCTCCAGTGACTGCCATCCAAGGTCGTTGAGCAAAGTTGTTACAGTTCCTTTAGTACGCTCGAAGTTGGATTTAACAAATCTTGCGGTGCCCCTCTGAATTCTCTCCACTCGCTTTGTGTCATTCTTCTGATGGGGGTCCCATATATCACCGATGCGTATTCTACATGCGGTCTAACCAAGCTGGTATAAGCAGTTTCCTTCAAGCTTTCTGGACAGTTGTACAGATTGCGACGAACAACGCCAAGCATTCTACTGGCCTTTGATGTTGCATGGCCATGTGAGTGCTCCAACCCAAGTCATCTTGAAGTTGGACACCAAGGTAAGGGTGAGTCTTCACAACAGATAGTGTTTGGTTGCATAGTTGGTAATCCTGGTGTACTGGATTCCGGGAGTTAGTCGCATGCATATAACGTAACACTTGTTGGGGTTGAACTGCATTTGCCAGTGGTACAAATACAGAATATGTAAACAACTTCATGAGATGGGGTTTAACCCCACAACCTTGCGATCGTTCATGAGTTAAATGCTCTACATGTAGCTACTGCACCACACAACCCTGCAGTTTTGACCTTATACTTATTTTACATAAAATTTTACAAACTTGATTGAAAATATTTTTGAGGAGTTCAGTTGATAGAAGTTTTTATCATTCATAATTTGGATTTGCACCTAAAGTTAAGAGTAGATTTGCCCCTGCTAAAATTTGGTGAAAATTATTTACAATGCACTTACCGGACATCCATACTGGAGTGAAAACAACTGTAATGAGTCAGTTGGTAAAATAATTCTTTCGACAAGTTTATACAAGTTTTGTCCAATACGGATTTCATCATTTGATGAGGAATTCTTGGTCCTATCATTGATTGCATTTGTTCTGCCATTCCTAACCCGCATTTCTGACATTTCAACGGCATTGTCAGTGTTGATTTCATCTTCTGTAACATCGGCGTTTCCAAATACATAAACACGGCCTTTTTGAACGTTCTGTACTTCTCCAGATGTGGATAAATAATCAGACCGGCGAACTTGATCATGATCGTTGTACTGTCTTGGGCCTAGCACAGTCGTCATAGTCAATGACGCGTCTTTTAATGTCTTCTTACACATTTACATCGCATCAAAGTAGCCTAACAGGTAAACAACATCATCAACATTCAATCCCCTTTTTCGATCTTTCGAAATCAATACCAAAATTAACACAGATATGATTTTTGACAGGCACTAAACACTCCGATTGTCGCTGACATGGCACTGAATGTGGCATTGATGACACTTCCGGTAACCTTTGACCTAGTAAACAGAGTTGGCAGACCGAAAACAAATGAGGGCGCACTTCAAAATCGGGAAGATGGCGCTGAATCCGAGTCCGAAGAAAGTGAAGGTCTTGTTTTGGTCCACAATGTAAAGCTGTTTTTTGCTCATTTTATCAACTCTGCAATGTGTGACATAGAGAAATAATCTCCGTAAGTGCTCTTTTTATCAATGGTATGACATTGATTAGGAAACTATCTACACATTTCGTAATTTCAGGCCCGATCAAATGGCCTTCGTAAAATCAAGGAAGCTTAAAAATAAAGCCTGTAAGAAAGTGTAATCATAGTAGACATAGTAAAGCCTAAAAAAAGGCCTTCTTATTAATCATGTAAATCATGTTAATTAAATCCTGTGTCTCAACAAAGCTTGTGAGAAATTGAAAACCTAATGCAGAATGCGGTGTTTTTTACTGTATTTTTTTTAAATAATTTTTTTGTGTCTTGAATTTTGTGCAAAAAATATCCATGACAATGTTGCAAAATGCAGTTGGAAACAGCAGACACACATGCACAAAACTCAAAAGCATACTCGGCAGTGGGGTTTGACTCCCACCCTTTTATTTTACCCCCACCCTTTTTATTGAGCCACCCTTTATACTGAAAATTCCTGACCCCACGCTTTTTACTGAAGGCACCCTTTGGCTTTATACTGAAAATTCTTGACCCCCACCACTTTTTGCTTTTTACGCTATTTGTAAACATTGACGAAGTCACACGCAATTTGGTTTGAAGTAAATCAAGTACGCCGAATTCTGCACCTATTTCGCACGTGCGAGTCCGATGTTTTCTCTCCATTAAGTTGATACATTATGTGAACAATGCAAATTATATGTGAAAAACTACTACTCTACTGTATAATAAGCATTTTAATGAATAACTGTACTTTTATGGCGTTCAAATGTTGTTCTTGTCATGAACCTTGACATGCGCTGTGTTCAGCGACTATTATCCTACTTCTTCCGTGCTGCTTCGCTCAATCAATTATGCATGACGGCAGGGCGGATATAGTGTACATTGCGCTTGACACTCGTACTGCATCAAATGGAATTTTATCTTGCGACATGGTGTGCAAGTTTTGGTGATTTTTCTTGGAACTCTGATTATTTTATCATTCAATAAAAATATACTGTAAGTTGGAAGAAGCCCCACGCTTTTTATTTTAATCCCACGCTTTATATCATTCCACGCTTTTTACCCAAAAAGTTTAAACCCCCACGCTTTCACCAATTTTCAGAATTTCGAACCGGCACACATTAAAAAGCTTGGACTGCCGAGTGTGAAAAGTCACTGCTGCAAACTATTATTCTTCTCTTTTATTATTTGCGTGTCCACTCCAAAGTTTGCGAAAAATCAAAAACTTGAAATCAAATACGAATTTTGAGAACTTTTGATTTTTACCTATATATATATACATGTATGTATATGGTCGAATCCAACCAAAAGTGTCCACGGGTCAAAAATAAAAGTCCGAAATAAAAATGTCTCCACAATTTTTTCCTTTTGCCCATTGATTGATGACATATTGGCCTTATAGGAACTAAAAGTGCCATTACTAATCTTGCAAAATAAATCCAGGACGTGTGATAGTAAATGTGATATCAAAACCCAATGTTACCTACGAATACCACTAGGATGCTTTCACTATCGCAATACTAATCAACCTAAAACAAATGGAATATTCCCATTAACGCTTTTTTTCGTGTAATGTAGACCACAGGGTGTCAGGAAAATGCTAGCTCAACCGGAAAATATTTGTTTTTATTTTTATAACACGATCAATATGATCTTAGTCAATTTATGCTAGTTTGTTTTTGAAAATGAAGTTTAGGTCAGTTTCTGTATTTTATTTATCAAATGAGTGTGAATCAATTTACACATTGTATAAGAACGAGTAGGATATATGTTTTCAAGAATAATAGGAATTATATGCATACACCTAACGCTTTATACAATGAAAAGGTGAAGAAACCCGGGTATTCGTAGGTAACATGAGTGATTTAACAATATCTATATTGAGTTTAGAGGTTTAAATTTTGCTATTATGGTAGTGCATTAATAAAATGGTAGTTTTAGATCTCTTTCAGATGGTACGTCCAAATGAATAAATGCTATTACCTTAGATCAAAAATTTTGTGATGCTTTTAGCAAGATTTTGACCACTTCATTTTGATATACAAGTAGTTAATCAGCAATTTTACATAATAAATAATTGTTGAATGAATCCGTGATATGGGTAATAATAGTGTCCTGGGGTACCGCTTAAAGTTTTTGACAATTAATTTCCATTGGTAGGGACACTTCATTACACATGTCATGTATTATGCTGTATTCGTAAGTAACATTTCAGTATTTGTAGGTAAGAATTAGACTTTTGGTGGATATTGCAATCAAAACTTCATTTTATAAAGCACTTTGAATGTATTATTTTCTTTATGTGCGTTTATTGATACTTTAGACCCTATCATGTATTAATAATGTCGGTTCACAGCGGTTGAAAGAGGATTGAAGTAAGAAACAAAGGCACTAAAGTGACTTTAATTTGCTTAATTGCACATAAATCGCTTAAAACCGTTATTACAGACTTGTGAAGTCCATCTTGGAGTCAGTTACGTCTTGTGGCCTTTCGTTTGAGGGCAACTACAATTAGCTGTATACCAGGGTTCATCACTGTGTTGTCTAGATCATGAGACAATGAGAACAGTCGTTTTTCCATGGTATTCAGTAGGTAACCTTAGCTAAAACGCCAAAAGTTACCTTCGAATAAATCAATTTGGACACAAATTACTCAGAAACCAGAAGGTCGGTAAACATTTAAAATGAAGCACACATGACAGTTGACAAATCCAAGTATGTATCCCTTCTAATCTTCTTTGAATCTGATTTTTCTTTCAAATGAGCAGACCGTCGTCTATTTCAGTACATATTTTTCAACAATTAAGCCGTATTCAGTTTTGCATGGTGGGCATGTATGTGAATTCGCAACTTTCATTGACATATGATTTGATAGCAAACATACAGGCCTTCGTTATGTACCAATATGGGCATTGGCATGAATGGCGGTGTTTCATAATACTGTCATGATAAAAAATTGTATTCAGAGGTAACATTCGGTTACCGAAATTTACCTACTAATACTTGCTTTTATTGTTGACATCTCAGAAATATTTAAACGCAGGCTATTGAAACTTGGTAGAAATAAAGAGTGTATTACCCTGCACCTATTGCTTAACTATTGTTTACTATTCTCTCACTTTGTGGAAATGACACAGCTTTTAACATACTGTATTCGGAGGTAATGCATATTTTTTACCAAACCTACCTTTGTGCCATTTAGAATTTCTGGCAGCTTAACACAATAATAAAGATGTCCGAATGCAATGCATTTCAGTATTGGACATATCAACGCTTGTATCAATTATGCATTTATTAGTGATTTCCATTTTTAAAGATATATCTAGTGCTATGAAAAATTGTATTCAGTAGGTAATGTAAAAAATACCACTCAAAAATTATCACAAAAAATTCATAATTATGTACAAATATGTGAAAAATTGAACAGGCAATCTTTGAATACTCACCTTTCAGGAAATCAATTTAGATTCAATTCAATGACTTCTTTTTATAACTGATTTAGATGTTTTTAAAAATACTGTAAGAAATATTTTGAAAAAATGGGTAAAAATAGCATGTTTTGAGGTCTCTGTGTCTAAGTTTTTCACAGAAGGGGGTCTTATTATATATGGCGCGAAGCGTATGATCAAGGCGAATAAACACAATACAAAAACGAATGCCAATTTATTAATTCTTTTAAGTTATGGCCCTGAACATGCCGTGTACACTTTTCGTTGGATTCGACCATATATAGGAGAGGGCGGACTTGGGTTGTTTTTAACTTTTTTGATTCTCATCAAACTTGTTCAAGAACTCTAGCTTCAAATTTGCATGCGCACATGATTATAGTTGGCTGTGTGTCATGAAGTGGTGTTCCTTTGTGTTTCGTCAGTAAATTTCTCAAAAAATAATCCCCTGAATCTTCAAACAACATGGAGATAACGCATCTTTTCTGAGGGGTATAAAAATTAGTCAGTAAGTCAAAAAACAGATATTCCTTTCCCAAGCCAATGTTGAAACATTGTATTTTTTTCTGACACAAAAAATTAATTTGGTAAAATACTGGCACCTAGTAATAGGTATTAGTAAGGGTCGTCCACCAAATTAGCAACAGCACTGATGCCCCACCAGTGTTGGCTTGGGAAAGGAATATCTGTTTTTTGACTTACTGACTAATTTTTATACCCCTCAGAAAAGATGCATTATCTCCATGTTGTTTGAAGATTCAGGGATTATTTTTGAGTATCATAAGCACTGGTAGTAAGTCCCAGAATAATGTTAAATAAAAGTTTTATTGTATTTCTTATTTTGTGTAATGAACTTTGAAATGTAAAAATAGGCATCGGGTTAGTTGAAACTTTTGAGGTGGGGTTAGTTGACACATGAAAATCGCATAGAAAAATATGGTTAAAAATTTGACTTTTTAAAATTTGTAACATGTTTACTATTTCTTCAATATTGCTTTAATATGGTTAAAAAGCAATAATACAAGCAAAAAGTGCACACAGAAAGTACATTTAATAATATTTTAGGCTTCTCATATTTTGGTCCATGGTGACACTCGTCACCTTGTGTCCAAAGTATTGACCCGCACTCCCACATATTTATTTATTCATTTTTTCACACTGATTGTATGTTAAAGGGTGCCTTCAAGGGAAGTATAACCCTAACAACACAATAATAACTAGAGCTAATTGCGCATACACATATACGCGACCTTAGCAATAGCTAATTAACTAGGCCTATAGCTAATTAGCCCAGCTATATAGCATGAATGCATGTAAGCACTCAGTAGTATATTATGCTGATTTTACTGAGAGGTCTTTTTGCTGAACCATGAAATGGTATCAGCCTATAAGAGTGAATGTTACTAGCTTACTTACTAGCTTACTAGCTTACTAACTAACCATTTGGTCTGAAATGGACATATCTCTAAATGCCACAAAGGTATGACCCCATGAGTGGTGTCATATGAAAGAGGAAAACATAAAGAATATAATAAAAATATTTCCAAACGTCGGAGGTCATCCAGGGGTCACAGGGGTCAAAAAGGTCATTTTAACTGAAAATGCTCCGATTGAGCTGAAATTTAAATGCAATGATCCTTATGACATTCTAAACATTTAAAAAATATTTTAAGATTCATTTAAGGTCATTAAGAGGGGTCATAAAGGGGTCAAGGTCAAGTTTTCCCAAATGCTCCGATTGAGCTGAAATTTAAATGCAATGATCCTTATGACATTCTAAACATGTTGAAAATATTTTAAAATTCATTTAAGGTCATTAAGGGGGTCATACAGAGGTCAAAAGTCAAGTTTTCAAAATGACAGCTTCTCACGATCAAGGTATAAACGGCAATTAATGAAAAAGTCTTATTAAAATTAATACTATCCTGCACAGTATTGCTGCTTGATCAGATCGTCACAGTCATCCGCCTAACTTACCTTGTGCCCTTGCAAAGGCACAGTTGCTCAGTTTATTTTATATTCTTTACTTTTCCTCTTTCATTAACACCACTCAGTGGTCATACCTTCGTAACATTTCGAGAATGTCCATTACAGACTCCGGGTGACAGTGGTATAGGCCTACCACAATATACTGCCAAAGCCACATGGTTCAGCTATGGTGCGGTTATCGCTCTAGTTTGAAATGCACTATAACTTTGGAATTTGGCTAGAGACCAAGGTTAATTTGTTAGCTCACCTATAGCATATGAAAGTTCAAAAGGTCCAGTATATGTATAATTCATTGGAATATACAGTTTCTGTGCAACTTTGGTCATGCGCTATTATAGTGCGACTTCCTAAGGTATTTTGCTAGATACTGGAAGTAATACCTACATGAACTTTGACACCAATGACCTTTGACCCAATGACCTTTGACCCCAATGGATGTATGCAAGTAATGTCATGCTATATTATAATTTGTGGAATGACTTAGAATTTTTAGTAACTGAACAGAAAATCACATCAGCCATAATGACCTTCGTATGACCTTTGACCTCAAGGCTAATGCATGTGTCAAGTGACGTCATCTTGCTGTGTAATTCGTGTAAGGAATAGCAGTTTTAGTAAAAATAATAGGAAATAACATTTTCGGCCATAATGACCTTTCCATGACCTTCGACCTTGAGTTGGTCATGTGACATTTGTGCCACCAGCTATTGGTCCTGATGACCAAGTAACATTGTTGTACTATATATATTTGCGACAGCATCAGCATTTTAGGGTATTTGGTCATATACCGGAAGTATCCCCTTAATGACCTGTGACCCTGATTCTGGACAATAACTTTTAGACACTTGGTATAGCTGATGCATGTACCAAAGTGCCATCATCGTGCTGTGTAATTTGTGGAAGGAGTAGTATTTTTAGTGAAATCACGTTTTTGGCCATTGACCGAAAGTGGATGACCTTTGACCTGAAGTTGATCATGTTTCATTTGTCCCCACACCCAATGGTCCTAATGACCAACTATGGTCAACATAGCTCAAAGCATATGGCTACGGTGGCTCATTATAAGATTGACAGAAAGAAAGAAAGAAAGAAAGAAACAAAGAACTTGACAGAAACAGACCTTAGCAATTTTGCAAATTGCTAAGGAATTATTTTGAAATTTTTACAAGCCGTGTTTCAACTAACCCTACCCTATGTTTCAACATACCCCAGGGGTGGGGTTAGTTGAAACACTTTTTTTCAAATTTTCAAATTGGTGGATTATATGAATAATCATAAGCAGGTCCAATAAAGTTTAAGGCTGTATTTGTAGCATGTATGTATATGTTTATACTGATATGGTTAGTGTTTCTTGAAAGTAATCGGTTTGCGTTAAAAAGACGATTTTGTGAAAAATGTTTTAATTAACCCCAATCTCCCCTATGTATGGTGTGTATACATGTATGTTCCATTTGGGTTAGGTTTTGCTTGAAATCCGCCTATTTTCTCGGAGACCAGGGGTCGCACGTTTCTCAAACTTGGTGGGTGGGTGCAGCTTGACCCCAGACAGTACAAGGTTGTATTGGTTTGGGTCAAGGTCACTTGAGGTCATCTAGAGGTCATCTGAGGTCAAATTAGTAAAAACTGTTGTACATGTATGGGCATGAAACTTGGTGACTACAGTCAACATTTAGAGGCAAATTTTGGGAAGGTCATTTCGTAGTCACCAGGGGTCATCTGAGGTCAAATAGTAACAAATAGTAAGGATGGGCATGAAACTTGGTGGGTAGGGCCTACAGTCAACATTTAGAGCCAAATTTTTGGTCATTTCAGGGTCACCAGGGGCTTAGTAAAAACTATCGGATAGGCATGAAACTGGGTGGGTGGGTGCATCTTGACCCAAGACAGAACAAGTTAATGGGTCAAGGTCACCTGAGGTCATCTAGGGGTCATCGGAGGACAAATTAGTTCAAACTGTCATGGGCATGAATCTTAATGAGTACAGTTAACATTTATAGGCAAATTTTTGGAAGGTCATTTTGAGGTCACCAGGGGTCATCTGAGGTCAAATTAGTTAAACTGTCGGATGGGCATGAAACTTTATGGGTACAGTCTACATTTAGAGCCAAATATTGGGAAGGTCATTTCGGGGTCACCAGGGGTCATGGGTACTAATTTGTTAGATTTTACTGACCGCCCAGCCAGGGGGATTGTGTGGTTCGAGAACCGCCTATTTTTATCAAGGCTTTCAAGTCCGGGGAACACCAAAAGTAAATTTCTCTGTCTTTCTCCTTTTACCAGAAATATGAGTGACCAGTCAAAGAAGAGATGTCCATCCTCAGAGGACAGAGGCTCTTTACATCCACCAAAGAAAAGTAAACTCCAAGAATCCTCTTCAAGTACAAATGAAACAAAAGAGAAGAGTAAACCAAGAACACAGTCAGAGTACAGCGATACCGGATGGCTGAACCCATCAGAATTTGCCAAAATAGGAGGTGATACAATAAGACAACAATTGGGTTTGAACAAGAGACCTGAAGAGGAGTCCCAATCAATTGATCCGCAGAAGGACTGCGAAGAAGCTGTTCGATTATTGAGTGAATTCAGTCAGAAAGCTCTCAGCCAAACAGGGAATTCCAAGTTTGGTTTATCTGATACTAGTAGTGAAATACCAATGAAAAATATACAGACAATTAATAAGCAAGATTTGGCGTCCCTGTCATGCATAGATTCTTCCGTAGCTAATAGTGAGGGTAAGCAAAAAGACGCCAATTGTCCGCAGTTTGAAAGTCCTTCGTCTCTTTCCAGTCCAGCTTTGGTTATCGCAACAACCCCACCTAAAAAGTCGGGCATCAGGAAACGCAAACTTCAAGGTGCTTCAGCAACGACATCCCAGCGACGCAGTCAAGAGAAGAAAAGTAAAGCTCACAGAACTCCTGAGAAATCAAGTAAGCTTCTTAAGATCGCCACACGACAACTTATCCACAAAACACCTCAAAAAGTAGTGCACAAGGAAGTGCTAAAAAATCTGACAGCAAATCGCCAAGGAAGTCGGCAAGGCTGGCTTCATTAGATCACAGAATAAGCTGGAAGAAGGGTAAAAAGAGGATCAAGAAAGTGAAGCGGAAAGAGGCAAAAACTTCCGATGAGAGTGATGGTGAATTTGAGTCTAGTTATGAGTTAGCGATTGACAGCGACTTGGAAGCAAGATTGGAAGAGAATGCCAGCAAGAATAACCTGACGGCTATCAATGTCAGGAGTATCTTACATGTGAGTACTTTTATCGTGAATTTACTATTTGTTTGGTAATCCAAATTTTGTTTACTTTTTTGTTTTCTTTACTTTGTACAATTTTCTACATATGGTGACAAAAAACAAGCAAACCTGTTTGTAGGGGTGGACAGCTTTTTCAAGTTGGATCAGTCTGATTTTTTAAGGCTTAAATTTTGTTTACTTTTTTGTTTTCTTTACTTTGTACAATTTTCTACATATGGTGACAAAAAACAAGCAAACCTGTTTTTAGGGGTGGACAGCTTTTTCAAGTTGGATCAGTCTGATTTTTTAAGGCTTAAATTAACCTAAAATATCCTCGAAATTTTATGATATTTTGAAAATGCTATGAATTTTTCAGTCAAAATCAATCAATTTTGAACAAAAACAAAAAAAAGGCTGATTTTACACGATTTTAGCCAAATTAAAATATAAAAATTCTCCCAAAATGCAAAATTTGGGTTGTTCAGGCCTGTGAAACATGTGTTTCTGTTTTCTTTTTGTCATTTGAAATTACCTAAAATTGTTCCAAATTAATATCAGCAAGAAACTTTATTTAAGTCTTCAAAATTCACTCCCTTGATTGACCTTCATTTCAGCATGTTATCACCAATGAACATGTGCTGCAAATGGTGAGGAATACTATGCAGGATTTAGAAGAGCCACCAAAGCCAGGCACTCCAGAAAAGGCACCAGCTGTCTATGTAAGTGTTTGTGTGTACAATACATAAATATATGGGGTGAACATATTTCAAATGGAAAAAAAAATTGCCTAGCATTTTCATGATTCAATAGAGGGTATCCGTGTTCTTTAAGCTGCATATCCTATCAACGACTGCTATACCTTGTTTAGGACTTTCAAAAGAAGTACCTGCATGTGCAACCATGACTGTTTCAAACTAACCCGCCAAAGTCATGCAAGTAACTCCGAGGTCATGCATTGAATTGGTTTGAACGAGGAATACTACGGGAACCAGCGCCTTTTGTTAGAAGTCACACATGAGTGAAGTGGATAACCTCTATTGATAGACTTGTAAATGCATTGTTAAAAACCTGCTCTCAAACCACAAAATTCTATAGCATTTGTATGGCATTTTGCTGTGAGACGTGATACCATCTATGTACCACAAAGGGATTGGAGGTGTTTGGGGTATACACATGATGTGTAATTAAATAGCTATCAAGCAAGGGCAATTTTCAAAGCATGTTCACACACCTGCATCTCTAAAAATATGTTGAATAACTACTTCTTTGTTGTGTGTCTCAGTTAGATATTATGGCGATTTAGCAGTATGTAGTATCCATTCGAGCTACCGTAATAGATAATAGGAATTGCTGAAACCCAAAGACTCAGTACACCGGTCGATCTTACCGTTTCCGATGTTGATTAAGATACTTCTTGCATCGATCCCGAGATGCGGAAAAAACCAATAGTCATTTTGTCCCACATAAATGAATAAATAACAAAAACCCCGATCCCCGGTGGACTCACCCAAAAGGTGACGCCACACCATATGATCGCCCTTATCCTCCTTGGTCTCCGACTGACACAGACGTGCCTATCGATTGTTCATAGCACTGTGTATCAATTTCTCGATTAAGGCGAGATATACGGTTGTAGTTTCACACCTTAGGTAAAACCAAACCGGTATTGTTCGGCTGAGGATAGTTTTGACGGCATTTTCTGACGAAAAAGTGACAAACGATCCAAAACTTAGCTACATATCGTGCCTCCGTTTGTATACGGGACACACGAGCAATTCAAAATGGCCGCTCGTTGACGCCATTCATTTTGTTTCCCACATAAACAACCATTGCAGCCTGTAAGTTACAATAGATGTTTGTACATACACATTGTATTTCATGTACGGTAGGTTATTGTTGCTATGTTAGGGTGATTACTCTATCGTTATGTCTTCATTACCGTCCAATAAAGACGAGTTAATCAGATATTCATACGGTGGGGATTGGTAGGGACCCGCCTGACATTTTAGTAATAAAGTTAGCCAGTCCTTACTTTACCACTAACGTTAGCGACCAGCCTCCGTGCTCAGGTTTGCTTACTGGGCTTGAGTCGCGTGTTGGGGGGTAGTGCCCCCTCCCTTTTCTCCTCGCTTCGCCTCGGCCCTGTCGGGCTTGCCCTTCCCTGGTGACGGAGCGGGACCCACACCGCTCTGTTTCACCCACAGGGAGTGCTCACGATCTTCTAGATGTCTTTCTTTTGCTTAGGACTCTCCGAGTTCCAGCTTGAGCGATTTGGATAGGCTCCGTCATCGCCATAAGACGAAGAAGAAATCTACCAAGGGCACTGGTAAGGTCGACACGGTGGATTCTGCTGTGACAGCCCCTATGGGTCATGGCAGGTCTGCTTAAGGGGGCTCCGGGCCCCGGGCAGGCCGGCGGTTCGGGCGGGGGCGGCGAGCTCGGCCAACGGCGCAGCAGTCAGCGAAAGCACTGACTATACGTGGGCCGGAGCAAAGTAGCAGGCAGCAGAGCGGTAACCACCAGCGAAAACCCTAGCGGGTTTTGCAGCAGGAGGATACCAGTCGTACGGTAGATTCTGCTGTGACAGCCCCTATGGGTCATGGCAGGTCTGCTTAAGGGGCTCCGGTCCCCGGACAAGCAGGCGGTTCCTTCGGGGACTGCTGGCGCGTCCAAAGGCTCGGCAGCCAGCGAAAGCACTGACTATACGCCGGAGCAAAGTAGCAGGCAGCAGAGCGGTAACCACCAGCGAAAACCCTAGCGGGTTTGTAGCAGGAGGATACCAGTCCTCTAGCGAAAATCCTCACGGGTTTTTAGCAGGAGGACACCCGTCTGTTGCAGGCATATCTACAGGCTCAAACAGCCACAGTAGTAGCCAGCGACGGGCAGCATGCAAGGGTACCCGGGCTTGCCTGGGTTGAACCCTAGCATGCATGGGTTCAGCAGAGACGATACCGCGGCTAACGCTGTGGGTGTAGTCTTAGCAGAACCAACTGGGGTTGTCACACGGCAGCGTTCCATGGCGGGACCGCCGAGTGATACCCTGGGCCCTAGAATAGCTGCTGGCTGTCCACAGGGACTGGCTGGCGATTATTCAGGGGTTGGGCTCGCAGTCTCTCATGGGACAGCGACCCAGGTGTATTCGTGGCAGCTACAAAGACGAGCCACGGCTTGACTTCAGTGGTAGCCGCTATGCACCCGCCCATAGCTGCCGTGAGTGGTCCGCCACACACAGCGACCTTGGGCGAAGCTCTAGAGGGTACAGTAAGTAGCTTGAACAGCCTAGCTGATCAACAACCCACTTATGTCCTCGAGAGCCAGCGGAGCGTGGGTGATCCATTACCGTCAATGGGTCAATTACCCTCTCTTGATCGATCACTGTCAAATCAACAGGGCATAGCTCCATTGATTGACGCTGCCTATTCAGGTGGCGAGGTGATTGATCGGGGTATGCACGCTCAGCTACCCGTGGTACTAGGCAAGCTCCCTCTAGCCAAGGGACAGCCGGTAAGGGTACCCATACACACGGGCTTGATCCCTTGCGGGGAACGCAGTGAGGCATGGGTACAGTGGTACACAGCCGGAGCCCTCACGGGCACCTACGCTAGTACCAGCGCCGGTACCACGCCAGCACACAGCTTGATCCCCAAACAGGGAACGAGTGTGGCGAGGGTACAGCGGTCCACAGTTGGGAACCCTCACGGTACCCACGCTGATACCGCACCGGTACCGCAGCACCGCCTTAGTCGCCACAGTCTCTGTGGCAACAAGGGGAGGCGGTGCTGGTACTGCAGTACCATGGGGTTACCCTGGTGGCGGATCCTTTCAGGGTCAGCTGCCGGCTGGGTATGCCCGTGGTACCCGCCGCAGGGTGTTTCTTCCACGGCCCAGCACCGCGGCAAGTGTCGCCAGCGATGGCCACGCAGTACCAACATCAGCTGTTGACCAGGCCAGCCGGCATGGAGCTAACCCAGATCTTGATCAGGGTAGGCCCGTGCTGCTAAGCGCTAGGACGACGGCTGCGAGAGCATCGCGGACCCAGTGGTGCCATGGCGGATACCTCAGGGTCTTCGGGAGTACTCCTCTTCTGCTGGCAGGTAGTCGGCGAGCCACACAGTGGTTATGCCTTCTTACCGCTTTCAGATGCCCGTCCTCAGTTACCGTCATCATCGGAGCATGATCACGGATACTGTGGGCGAGGGAAAGGAGTCGGAAGCTGAGTCCGGTAGTGACATCACTACAGTCTCCTTCCCCGCTGCCCCGCGAGGGGAGCAACAGCACTGATCTTCCTCCGGACACCCCCTAAGGGGGAGCCCATGGAGGAGGACCGGGGGATCCTTTCAGTAGGATGCTCAGCTGCTGCTTCCTCACTGGGGACGCCTGCACTCTCATTCCCGCAAACCTCACGGGTAGATATCGTAGGGCTGTCGAGCTCAGTAGAGCTATGACGCCGCGTGCTTGCACGCTTCCTCTGCGTGTACGCGGGAGGACCACGGGACCTACCTGAGGGGATCCGAGAGGGACCCAGATGTCGTCAAGCGTATCACGCTCAGACAACATCTGAGCTCTTCCGCGAGGTGAGCCTATTAGCGGTGCTAACAGCTAGCCTCAACGAGAGCTCCATGGGCCTAGCCCATAGGGTGTCCACTCAGCGCGGGGAGGGGCCTGCCACTCCAATCGCTCAACGCGATGGAAAGGCAGGGTCCTTTTTCTCTTTGGATGCTTCTGCGCCACGGTGGAGGACCGTGCAAATAAGCTACCAACGGAGCACTCTGAAGAGGTCGGAAACTGCCCTTACCATGGGTAGGAGCTCCGACTTCAGCAGGCCGTGCACCACCAACAGTACCCGAGCCCACTACCTCTGCAGCACCCATTCTGGGAGGCGCAAGGGTAGCACAGGATCAGCTGGCAAGCCCCGAAGAAGAGCAAGCGCTCTTCCAAGGGAAGCTAGGCAGAGCATTCCTGGGGGGCTCAGCGGTTTTTCCACAGGGGGGTCTCCCCCGACCGCTTAGGGCTTTCACCCAGAGGTGGGAAACCATCTCTCTGAGCGCCGGGGTATGGTCAGTGGTGAGTGGGGGTTACAGCCTGGCCACCCAGTCTCCCCACATTCGCCTGCACATTTCAGAGGTCCACAGTAGTACCGTCAGACGGCCCCCAGCGTCGGGCACTACTGACAGGGATCACACAGCTTCTCACGAAGCGGGCGATTGTCCCGGTCTTCCCCCCGTTCTAGGGGTGATCTTGGAGCCATTGGCTCCAAGGAAGACCGGCGACGGGAGCCCCATCCGGAACCGCAGGCTGTTGAACACGTTCTTCAGGCCCAAAAGGTTCAGAATGGGGACTCTCGCCTCGGTGCTAGCCTGCCCCATCAGGGGCATGGGAACAGCATCGCTAGATCTCTCGGACGCCTATCTGCATATGCCAATCGCCTCTCAAGATCGGAGGCATCTGCGCTTCTAGGTACAGGATCAAAATTACCAGTTTTGATACCGGCCATCCGGCCTGTCCATCTCTCCCAGGGTGTTTAACACTCTTGGTCAGAGCGGTGGCAGCGTACCTGAAGCACAGGGGTGTCAACATCAGTTGCTACCTGGACGTTTGGCTCATATACGGACGCACTCCACTGAAGACTACGGGTCTCATGGGGTTGATAGTCCGTAGGGTGCGGGACCCTGGATTTTTGATCAGCTCAAAAAGTCCAGCGTGGTCCCGACGCAGACACCACTAGTTGTAGGGGCCCGGATCACCCTCACGGAGGGGTTCGCGGTGCTCTCACCCGAGCGGGTGACGAACATGGTGCGGTGTGCCTGACTCTTGGCCGAGTCTCGGGCAAAACCCGCTGTGGCATGGATGAAGGTGGTAGGCCTAATGGCCAGTATGGTAGACCTCGTACTGTACTGCCGTTTCTACGTTAGGCTTACCCAACTACACCTTCTAGCCTGCTTGCAGGCCCAGTCGTCACCCAATATCCCTCGCGGTTCCGTTGTCGGAGATCGCGAGAGGAACTCTGGTGGTGGCCCCATCAGCCCAATTTGACCCAGGGTGTCAGGTTTCCTGCACCCCGGTATGTCACGAGTGACAACCATAGCGCCAAAACGGGCTGGGGGTCCACATCCACGGAGACTCCGTCTCGGGCCTATGGGGGCCATAGAGACAGAGTTTCACATCAACCTCCTCGCTACGAGGAGGTGATCGTGGAATCACATACCGTTGTCCTGACGGATAGCACAACCGTGGTAGCCTACCCCAACAGACAAGGGGACTCCGGGCCACCACGATTGAGCCTGCATGCACGACACCTGATAGGGTGGTGCAAGTTCAGGCAGATTACGATGAGAGCGATACACATCACGGGCGTCACCAGCATCCTCGCGCACAATCTGTCACGAGGAAGGGTGTCGGGACCAGCAGAATGGTCCCTTGCTCGCAGGTCGCTCAGACGATCTTCAAGGGATGTACCACCCTCGAAAGATCTGTTCGCATCTCATCGCAATCATCCACTGCCGGTGTACTGCTCAAGGGTCGCGGACCCCAAGCATTCACCGTGGGACGCTCTGTCCATAGACTGGGGAGGATGACAGCTTATGCAGTCCCTCCGATCTCACTACTCATGAGGGTGGTGGCCAAGATCGGGTGGGAAGACTGCATTGTCATTCTGCTAGCGGCAAGGCGCTGGCACTCCCAGTACCAGATCTACTCCGGATGCCCGGAGCGGAGGTACCCAGTCTATCACTAGAGCACCTGCAGTTAGCTGCATGGCCCTTACCAGGAACACGCAGCGGAGGGATACTTTTCATCAGAAGCTGTTTTTTCATCGCCGGGCTAGACAGAAGTCTACCCTCCGTACGTATAGCCAGAGTCTGGCTCCATACTACGCTTGGTGCAATGAGACAAATAGCTCTCCCGCTAGAGCCTCTGTGCTGCTAGTCCGGAGTTTCTGACAGAAAAGTTCCAAGCAAGACTTCAGCGGGCCACTGGGGCCAGCTATAAGTCAGCTGTCCTCTCCATTCACCGAGGTTTCGAGACGGGTCGACTATCATAGCCGATGGTTACCTTATTAGTCTACGCCTCGACGGTATGTTCAACGAGTGTCTACCAAAAAGGAAAGTGATCCTCCTAAGGGATCCCAACACAGTCTTAGATTACCTTAAGGGTCACCCTTTTGACCTTCCGTCAAAAGCGACGCTTAAATACGTAACTCTCAAGATGGCTTTCCGGGTTGGCGTTGGCTTCGGGACGGCGGTGCTGAGTTGCACACGGTCTCGAGGTTAGCTTCCGTGTTCACAAACACTGGAGCGACACTGTTTCGGCGCTCTGTTCTCGTGACTACGAACGGGCGCGGTGCATACCGACATTCGTCCCTCTCCAATCCCCAGGGTTGGGCAAGGTTCGGCTGAAGCCAAAGATAGGCTGGGGTGTCCGATAAGGCGCTGCAGCACTATTTCTTCGAACACCAGCCTTGCGAGGGACTCACAACCGCATTCATCACCCCTACCGAGCATTTCGGTCCAGCCGCTGTCGCAATGGCTGGTCCAGGTGTTGGTGGGGTCCGGGGATCGCGAAGGTTTCGCGTCCCACGACCCACTCGACACGAGCTATCTCATCATCTTGGGTATACCGTTCGGTTGTCCCTTGAGGAGATCTAGCAGGCGGTGTCCCGGAAGCCACCTTCGCCCTTCTCTACGATACTTCCGTTTACGTTAGTAATCAGAGGCGGGGCGGGAGGTTTACCGGGACATTGTTCGGGCGATCATAATACGGTGGTGTACGGGTACCAGGTTTTCAGACTATACAGAATACTCAGCATGGTAAGAACCAGTGTCGCTATTCTTAACCACCAAACTTATTAAGTAAGGAGGTTTATGTCTGTGATCGCGTGGTCTTTTTGTTTCCCGACCGTTGGGGGAAAATATTTTCTGACCTCGCGAAAACCATCGTTACCGCCCCGATCCCTGATCAGATGCTGACCAATCTTGTACCTCCATCCGTCGGTTACTTGCTAGATCGATCTTTCAGATGTTGATGCAAGAAGTATCTTAATCAACATCGAAGCGGTAAGATCGACCGGTGTACTGAGTCTAGTCCCAAACAAAAATGTTTGGTAGACTCATAACGTGCGATCTTACCTTTCCGATGTTGATTATCCCGACCCGCCACCCCCTACAAGTTTGGTCCGAGTAGGGGATCCCAAGTCGGATAAGGGCGATCATATGGTGTGACGTCACCTTTTGGGTGAGTCCACCGGGGATCGGGGTTTTGTTATTTATTCATTTATGTGGGACAAAATGACTATTGGTTTTTCCGCATCTCGGGATCGATGCAAGAAGTATCTTAATCAACATCGGAAAGGTAAGATCGCACCGGTTATGAGTCTACCAAACATTTTTGTTTGGGACTATTTTGCCCCTTTTCTCTTGAAAACGCAGTCCCTGCTAAGGCACCTTGAAGGACGTTCACTGATCATTTAAGAAAAAGTTACATTGTTCACAGCTCATTTCAAAAATAGTACCATAAAGTGAGTCTTGTGGTTCAACGAATGCTTAGTTAAAAATATATATTTACACATATAATTTTGTATATTTTTCTGCAGGAGCCTAAATTAACAAGATCCAAGCTGAAAGAAGTCACTGAGAAAGTCGGTGGGGTAAGTGAATTGTATGAGCCATATCATAGCCTCCATGGAAACATAATAAAAGCAGTATAATGTATCTGTATATTAATGGAAATATTTCACCATTAAATCACCAAGTTTATTCAGCTATGAAATCAAGTATATGATTTGAATATTATTTCTAATCTACAGAATGCAGTAGCATGGCCATTGACACCTGTCAAAAATCCCAATGATCCTGCGACTCAGTTTGCAGAGATTGAATTCCCAGAGGATTCATCTGAAGATGAAGATTACAAACCATCACAAGAAGACACAACTGTAAGTAGTCTCAAATCGAGGGGTCAGTGACACAAAAACTTAACTCCATTTTGGCCATTTTGAGAAAAATTAGTTTAAAAATAATGGTCCACATTGACCTATGTAGTTAAGTCTATGTTTCACTGAAAAAAACAAATGGAGTTACTTCTGTGTGTTTATTGGAAAGTGCTCTTGTTTCTGACAATTTTGATATCAAAATCTAATTTTTGCAAATAAATGGATGTACGTCTTTGTGTCACTGACCCCTCAAAATGATTTAAGTGTCATTAAGGTAAGCACCGGGAAAATGCGCGATTTTTGAGAGCAAATTTCGTGCAACAGTTTTTGAAAATTCGCGATTTGCGCGATTTGTCCATAATATTCCCAAAATGCGTGCATTTTCTCCAAAAAGTTCAAATTTAATAAAATTAAACGTTTTCTTTTTTTCCTCGGAAATCGGAAAATCCTTCACCGGCAGGGGTGGAATTTCGACACGAGTCGACTCGCGCAGAGACTCCCGTAACATGCCTTCAGTCAACTTGATCGGCTCATTCACTCAGCAAACTTACGTTCAAGTTCAACACCAGAATTCAACCACAGATTCTCAACACATTGAGAATCTGTGATTCAACACTCGCCATCACGAAAACACAACCAGCTTTCAAATCCGCTCATTTTTAACAAATTAATCAATAGTACCGATTAATCAATGAAAGTTTCTAACAAATGCAGTGATTGGACATCTATCCACTCACAACGCGATAATCATCCAATCATGTTCTGGTTTCTATACACGACGGCACTGCGACCCTAATCGTGTGCTCACTTCCGGGTTCATGTTTACGACAGTCAAAATTGCACTCTGCTTTTATCTGCATGGATTGTATTGCAGATCGCCATGGATTCTTTCAATGTTAGTAAAACTTATGTTTTTGGAAAATGAATACTTTAAAATAGATATCTTGGAAAAATTTCAAAATTAGCGATTATACCCAAAATTCGTGAATTTGGCGTTTTTATGCATCGCTAATTCTCCGGTGCTTACATTAAGGGTGACAGGGCCAGGACTCCTCCCTCTTAGGGTGTCCCGGAGGAAAGTGTTGGAATTCCTTCATTCTGCTTATGTGTAAAGTTATTCTTGACCCAAGAAGGAGTATATACATATATATTCCTGGCACATTCTTCTTCTTCTTCCTTATAAGTGCCTCCCTCATATGTATGAGTATTGTCGCACTGCGTACAGACAAGCTGTACTTATTTTTTACTCTGGAACCTAGAGTAGATGAGTGTATTTTTGAAGTACAGTCAACATGACCGGGATGATCCCCTGCTCTTTTCGAATAGCCTGTGACGTTCTTTAACGTGCACACTACATTAATGTGAGAAAATATGCATGTACACGGGACCGACAGCTTAAAGTGCCCTCCGAAGCACTAAGCAAGTAGAGTGAAGTGTCTTGCTCAAGGACACAAAGAGCCGGACCTGGGATTCGAACCCTTGACCCTTGGGTTCACAGTCCTATGCCTTAACCGCTTGGCCACGCTCTCCTCTCCTATGTATTGACATTTCAGTAAGAGCCCTCGGCTGCACACAGACGAAGTAGGTTTTTATTCTGTTTGTTACAACAAAAGTGATGATACCCAAAGAGAACCATCTCAAAATTGCCACTTTGTAAAGTTATGGTAAATATGTCATTTTGGTTCGTTGCACAATATGGAGAGCAAATTGAGCCTGAAATCAAATGATAATTTATGTATTTATGCTCAAGCGTTACAAAGATTTCCACACATGGTGCTTTGCGTGCATTTTTGAACAACATGATAAATGCAGAATGCAAACAAGACACTTTGAATCAAAGTTTGCTGGGTGCATAGCGAAATAATCCGGGAGGTACACTATTTGCCCTCCATGAGCGACACACAAACATGGCAGAGTCGGTACTCTGTAGATCAAGTTGGTTACAACTTATTCCTGTCAGAACTGAGAATAGGGACACATTTTGTCAATGAAGTCAAAATGCTGATCGCTGTAATTCAGTAGCGCACTGTTTGAGCTGAAATGAATATGAATTGAACTGATATGATATTTGTAAAGTTTTATTTAAAAACTTCATGACAATTCATGTCAGGGAATTGACTTTTTTTTCCACACTCATATACTTTTACAGGCTTCATTGGGCTATTCCATTTGAAATCCATACGCCCCCTATGGAAGACATGACCTTAATCTCCCACAAAGGGGGTGTAGAATTAAAATGGAGTTGCCCATTCAGGTAACCCCATTTGAAATTCATACTCCTGTGTGGAAGATTAAGGTCATGTCTTCCATAGGGTGTATAGATTTCAGCTGGAATAGCCCATTCCAGGTTGATATTTGTATAATGTCTTGTATTTGAAATTTCCTGCTATTACAGGTTGATGAGAGTGATTATGAAAGCATCGCCTCATCTCAGCGCAGTGATTTCGGTTCACCTTGCCCAAGCACACCACGCTCCCGCAACGAATCCTTTGTGGATGAAGATGACATATCACCGCACAAGACAACCCCTAGTACCACTCCAACAACGTCTCAACCGCAGCCAGTAACCAAGCACATCCCAGCAGCTACCGTTCCTATGGGCCCACCGTTGGCTAGGCCTAGAGTGGATAGATATAAGGATGATATGAAATTCTTGCAGCAGTTGGGTTGTTATGATGCTGAATTAAAAAGTATTCAGGTAAGGAAATAAGAAGATCATACATATTCCTCCGTGCATCCTTAACTGGTTCTTAGAACTCGTTAACGAGGCACAGAGGATCACATTTGAAGGGAAAATTTTAAAATATTATTTTCACTATAACTTTTAAAGTAACAAAGACAAGATAAAGGTATACATTTTTACAGAGGAAATGATGAAAATAATTAACTATATGCCTGAAATTTGGAAAAACTTACACATTTTTGAAAAAGGTCTAAAAACAAGATATTTCAACCCAAAATTTTCGATTGTCGACCATAACTAGTTTTATACACTTAAATTGCCAAGCAAATATTACTTATTAATCAATTACTTATTAATCAATGTAGTGACAGAAGTCTAGTTACTACTTTTTTCAACTCTTTTCAAATATGTCTAGCGAGACTTACTTGAAATGTCAAATTAAGGGACAGTATCCCAGAAGGAAATGTAACAAGTGTCGAAACAAATAAGCATGGCAAAAACAAGGGTTTAAAGATGCAAGATTTTTCTGGAGCTTTCTTTACCTCTGCTCATTTATAATCACTGCACACATCAAGTTTGCAAGGAATGAACAAATATTTTTGTGTCTAGGATTTGAACCCAGTACCTCTTTATATCTAGGCATGCACGCTTACCAACTAAGCTATCAAGTTCTTGTATTGATATACAATTAAGCATTGACAGAAGATAGCCCACAGAACTTGATCCAAGCATCCTACCCATCAATGAACCTAGGAATCATCCTAGGAATGAACAAAAATATTTCTGTAGCTAGAATTTGAACCCAGAACCTCTTTATCTCTAGACCAGCACTCTTTCCAACTGAACTAATAAGTTATTACACATATTCAATTATACATTGACAGGAGAAGATAGCCCACAGAACTCGATCCAAGCATCCAATCCATCAGTCAGTGGAGGAGATAGAAGCTTCATTTATGCCACCTGACATAGCCCATGATATGTATGACTCAGAACCAGAAGATAAAGATGATGAATGGGTGGCGTGGTTAGCTGGACTCAACCAACCTAGAGGTTAGTAAGAAGTCAAGGATTGAGAGCCAGAAAGCCTCAACTCACAATCACCTGCTCCCACAAAATGAGCATAAAGTCGACAGGGCACTATAGAAAATCATGACAACATGCAATAAAAAACAAAATACATTGTGGAGCAAATATTGATTTTTGAAGACCAAAGCAAGGAGCCAACTTTATGCTCATTTTGTGAGAGCTGGTCATAGTGAGTAACGGCTTTCTGAAGTGATCATATTTACATGATGTGTGTGTGTTTTGATTGTTTGTTTGTTTGTTTGTTGCTCTGTTCTTTTCTGTTCTGTTCTTAAACAATGTTAGATATTCTCATGGTCATAATTCATGTGATTTCAGCTTGGTTTAGTTTTAAAATGCTCAATTTATGAACTGCTTATTGGGACTCTTATCAACCTAGAGGTTAGCAAGAAAAGTTGGAAGTGAACTGTTTTGCATGATATGTATGTGGTATCCATGGCTTCAAAATTTGACATCCTGGGGAATACAGGGGGAATAAAAGTGTGAACATACTACATACATATCCCATCTTCAAGTTGAATGTCAAGTTTTATCTTAATCAGATAGCTTTTTATTTTGCCATTCAGTTTGAAAATGCCAAAATCTGAATTTAGCGTATTCTGGTGTTTTTTTTAATACACAAATAAAAAATGAGGGAAAAGAAATACATTGCACTGTATGAATTACATCCTTGACAAATGTTAAATGTTTTAAATTGTGTCTCTCTGATACTTGAATCAGAAACAAATTGCCACTTAGTTTATACAGTAAATCATAATGTCATTGTCCAATCTCACCAGGTATAAATCAAAACACTGACTGAATATGATATGATCAAGCAAGCAAAGTCAAATAGTGGTGTTTTTTTTAGAAATAAGTCCAAAATGGTGCGATACTGACTTCAGGATATTAAACACAGCATGCCAAGCAAAGGCAGAGTTTAACAAGTTTAAACATTGAATATCTTCTCCATGTCTCTTACACAGGTCCTGAGAGTGTTGAGCCACCAGATGATGAACAGAATGATCCAGAGTACAACTTCTTGGCTGAGGAAGAGCCTGTTGATACAGAAGACTTCAGAGATGACAAGGCTGTCAGAGTGTCAAGTAAATATTAGTATTCTTACATCAGGCTATTCCATTTGAAACCCATATACCCCCTGTGTAAGACATAATCTTAATCTTCCACACAGGGAGTGCAAATTGAGTTACCAAAGTGGATGACTCCATTTGAAATCTACACTCCCTGTACGGGAGATTAAGGTTGTGTCTTCCATATGGGGGTGTATAGATTTCACTTGAATAGCCCATTTTTTTAACAAACCTGGTGACCTAAATAGTTGTTGTATTTTCAATCAGCTTAGTTAAAATGATCAGCCATGGAAGGGAAATTTTACAAGGGTCAATCTGAGGTCAATAACGTACGACTGTTGTATTTTCATGCACTTGGATGGAAATAATAATGAATTCAAAGCCAAAATTTTGCAAGGTCATCTGAGGTCAAATAACTAAGTAAAGATTGTTGAAACGTGGTAAGAATAACTACATTTTTTGTCAAAGAAGAATGGCAGTTGTTTACATTTTGAGAGTGCAGAGTGTAAACAAGTGGGGTTCTGATTGGCTAAATCAATCGTCTGACAATCATAGCAACAGACCGATAATCTGATTGGCCAATTGTGCGTCAAAACGTTGCTCGGCGCAAATTGGTGCCCTTGAAGGGAACACAAAGATCTGTGTATGTCGCTCATTAACAGGGCAGGCGTGTCAATCTGAGCAAGGGACTGCCGTTCTTCTCTGAAACCCAGTGTAAGTTCAGTGTCTCCAGGGCTACAACCCCACTTTGGTGATTTGCAAGTTTTACAATGTTCTTATGAAACTTATTACTTATACTCATACCTACCACCATAAACACTCTAATATTTTTCTTAACTAATTCAAGCATGAGAATTTTCCTGCTTTTGCAGGATTTCCTGCTTTTTTGTGGTCCAAATTTCCCCGCTTTTAATTTCAGCCCGTTTTTGGCCTTATTAGCCTCATTTCACACGCTTTTTCAGGCTTTTTCAAACTATTTAGGTTTTTTCATGGATGATCATTCTCATGCCTGCTAATTGAAACATGTTTACTTGAATTGTCATTTTACAGAAAAAGAACTGGATGAGTTAATGGATGAACTCTTTGAAGCTGTAAGTAGATTATTTGCCTTATATGGAAAGCAAGAATAACATGTATCCGTATATACTTATATTTTTTATTGAAGACATTTTCCAGAACTTGTAAATCTAAGACAAACAATGTAAATCTGAAATAGTAAGAAGTCACTGTGAACATTTTGGGGTCAGGGCGTTATTCCAAATTGAGAGAAACAGGCGTGACCTGTTATTCCAAATAAAGCGCCTATGCAATAACAGGTAGGAACCAATATTTTGGCCTCTGATTTGAAAGGGTACCAATGAAGAGAGATGAAGGGCAGTAAGATTTAAGTTATGGGTTGGAAAATCTTCACTATGGACATTATTTGGCCTCTGATTAGACAGCAGAGCACCAGAAACGTGGACCAACAACCTTCCATGCCAAACAAAATTCCACAATTCCTATTGACAACTTAAATGACAAAATAAATTTGTCAGAATTTAAGATCAGTAAATTTTGTTAGCTCCTCCATAATAGATTTATATGTCAATGCATACCACATAGTAGATGTTTAAAACAAAAGTTTTCCTTGGAAATTGACAAATAAAATTGAAGGCAGTGGTTTTACTTTAATTTTTGAAAACAGACAATAAATTTATTGAATTACAATTCTTTCCAACCATACTTTATTTTTTTAAGAATGAAATGGATCCGGAAACTGCATATTATTTAGATCAGGTTAGTCACTATGTGGGAAACAATATGCTGATTATAATCGATATTAATTCTGTTTATTATGATTATTTATTAACATTGATAGCTGATATTGAGCTTGTATGTATTTTTTATCACACCCCTATACCTATAATGTTACCATTTGTATTTATATAAAATAAAAATGATTACTTATTATAAATGTATTAATTTTAAGCTTCTTTTTAATATATTATTAATATTTTATTGATTTTGTTGATTTGACATATTAACCTGGTTTTTAATTTAGTCGAAATTTTATTATAATAGTAGATTTGCTAGCAGTTACAGTAGCTGACTTGGATTTTGCATTTTCAAATTGATTATTGGAGTGTTATTTGAAATTTTTAATACAATAATTTGACTTATTTAATACAAAAATATTTAGCTGAAGTTATTTAGCACATGCAAATTTGTCTATTTAGCGACATACTGGTTATCTAGAGGCTATTGAGCTTGCTTACTTACTTGCTTATTTCAAGTGGTGTCCTCGAACTGTGATGGCCCTCCATCACTAGCTATTGAGCTAGATTTAAAAAAAAGTGTGGTCAAAGCTAACCATAAAATGTTATATGTTTCTTTTGAATGTAGAATTGAGTAATATTTAAAATTTTGTTTAGCTTAGGGACCAAATTCTGATGGCTAAACCTTCTGTAAAATAACTCAGTTCAGCTGTTCCTGCTTTTTTAAATTAAATACTTTGTAGTGTTAAAACCTTTCTTGTGAGATGAAGACTGATTAAATCTCTGAACAGAGATGTGCTAGAAAAGAGAGTTTGTTTTAGATCAAAATTGTAGTATTTGTTTGTAGCCATATCAAAAGGGTGCACAAGCCGTCAATATCATACATCTCCTTTTGATAACATCAGCGAATATATTTTAATTAATTCATATACCCATAACAATGGAAAGGGAATATAAATTTAGTCACATTTTTATGGAGAGGCCTATCCAGTTCTGGTCTTAAAGTCCCATCAGTGATCCCAGCGCAAGGGTAAAAAATTACAATAGTTTATCAAATTGCTTAAACGTGAATGATAAGTCATTCAAATTGTCATTTGGTATTTTTGGTATGAAAAATTTGGCAAAAAATAAAGAAAGCATCAGTATAGACTAAGTTAAAGCCCCATTCAAATACATGTAGCTAATTCATATACTGTCAGTATATAAATTACAGATTCATGTAAATGACTTTTTCTGTCTTAAATACATGGTTTTTGACTGAACCACTAGCAGGCTATGTTACCACATCTATGACAATGACAAAGGTACCAAAATCTGATCGTCCGGATGAGCAAATCACTGAATGGGCCTTTAAATGAAGGAAGCATACCTATTATATTTGTTATGATTGACTTGTTTATGCTCCGCATTAGATATAACTCATCAAGTTGTCTAGGAGCAGCAGATTAATGGGTGATAGGTACAGGGTCCCAAATTATGGAATAACATCCCATTAAACATTGGAGTATCTCCCACTGTAGACAATTTCAAGCATAGTTTAAAAACTCACTTTTATTGGTTACTGCTTTATAGTTTGTTTGGTTTTCATTGCTTCTGATATTACTGTTATGTTATATATATATATTTTTGTGTGTAAATTTTGTTAAGTGCTTTGGTCATATAAGATTGCTTGAAATGCACTATATCAAGTGCTGTTTATGTATATTTATGCCCACGCATTAAGAAAAACTGCTGACTTTTGCATCCTTTTGATATGGCTGTAAACATGTGTTTATAATTAATACTAATGTGAAAATATTAATATTAATACCAGATGCAATTCTTAATTCACCTAACAATCTACATTAACTAAATATGCTCCATTTTCAATGAATTGAATCCCACACAGTACGGCAATGAGGTAGATCTGCAGCAAGCAGCACAGGCTATAGTTCCTGACCAATACAATCAACCAGTAACACTAGGCTCAATGATTGCACAGCAAAGGCAGGCATCAGGAAGTCCTGGTGCCAGTCCTTGTACATCAGGAGGACTCAGAGGGACCAGTAGTCCTGTTAAAGTACCGGATGTTACAGGAGCAGGGGGAGTCATCATCATGTCAGATGGAGAGCGACAACAGTTGCAACAACAAATGCAACAGGTTAGTGGGTCAGCTTGGCTGTTCCATTTAAAATCCACACTACCCCTGTGGAAGATTTTGGAAATATCTACCACATGGGGAGTGTGTATTTCAAATGGAATGGGCACATTAGGCAGCCCCATTTGAAACTCACCCTCCCTCTGTGGAAGATTCAAGTTAAATCTTCCTCAGAGGGGTGTATGAAATTCAAATGGAGCTGCCTAATGTGCTCATTCCATTTGAAATACACACTCCTCCTGTGGCAAATATTTCCAAAATCTTCCACAGGGGGAGTATGGATTTTAAATGAAATAGCCCATTGTGGGGGTCTTAAACTTGAGGTTTGGTTCAATCCTGGGGCAACTAAGGGAGTTAGGGGAATAATTTATAGCTTTGCTTAAGGGATCTAGAATGAGCGTTTATAGGCGTTTCGACAGTATTTTTGTGGGACATGAGAGCACCTCAGGCGATCGAATTGCATTCTGAATCTGAAGCATGTCTTTCTGATATCAAATAATTTTCATTTTTGAAATTCACGATATAATACAAATTTTATGACAAATTATTAAAATTTGATATTTTTTCAAATTTTGATATATAACAGTCTTTGAAGTAAATTTTATAAATCTAATGACATATTCTTAAAGTGTATGTAGCTGGGAGGAAAAACCGCCGATCAATTGAAAATTTTGACCTTTCATATTGAAGATATGGATTTTTTTCCCCAAAAGACCTAATTTTTTGTTGGTGTTTTGGGAAAAAAAATCCATATCTTCAATACAAAAGGTCCAAATTTTCAATTGATCGCCGGCTTTTCATCCCACCTACATACACTTTAAGTATATTAGTTTACTACGAGTACTGTTAAATATCAAAAATGTCAATTTTTAATCATTTGCCATAAAATGTGGATTACATTGCAAATTTCAAAAAATCAAAATTATTTTATATCAGAAGGACATTTTTCGTATTCAGAATGCAATTCGATATGTCTGATGTGATCTATTGTCCCACAATAAATACTGTCCAAACGTTCATACCACACCCCTTAAGGGTAGGGACAGGGCAATGCAGGAGTCATCATCATGTCAGATGGAGGTCCTATGCTTGAGGCTTATTTCAAACCTGGTACAAATAGGGGAGTTAAGGGGACTGATTGAATTGAAAGGACAAGTACAGGATAAAGTTGGAGTAGGAGTTGTTATGTCGGATGGAGAGCGGCAACAGTTATAGCAACAAATGCAACATCTTGAGTGGGTCAAATCTTGGGACCCTGAAAAACGTGTGCAAAACACAGGTACAAGACAATGGAGGGGTTATTATACGCTGGCAAAGTGACGTAATTAATCGGATTAACTACCATAGCAATAGGTGAAAACAATTTTGAATATATTGCGCTGCACAACAAGCAGGTTGCACTCATCACCTGTGTATGTCTGCAATCATAGATTGAATACAAAACTAGTCTTTTCAAAGATACTAATCTTACAGGTGTAAGTGATCAGCATGATATGGTTCAATGCAGAGGTACCGCGTGAACGTACCAGTACAGAAAAAAAAAAAAAAAATATTCACCTATTGCTATGGCAGTTCTAATGAATTCTAATGATATTCTATTTCTTCTTCTTCCTATATACGTGCATACCTCAAATTGAGTATTGTCGCACGGTCTTAACGTGCACAGTTTTTTTTTTACCTATGCACAATCCTGGAACCTAGGATTGATTGCAGATATCAGAACCGGGGATGTTCCCCCTTCTCTTTTCGAATAGCTCTGACACTTAACGTGCACAGGGTTTGACTCTTCCTGTACACGGGACCAACGGCTTTACGTTCATGGTTCAATGCAGAGGTACCGCGTGAACGTACCAGTACAGCGAGTATATTAAAAAATATTCACCTATTGCTATGGCAGTTCTATGAAATTTTAATGATATTTTATTTTACCTTGCTATTTGTAGCATGTGCAGCTTCTGTGTCAGATGAGTGTGTTATCCAGAGCCTGTGGCAACATGCAGAAAGATCATGTCCAAGCTAAAAAGTTCTTGGTAAGTTGATACTTAAACCCATCTAAAAACTAGACTTGCAGTATTTTGTATACTGCATGATAACTTAAGTTTTGCTTAAATTAAATGAAATTAAAAATAGAAGGAGAGCAAAGTGCAGCAAAGGATGATCACCACACATCACAGTACAATTCATCTAAAATAAAAATAATAATAATAATAGAAATAATAATAATGATAATAATAATTTTGATCAATATGAAAAAAAGACAAATTCTAAGCAACAATATCTACTCACAAACAATGTCCATTGGTATATTGGTAAAATGTCCAATACCAATTCATGTGGTCCACGAAAACAACATGTGTTAGATTAAACCTGAATTAAACTGCAAGTGATCCAGGTCCCTTTGATGGGTAAGACTGATCACTTTGTTACTGTTAAGTGTGCATAAGATTTTATCGTCTGCTGACCACATCGATTTCACACAAAGACACTGCTTGGCGGCTTTAAGTAGTTGCGACCTTTTGGCTGTAAGGTTCTTTGTTAGTAGAATACCTGAACCTTTCAGTTCCTTTTTGACTTGAAAAATCTTGTTGCACTTTCAGTTTGATGGGACGCGGGCGAACTGTGGTATTCGCATCATCGTCGTCACTTGCATCATTTTGCTCACAACAGGCAGCTTTTTTCCCCAAGTCTATGTGATCTATCGATGTCAGATTTATCGATATGGATGTACAGCTTTTGTTGAAAGGTGTTGATGGCCAGATTATCGGTGTCCTTCTTAAGTGATGCTTAATTAATCCTGTGTACAAGAAGACTGCTCGAGGTCATCAAAATTTTTTATCCATCTTTTTGATTGTTAGATTGATGGTTTTGATCTTTTGGTTACTTTCTATCTGTTCTTTAATGGTATCCGTCTCCATACTAAGTGACTGGTAGAGGTTTTGAGATACAGTGGTCTCTAACTCACTGGTTGCTTCTAGACATCTATGTTGCTATAGTGTCCTTTAAGGTGGGTGAGTTGATTATTTTATTTGCAATTTATGTTGCTGCTGAGCTGAGCTCGTCATTGTTTAGCAGTATATCCTTGACACCAGATTTCAAACGTGCTACCTGTGTTGGTTCGGTTCCCATTGCTGGTAGTAGTGTGGTATCTGCCTTGCCATCTTTATGTTCTTCCGATGACAAATCTGGAGTTGTTTTACCAGACTTGTTTTTGCTTGACAGCCGTGATTTCCTTGTGACTGCCACGATTTAGCTTCAGGCAATTCAGACGTGACGAGTTTTCCAAGTGGGAACAATGATGAGATGAGATTTTGGATAATATTAGATGGAGCTAAACTAGATCATATCTGCTTACATTGGTGTTTCTATTTTGTCTTATATAATATAATAAGTTATTAATAACTTATCCAATTTTTTTTTTCAATATTTCACTTTTTTTACATCTTGCTTCACTCCAAACAAGAAAAGAAATTATTTGAGCTTTTAGTGAGTCTTGGGCAGTGTGCCCACAGGTTTACCATGTGAACAGGCTGTACTTCCAATGACACAACATACAATAAAAACTGTTTTGAACGGATGTGAATAATAAAAATAGTAGACAGGGAATATACCTTTTCAGGAGGACTTTACGAAAAATACCGATCATCAAACATTCAGCCATCAATTTCTGGTGATTTGATGCAGTGGACACCATGTTCAATATAATGCACTAAGTAAGAGCAATGCAGTACATGATGCATGAGAACAATCATACTATGCCATGCATTGAATGCTGCGGCCATTGTGTGATTGCATGTGGTGTTTTTGTTTACATCTTTCTGAACTGATTTTTGATCAGCTGTTGAAAAGGTTTTTGATCATTTGTGTTCATTGTTTTGAGCCGTATGACTGACACTACATCATGCATCATATGTTATGTGAACTTAATGTTTATTGAAATGGAAACCTTGTTTTTCTTCTGCAGAATGAGCTTGATTACCTTGGGAGAAATTTTGAGCAGGCAGTGTTTGGTGTGACTGCAGCTACCAGTACACAGCCGTTGCCGTACTACTCATTCTTCAGGACGTGTAATCTACAAGAGTCATGTGATATAGCTAATGAACCATTACCAGAGCAAGGTAAACAACAAAAGGCTATTCCAGTTGAAATACATACACCCCCTGTGGAAGACATGATCTTAATCTTAGATTTCAAATGAGAGTCACCCATTCATGTAACTCCATTTGAAATTCACACCCCTTGTGTAGAAGATTAAGGTCATGTCTTCCATAGGGGGTGTATGGATTTCAATTGGAATAGCCCAATGATGGATCACTTGCATTTGAAACTTTTGTTTTCATTGTTAGGTGATTATTCAAAAGATTTGATATCATATCAAATTGTCACAACATCCTAAAATACCTCATTTGCTACACATATCACTGTACAAATATTGGGCTATCCCAGTTGAAATTTATACACCCCTACGTTTTTCTTCATCAAAATTGAGACTCTTGATTGTATCAGAAGAAAACTCATATTTACTACCCCAATAAAATTTAACTCCTGGGATGTGTTTCGTTTTGATGGTGAGAACAAAAATGTGGGGAATTGTGGTAACCACAACCAGAAGAATGTACTATCCTATGGGGCATTGTTATCATATTTTTGCTTCTCATATCAAAACTGCTGGAGCAATACTCAAAATTTGGAAACATATTGTTTTTATGCTATGGCTCAATGTAAGATAAAACAGAACATGAAAAAATCGGACCACATCCCTTAAATGTTAGTTTTGCTATATAATTTATAAACTAATAATTCCTCTTTTCATCCACAGAATCATCAAAAACCAGTGAGAGACATGAAAGAACAATGGCGATGCCTTTGTCTGCTGCACAGGTGTTGGCTAATAGCACAGTATTCATGTATCCAGAGCTGCTACCCACATGCAAGCTGTTTCCAGGGAACACCAAGAAGTTGAAATTCACCGATTCTGAAGACAAGTATGCTATTTATGTGGATGCTTAAGTTTGTTCGGCTTATATAAGGCGGAAATTATCCGGCTTTTGTTACTGTGGGCATCAATAAAGTCCCAACTCACGCTCGCGTAAATTCAAATACGCGTGCGTCAGTCACGCATTACGCAACGCACAAATGGCGTAAGCATTGCGCCCAACTGCATGCCTGCCATTCTATATCACTACACAAGTACACTGTGTTACGAATCTTATTTTTTCCACCTTATATAAGCCGAACAAACTTAAGTGTACATTTCAAACTGATTTGGCAAAACCTGCCTCTGATACAGATTCACTCTGTAACCCACCTTGGACCAATTTCAAAAAGATCTGCTCTTTATCATAAATGCCCAAAGCCATTACAAGCACTTAAATCCATATTGTAACATTTGCTGATGGTGGACACCCTCAATATTTCTTTAGATTCTGCTTTTTACACAATTGTAATGTACTTCAGTAAACTAAGATACCCTGCAAAAATCAAGACTTTAGCTCCTTGAATAAACCGTCTTAATAAGATGTTTTATTATTACAATGGAAATGTTAGTCAAACTCGTATGCGATGTTCATAACACAGTACATACGTACCCCGGTACATACATGGCGGGAGAAGACTAACTTCAGTTAAGGACAGAAATGGGTGCTAATCCAAATAGAGACCATGGGTCTTGTTATCATATGTTCTTGCACTTTGATACTTCTCCCCATAGAAAGACACAAATACAGGTCAACTCAACATTGCATTGAGTTATAAGTCTATGCGTGTTGGTACTTGCAGATGTTTGTGAAAGTGGTCCTAATGTCACAGTACCTGTACACTTTGGCTCTCAGACCGCGTTTGTTGAAATTGGTTGAGAATTAAAGAAACAGTGATCTATAACCTGAGGAAAGAACAAAATCAAAAGTTGCCCTTTTATGTTGTAATCAATGGAAAGCACAACACTAGTTTTAATGTGCTAATCAATGGAAAGCATGGCACTAGTTCTTGTTCGAGAACGCTTTGTGTGCAAATCAATAGGGCAACCTCAACTTTTGAATTTGCATCTCCCTTGGGTTGTTGGATTATTGTGCCTTTATTTCTTGAACGATTTCAATGAATGAGGTCTTAAATCTGAGCTAAAAAATGTAGCTATTAGCTGTTGGTTCTAATTATGACATAGCTGTCTTTGTTTGGGATATACAGTGGTAAAAAGTAACTGGTACCTTAATTGTTTTGAGGTCTGTATAGCAATACATGTGTTTCTTATACTGCAAAGATTTAGAAATGGCAAACATTTTGTACTTGGGAAAATTATGCAAATTGAACAATATAATTATGCTCGATTAGGTCAATATGGAAGAAAATAAATAAAAACCTGTATTTTCACTCACATTTGTTCATACTTTCATATTATTTTGACCTTTTTCAGTTTGATCGTATTTGGCTTGGATCAGTTTCGAAGCTTTTCCAAACTGGAGGACAAGATGAAGTTGATACAGGAGCATATGATGCCATCAAAGACAGTGAAATCTTTATGTTTACATGTAAAGAACATGTCGTCAACAAGGAGTGGAGACAATGTCATAAAGGTAAGAAATAGGTTGTTTGAAATCCATAGACCCCATATAGAAGACATCTTCACACACAATGTGAATTTCAAATGGGATATCCTGAAGTGGTGACTCGATTTGAAATATGCACCCCCTGTGTTGGAGATGAACGTCATGTCTATGGATTTTAACTATAGTCTGTATACTTTCTCGAGTCAGTAATTTAAATATTGTTTTTTTATCGTCACCCTCAGTGTAATGAGGAGAAGTATATAAAAGTATTGAAGAAAGAAAATGATGCAAGGAATCCAACTAGCATAACAGATTCCTGCAAAAATTAACAGTTTTTGAGAAAATCTCAAAATTTTATTTTACTTCCAACGGACTATGTAGCGGTATACAGCTATTTAACCTATGGGTTATGTAACCGTATACGGTTATAATACTATGGTTCACCTCAAGTTAGTGAGTAGGTGCATATTTCTCTGCTCACAGTATCGAATGGCGCTCGTAAAGCAGAGCGTACAAGTTTGTTGATACGCTTGCGGGACAAGCACAAAGACGCATTAACGTCACTACCTAACTTGAGGTACCAAGTCCCTCACTGATCTACTGATTAAGACAATTAATTAGCTTTGCATTATATACTGAGGCCTAGGATGGATTTCCATTGAATCCTCTTTTGAAAACTAAACTTACACCATAGTTGGGAAAATATACTTAGGAAAAAAGTCATCTTAAGTCCAGGTGCACTGAAAGGGTGTATAAACAGTTTGGAAGTAAAAAAATCCAGAGAAGGTTCCAATTAGTAGAAGTGGACTCTAATTTAATAGAATATGGTTATTTTTATTTCATGTTCAGTCACAAAATGATCAATATGTGTCTGAAAATTGCAGGTTTTGTATGATTATACATATTTTTTCTGTCTCCACAGTTGTATCGTAGGTTTGGTGTGATAAATTCACCTCCTATTCCATGCGAGCCTGTTCAACCAGGGATGGCTACAGTGCCCACGCAGCTGTATGAAAATCGCAAACCGGACTGGCTCAAGGTATTTAATCATTCTTATATTTGTGGAAAAGATACTAGCAATAACTTCAATAATTTCATGTAACCCTCGAATTAACCCACGGCACCGACGGCATATTGCCGTGGGTGCCCACCCCATTGCCGTAATGCCTCAAAATATGTCCTTTACCGACGGCAGTCACTTGCCGTGCCCTTTAATGAAGTTGCCGTGGGTGCCCTAGCCAGCCAGCCCTGCCCCTTCATTATAAAATCATTTTAACAAGTACTGGTTAAAACCCCGAAAAATTGTGGAATATTAAAATCGAAAATCTTGAACACGATCGCTATTTTGAGCATGGTAACCCAGCTACAATCAATAGTTTGTTGTGAATTAATATTCATTACATGTACCCTAGGTACGTAAGCTTACATCAGCCAATCACATCGGGTTTTATACATTATCTGATTGCTAGAAATCTGACTTCATTTTCTCGATTGGTCGGAGAAATACCTTCAGCTTATTATCGACCAATCAGAAACTCTGTTTAATTGTAACTAAGCTTCCTCATGTCGTGAACAAAATCCGAGTGCTGGGCAAATCAATTGATCTCTCGGTTAGCAAACATTGACTTCCCATTACAAACCGATGGCGATACTCTTCCGGTATCGTCTTATCTTGTACATGTGAGCCCATCCCTAGATATGTTTTGCACCACACACGTTAAAATAGTTTTTATCCCGGCGAATTTGATCAATATTATTACCAAAGTTACAGCTGTTTCACCGCTGTTTCGAAAGTCAGTTTTGCAGCTCAGAACTAGGGATCGCAAAATTTAAGTAAATTAAACTGTTGCGTTTGGACTGCTTTGTATTATTTAAGCAGGTTTTTTGAGCAATCAGGTTAGTTTTAGTGTAAAGTTGAGAGTCGAATTGTACTTTGGTGTCGAATTCAGCTGACAGCAATGCATCTATTCGCTTTTGAAAAATTGCCTTGGTGACCTTCTCAAAATTTCAACAGTTGCCGTGATGCCCTTTTGAAATATTACAAATTGCCGTGATGCCTTGCCTTTTCAGTGAAAATCCAAGGCAATTATCAATTTGCCCTAAAAAAGTTGCCGTGCCCCTTCAGATCCTTAATTCGAGGGCTGATTTCATGATTGATTGATTAATGCTTTATCAGTGGTGTTTTTCAGCCACTTTTTACACACATTTTATAACAGTAAACAACCTAAGAAATATCAACATAATGAAAAATATTACATGTCATACTGGCGTTTCACATATCACCTTTGCCTCATTCCATAGTCGCGTAAGGTCGCCTTGTGCCCCTATTGAATGAAGATGACATATTGTAACACTATATGGTTTACACTTGGGCCGAGGATCGGGGTGGCAGATGGTTAGTGACATGTGTTTTGTGTGTTTTCCATACTGATGTACTTGTTCGTACTTATTGTTTTCAATTTGTCAGTAAAATATGTCCTTATTTCTTTTTAAAGTTATACAAGGATAAAATTTATTTTACTACAGAAATTTCGCATCAAGTACAAAATATAATGAATGACTGATTTTACACAACTCGATTTTATATTGGCATTTCTTCAAACCTGATTTTCTCAAAAAGTTGTTTATTCGCAATGCCCCACCTTATGCCACTATGGAATGAAGCTGAGAAAGTTGTAAAATATGACATTGTGTGTCCATCTTGCCATCAAAATGGGGCACTAACTACTTGGAAAGTTTCTCTTTTGTGACACTAAAATGTATCATGTTTCGTTCCAGTCAGAAATCATGGAATGAAGCTATAAATATAGAATATGACTTCCCAATACCTAGAGGACTGTCAAGATGCCCTAAATTTGACATTTGCCATAGGTTCATAACATGAAGAAAAAAACTTTTGTGTGAACATGAGTGGCTTCAAAAGTACTTTGAAAAACATTCACTATTTGTTTTTAATTATTGTATTTTATCTTTTTTTCTTTTCCCTTTGTGTCGATAGAAATACATGCAGATACTCAACCTCAAGACAACGGAAGAGATGCTAGAGGACGGCAAGGAACCGGCGGGAGGGTCATTTCAAAACCTTCAAGTACCGCCCATAAAACAGAGCATCTCCGACAAATCTTCATCTAATGAGGAGGAGAAAAAACCAACGGCAATAGTTGTCCGAAAACTGACCTATCCGGCAAAGAAGGTCAAATCAAAGCAAGCGGTGCGAAAAATTGTCAATATCCAACCCAAAATTTTGACGGGAAATGTTATTCATGTGGCAACACAAGAAGACTCCAATATGGAGATTGGAGATGAAGCGGCAGTGTTTGGGCAAGATCCTGGTAGTGGCGGTGACGCTGATGAACCTGTTGGTCAAGGGAATCCAGCTTTGGGTCAAGCAAATCCAGCAGTGGGTCAAGCAATAGCTGTGGGTCAAGCAAATCCAGCTGTTAGTCCATTGAAGTTAGGAGGTCAAACCAGTGGTCAACTCAATCCAGCTATCAGTCAAGACAATCAAGTTGTTGGTCAAACAAATCCGTCTGGTGGTCACACCAATCAAGGTATTGGTCAAATGAACACTTCAGTGCCAGTTGCGGTGCAGCCATTCCAAGCTATGGTACAAAATGAAACTAATATGCAGCAATCAACAGGTGGCCTTCCAGTTGTTTCACCTGTTGCGTACACTTCCACTCATTCTTCACCTACACCTGGAAGTAGTACATTGCAATCAGCTGGAGTACCACTCTCTGGCGTGTCACCTCAAGGTGCCGTATTACCTCAAGGTGGTCATCCAGGTGTCGCACCTGTTGCGTACACTTCCACTCATTCTTCACCTACACCTGGAAGTAATACTGTTCAACCAGCTGGAGTACCACTCTCTGGCGTATCACATCAAGGTACTGTATTTACTCATGGTGGTCAGCCAGGTGTCGCACCTGTCGCATACACTTCCACTCATTCTTCACCTACACCTGGAAATAATGCTGTACAACCAGCTGGAGTAACATTATCTACCGTATCACCTCAAAGTACCGTATTAACTCAAGGTGGTCATCCGCCTGTCGCACCTGTTGCGTATACTTCCACTCATTCTTCACCTACACCTGGAAATAATGCTGTACAACCAGCTGGAGTAACATTATCTACCGTATCACCTCAAGGTGGTCATCCAGCTGTCGCACCTGTTGCGTATACTTCCACTCATTCTTCACCTACACCTGGAAATAATGCTGTACAACCAGCTGGAGTACCATTATCTACCGTATCACCTCAAGGTACCGTATTAACTCAAGGTGGTCATCCGCCTGTCGCACCTGTTGTGTACACTTCCACTCATTCTTCACCTACACCTGGAAGTAGCACATTGCAATCAGTACCACTCTCTGGCATATCACCTCAAAGTACCGTATTACCTCAAGGTGGTCATCCAGGTGTTGCACCTGTTGCGTACACTTCCACTCATTCTTCGCCTACACCTGGAAGTAGCACATTGCAATCAGCTGGAGTACCACTCTCTGGCGTATCACCTCAAGGCACCGTAGTAGCACCTAGTAACACTGCAGCCAGTCAGCAACCTGTTTACATCACAATTAGCTCAAATCAATTGAACACCGGCTTTCAGAATAGATTACCACTTAACCCGCAGCCAAGGCCACCTGCGAAACCTATCAATGTCGGAACAGCTTATCAGCAGGTGTATGCTTCCATGCCGGCACCTGTTATAAGATTCCAGCAACCTGCCATTTTCATTGCAGCGCCGCAATCAACGACACCCGTTACTGTACCATCGTTGATCGTGCAGGGTCAACCGTTACGACTAATGTTTCTACCGTCATAAATCCCGGTGGTGTGATTCAGGTCGTGAGTAAGGCTTTGACCATTTCAACCGTTTCTAAAAGTAAATCTGCGTCTACACAACATTTAGCTAAAATAAGACCCAAACCTAAAACTAAACCCAAAGTGTCCGTTGCGAGTGAATTGAGTCAGGAGGAGATTGATAAAGCTAATAAATTACTTGACGATGTCCGGAAGAGAATATCATCCGGCGAGGAGGAAAAAGCAAGAGAGAAGAAAAAGAAGAAAAGAAAACCAGGAAGGAAGAAAAAAGTGAAGCAAACGCCTGAGCAGAAAAAAGCGGAAGAAGAGCAAGCTAACAAGTTGCTGCAAGTTATCAAAAATGAACTGGAAATAAAACGCAGAGAAAAAGAAAGTCAGTCGTCAAGCGGGAGTGAATCGACAACAGAAGCAAGCACTAGTGTGGATAAGACATTGGATGAAAGCGATACTCAACATTTCTTTCCCGTTTTATCGCCCGATGCCGACGATGACAATATGGAGGAGGCTGAGACTGAAGTCAACACAGAGGGGCAGAATCATAACAGAGAAAGTGATAAGACTGAAACTGCAATACTTGATGATATCACAAGTCCATCAACTTCTGGAGCGGAAATCAGCTTACCAGCGTATCCTCTTTCAAAAGACAACTTCAGAATCCGGTGATAAAACAGGTGCAGCTGAGCAACTTAACACGGCAAATGAAACAGAAGTACCGGTTCATGTAGAAAGCATACAGGATAGTCAAGAACCTCAAACGGAAGCAGGTGTTGCTGATCAGAAGCTTAAAAAGCAGCCCGACTTAATGGAGAGCAAAGGAACACAGATAGATCCTAAAGCTATGCAAGCTGAAGAGCAGGTGCAACAAGCAACAAGAAAAGAAAGCGACACACAAACTGATCCAGACATGCCTACATCAGCAGATCCAAGCGATATTCCACAGGAAGCAACAAAACTGCTGCAAAGCTGTGTTACCAGCCCTCTTGCGAGGTCACAAGTTCAAACCCAAGCAATTCAAACTCCAAGCCCACCAATCCAGGCATTGGAACAAGCTCGGACACCTACGTACGTGCAAAGTCCAATTCCAGCTGTGAACCAATCGATAACGGTGCCAAATTCAAATATTACATTTCACAGTCCGCCTGTATCCAACTTTCCACCTCAACTTTCAGTTGTTAAAGACAGTTCAAACACGCCATCACCGGCTTCCAGTGTTGCAAGCCACAAATCACCTAAAGGAATTTCAGCTCTCAGGAACTTTAAAATTGACCAAGGCGCTGTTGCACGCCAGAGTCCAGCATTGAGTCCTGTCCCTCAGAACAAACCTAAGACTGCTCGTAAGTTAATTCAAGGTGAAATCACTAGTAGCCCTCCACATACGAAGAGTACCTCTTCAAGTGCAACAAGCGTAGTTTCAGATAATCAAACACAACCGATGGTTGAAAACATGGTTTGTCAGAACCAAAGTGCAAGCCAAGAATTTATCCGAGCCACAGATGCTACTATTGACTCACAAGTTCTTCAGTCGGGTACAAAACTTGAGTCACCTGGTGATTCTGGTAAAAGCAAACGCTCGTCACCATCGGAAAACTTGCTTTGTAAAGAATTAGAGTTGTCGGATGATGAATTGAAACCTCTTTCCAAGGAAGAGGAGGAGTTTTATGAGGAGGAACCGATGGAAGAAGATCAGGAGGAAGATGTGGAAGCAATTGAAGATGGTGCTGCCAAGCAAAATTCACCACCGTGTGAGGAAAATACAACAACAAATCCGTCGGAGATTGTTTCTCCATCTGCTTCAGAGAAGTCGACTCATTCAAATGTTTGCACCCCACCTTCAGATAAAGCAAGCTCTAAAGAGCCAAGTCCATCAGCCAAACTTGCCACGGGAGAAGATCCTCAAAGTCCTGAAACGGAAGATGCGTTGACGTCGCCTGAAATGAAAACAAAAGGTGACGGGGAACGAAGATCGTCTGTTACGTTTGAAGATAGTAATTCCATGGATGCTGGTAGTAACCCACATACTAATGATGGTTATGAGGAGGGAGGAGAAGAAGATGCGGAGAATGATGATTTAAATCCGGCAAAGATTGGTAGCGGGAAGAAGAAAAAGAGCAGGTCAAAGAGGATAGCAGCCAAGAGGATTAAAACCAAACTGAAGAAAGACTTGGAATCAACTGTTGTGCTTTTGGATCCAGAGATTGTCAGCAAAGATCCTCTGGTAAGTTGATTAATTTAGTTAGAGGTATGCATCAGTTGTTTTGAGTGAAACATCTGAACTTTTTTTTTGGAACCAAAGAATATTCTGAGGTCCAATGCACAATGTTTCGAAGTTTCATAATTTACCGTATCGTCTGTAATAAACACCCGGGAGCATTGCATTTTCCAAAACAGGGGAGTTTATTAGAAGTGAATTTACAGTGAAAATTATAAAAATAGATAGGGTGGATTTACGACTATACTAATACTGCTACTGATGGCAGCGCCCACAGAATCGTGTGGAAAATGAAATTTTCGTGGTTAATACAACACTATTACACTCGCTCGTAAGTGCATTATCATGCAAGAATGAAATTAGTGAAATTCTACCAAATTTAGGCAATGAAATGGATGGAAGTTTAATAGGTTTTGTCCATGCAATTTAGCAATCATTACTGACATGACTGATGCAAGTTTTAAGCTTACTCGCACAATATAGCATGGAAATGTTTGCATTTTTGTCAACTTTTCATTGAAAAATTGTAGAGGGGCGTTTATTAGAGGGAGCGTTTATTACAGACAATACGGTACCTGAAAAATAAGTGGTGCAAAGGCAAATCTCAATTATCATAACTATCACTTTTTACTTTGTTTAATTCCATCTACATCAGATCACTTCTTTTAAACTTGAAAACAAAATATAAGCTTACCTATATTTTTTAGTTTTCCTGCAACAAATCGAATGGGTGATGAAGGGCATGGTGCTAGTGACCAATGAAACGAGCATGCAATGTTCAAATATCATTAGCATACAATTAGACAATGTTCAAATGTTCACATGGACATGTGATATGATTTATTAAAATATGATTGGACCATACATCATACACATCACATTTATTTGTGAGGTAATGAATTAGTAGCCCGATTCTCTCAGGGTGCTTGTTTGGGGAACTTATGGTATTCAAGCTAATTAGCTGTTGAAGTCATTTTATGATGGCGCTTATTTACATAGTGATGTCAGTTAAACTTGGCATTTTCCATCAAAACATTACAATTCAAAAGGATACAATTTACTGTATTATGATTTTGCAGCCATTTGAACTGAATGCACACATAATTTTTTCCTGTGGTTCAAGTTACATTTTGACCTAAGCAGGTCCCACAGCAAATAGGCATGGAGGTATAGTGGTCTAAGACTTTGACTCATAATAGGCTATTCCAGTTGAAATCCACACTCCCGCCTGTGGAAGATTTTGGAAATATCTTCCACAGGGGGAGTATGATTTTCAAATGTAATTAGTCAGAATAGTCATTTTGAAACCCATACTCCCTCTGTATTATGGCTTTACCTATATCTTCCACAACTGGAGTGAGTATTTCAAATGGAAGTTACCCAATTGTCTATTATATTCAAAACTTATACTCCCTCTGTGGGTAAATCTTCCACAGGGGTAACTAGTGTGGATTTTAAATGTAGCTCCAGATTGTGGGTTCGAATATATGCATAGCCAACATGTTGTGCACTTGGGCACGGCTCTTCACCCCATAGTCTTGCCTCTCCCCCAGTCAGGTGTACAAATGGGTATCTGCTTTTATACTACACTTGGTTTCATAGAAGAACGGGCCACGGCAGTCCCTTGCTCAGATTGACGGGAGCGCCCTGTTAATGAGCGATATATGCAGAGCTCAAAATGTAAACAAGTGCCGTTCTTCTTTGGCAGAAACTGTAATGTATCACTTGTGTTTTTATTCCCTTTGCTTATTTGTACAGAGAGAAGAAAGAGATGATTCTTTCTCCAAGGCATACCTAAAAAGTGTGAAGGTAAGTTGAAAATGTGCTTGGTCTTTCTTATTCTATTTCATTTGTATTATTTTTGAACTTTTTGCCTCTTTATCTACAGTTTTAAGAGATGTAAGTCTTACGGATTTCTTGAAATGGGGCACCCAAACAAATTCTGGAAACATGCCCTTTATCTAATGTCAATTCATTTTAAGTCGCTGGTAACCAGCAGGGGTAGCACTGGCAGGTTAAAACAAGGGGTCATGGATGACCCCTTAACTGACTTAAAATAAAAAACTTAGGGGTCAAGTGAACAATTCTCATGACGTGACTATGCTTATGCTCCCCAACCTCTGGACCCCACAAGGTATTTATATTTGGATTTTTCATATTTCTTTAATTGATTTTTGATTTTATCTATTTCATTAAAAAATGTATTTGTTTTTGTTCTTTGTTTTACTATTATTTATATTACTTGTGCATTTTCTTATTTTATTTTATTTCATGATTTGGATTTTTCATGTTTACTTGGTTTTTGATTTTATCTAGTTTATTAAAATGTATTTGTTTTATTCTTTGTTTTACTCTTATTTAGTAATTTTGGATTTTCTTATTTTATTTTATTTGGATCTTTCATAATTTCTTTTTTATTTCATTTTTTATTTTATCTATTTCATTAAAATTTATTTGATTTATATTTTTGTTTTACTGTTATTTATATTAATTTTGCATTTTTTAATTTTATTTATTAATTATTGGGTTTTTATTTTCATTATTTATCTCTTTAATATTATTTAATTTAATTTATTTACTACTCCTGATATAATTATGAATATTCATTAGCTGTTAGCATTTAATGAACCAATCGCTGCCCGTTATTGAGCAATGGCATACAGGCTTGATATAGCAAGTACGAAAATTTCTCCACTCAGTCCAATTTTTTCTTTTTTTTAGCGTACCTATTTTGCTCGGATTTGGCCATTTGGAGCAACAAAACAGTCTTATTTTAACAGATTTATGTCAAATATACTATATCCTATGCTCTTATGAAACATGAAAAAGGTTTCTTTTGTTAAAGTTATGAAAATTTATCAATTCCCGGCGACCATTATTTTTGTGTGTGTGTGTGAAGATCGGAACATTTATCATTTTCCGGTGACAATTTTGCTTGTAAATTGCTATGTAATTTCCATCAATTTACTAACAAAACTTGGTGATCTTAGCAAATTCAACCATAAAGTCATCATTGCTGATTCTTAATCTACTGTAAAATCAAGTGCGTTTGTCAATATTGATGAAAACCAAGCTAAGAATGACGATAGTTTCGACAAGGTTTCATTGTTTACATGTTTTATTTGATGTAGTCGACCGGAAAGTCTGCATCATTCTTTGATGCACAGGTTTTACTGAAACAAACTTTTGTGCGTCAGAAGCTTCAGAAACGCGTCTATGACGCAATGACACAGATTAGTGCGACCCTTGGTAACCAGTAATGAAAAGAACAGATTAACTTTATCATGTTTGTCTCCCTATGCATGAGTGCGTATATTTATGGCCTTTACAATATTTTCTTATGTTCTTGGTTAGGTATGGGGTATTATTAAAATAAGAAATGATTAAATGAAATCCTAGCACAAATAAATCGTCTTCATTCAATTGTGCTCTCTTTAAAGCAAGGAGAAATAGATTGTCAACTTTCAACATGGGAACACGTTATGAAGTATCTATAATTAGTGAAAAGATGTAGCTCAATGACGGCCAACAAAAAAGAAATTGTCTATAGTAGGCCCTATACGAGAAACAAGATTTTCTCTCTGAATTGGCCGTATTTTTATGTGTAAGAAAATCAATTGCATTATCGTGTTCACTCTAGCGTAAGTTTGGGCCCTATTTGATTCATTGGAACGTTCGACAGGACCCCCCGCGACTGTCAAGGTAAAATGAATCAAGTATAATCTTTTTTTTTTCTTGTGATAAAATTTTCAAAGTATAAGGAGGGTATTTAAATCTAAACAGGAACAAAAAACCTCCACATTTTTGTAAAGCGGTGTGATAATCCTTTAACCCCTGACGAGCCCCCAGCGCTCAGCCACAAGGTTGTTTCTTAGAAAATGGATCTGTTGATTTTGATTGTTCAGTAGTTGTATTTATTTGTTTCAACTTTTCATGAAAATTCCGTGAGAAATCAGCCATTTAAAACATTATTTATGATCATGATTTCTTTCAGGAAGCATTGAAGGACGATTTACCCAAATACATAGAATTCCTAAGAGTATTGAATAACTTCACAGATGAGGAGGAGCCAGATATGGTGAAGGTAAAATCCTTCGATAACATTTTTCAATTTTTCTATCAGGGTCCATAAAGTGCTGTAAAGAAGGATATTGTTGTGGGATAATTTTTCATGATTTCATGAATCTGAACATTTTTTGCAGGGTCTTAATTTCACTGATACTTCTAATCCCTAAAACACTCTCATATGGGCCAAAATATTTTGCAGCTTCTTATATACATTGGCAATACAACCTGGTGAAATTGGGCTATTCCATTTAAAATCCACACTATCCCTGTGGAAGATTTTGGAAATATCTTCCACAGGGGGAGTGTGAATTTCAAATGGAATGAATAGCAGCTCCATTTGAAACTTGCCATCCCTCTTTGGAAGATTCAGGTTGAATCTTTCTCAGAGGGTGTATGAAATTCAAATGGTGCTGCCTAATGTGTTTATTCTATTTAAAATTCATACTCCCCCTGTGGAAGATATTTCCAAAATCTTCCACAGGGATAGTGTGGAATTTAAATGAAATAGCCCATTGTTTACCATGTAGTGGTTCGAGGGAGCTGAATAATGTTATGGTTTGTTCAAAAATGGAGTGAATAACATCATTCATCAAGGTGTAGTGAAATAGTGTTTTGATCCCATTTTTTGTACCGAAAGGACAGTTTTCATCAGGGGCGTAGCCAGCTTTCTTGGTCGGGGGGTGCAAAATAAATTTTCGGGGGCACAAACGAAAAAAATTGCAGTTGCGTCATACAAATACATAGAGACTATATGTCTCCAAAAATGGCTGCATTGGGATGATGTGCACGCGTAGTGCGGAAAAATTTGGTATTTTACACTATTTTCACCCATTAGCAGGATGAAAGGGGCTTTATCATTACAATGTGCGCATATTTTACACTATTTTGGCCCATGATCGGGCTGAATTTGGTAGAAAGTGCCCCTTTTCTTTTCCTTTGCCCTCTGATTTTCTCTTTCATTTTTTGTTAGAGGGGCACTTTTTTCTTTCATTTTTTTGTCAGGGGGGCACTCTGCCCCCCGCTGGCTACGCTACTGGTTTTCATACCTACATATAACTACTAGCCGTAGTAAAAGTATTGAAAAAAAAAATTTGATTCTGTTTGGAGGAAAAAAATGTAAATGTGTTTTTCCCTTTCCTTTTGTTGTAGCTTTACTATAACGTATGTGCAGTTTTGGCTGATCATACAGACCTCATAGAAGAATTCACAGCATTCTTGCCACAAGAAGTTGCCTCACAGTGTGGAGTGGTGAGTACAGAAAATAGATAATCATTGTATTTTTGGTCCCCACACATTTGTGGGGCCTGTGTTATCATCCAAAAGACTTTGCATGTTTGTGGGATTCCATCTGGATTAATGATGACTATCATCAGTTTTACACACCTGCTGGTAGTTTGGACTCTCACAATAACTGTTTCAGACTTGAATCTCACCAGCTCCTCAGACACTTGTGTAAGCTTAACTACTGACTGCAGAATTCTGCACCTTGTTGCAGTTCATCATGGTCTAGACTTAGGCATACACCACACTTCATACAAAATTCATGGCACCAGGTACCTCAACAGGCTAGTAACCTACTACGCTAACAGCACTGCCTCATTTCAAGTATTACTCTTGTCTGTATTATCCGTATTATAACCGTGGGAGTAACATGCATGGGCGCTAGTAGTAAATTCCAATTTTCTATGCTTTACCTCACTTGTTCGGCTCAAAATTAAAAGGGACATATCTGACAGTAAAAGCTAACATTTTATGGAAAATAAATACTAATCTATTTTTACAGAAATGTTATAATATGGCTTTAAAATGACATAGAAAAATGATCACTAGGTTTAAACTAATCAAATTGAAAAACATGTCTGCATTCCGTGGTTCAGTACACACTTCCTGTGTGATGGCAAATACCTGCTGGTGTGTATTTAGATATGCATGTGGGTGGTTTGTATATATGTATTTATGTAAAATGGTGGCATCCATACCATTTTACTCAGAATCATGGTCACAGTGCCTCTCAGTATTCCATATTCACAAATTTTATGTATGCATCCATATTCTTATCCACTTACAGTATCTTATTCCATTTTCTCTCTTTCAGTTGATTCCGAACCTAGAGTTTGCCAAGGCTAGGTTATTCCTACGGCAGGTGGAAGTTCATTTTAGCAAGCAGCCAACACACTTCCAGAAAATCCTGAGTCTTATTATTGAATGGGGTAGCAATGAGGAAAGAACCAACCAACAGGTTAGTCCATGGGTAAAGGAGTATCAAGCAGCAGGCAAAATTTCAAGCAAATTCCTTTTTGCAAGATACATGTGATGCGATCAAGCAAAATGAGTCTGATGTTGATCAAAATCAAATTCAGTTTTCGGTTTTATTATATGAGCCATTCTCAGAGATTTTATACTTTGCTGAAAACCCTAACATAATTTGGTGTACGTTTCCAGAGATATGGCCATTTTAGTGTTGCTCAGAACAATAAAATACAAAGGAAGTTGAATACTATTAATGGCCATATCATAAAATCAATATTCCGACATCCGACTCATTTTGCTTGATGGCATCACATATTATATATATATGTGCTTACCGTCAACATTTAACAGGTAGGCAGGGCTTTTAAGCCCTGTAAAATATACGTGCTGAATTTAATTATGCATTGGATGTTTTAAGTACACAAAATATCCTTGAGATTTCAGGTTCATGGGCATCAGTTGGCTCAGAAGAATACAACAAATATGATGTAACTATCTTAAGAAGAGTACAAGAAATATGCCATATGGACTGAGACCTTCCAACACTAACATATCAAATTGTAGCCTCATTGGATTGCTTTTTGGATTTAGCAAATTACTGATAGTGACTTTAAGGGATGGGGTATGAACCTTTGGACAGTATTTATTGTGGGACATTAGAGCACATCGGACATATCGAATTGCATTCCGAAATACGAAGATATCAAATAATTTTGTGATTTGTTGAAATTTGCAATGTAATACACATTTTATGGCAAATGATTAAAAATGGATATTTTTGATATTTAACAGTACTCAAAGTAAACTTTATAAATCTGATGATATATACTTAAAGTGTATGTAGGTCGTATTGAAGATATGGACTTTTTTTCCCAAAACACCAAAAAAAAAATCAATATCTTTAATATTAAAGGTCAAAATTTTCAATTGATCATCGGCTTTTCCTCCCAGCTACATACACTATAGGGTCAGTCCATATCAAAACAGATTGAGTGTACACCCACCCTCTTGGATTTTGCTCTCCTTTGGCTCAGGGGTACCTTTCATGGACCCCTAGGTGAGGTCACAAGAAAAAAATTCAAATTCAATTTTGTTTCCGAATGGCGGGCCATCTAAGTTTGGCGACCTTGACCAAAATTGGGAATTTAAGGTGTCCAAATGACAAAGTGCTCTCTTTGAGAGGCATTTTCTTCTTAATTAAATCAGTTGTGACCCTCTTTTTGAATGTGGTCACTCACTGGCTGTGTCTGAAATGCCTAATGCCAAAAAGATTGATTTCGGAATTTCGTTAGGATTCCAGAGGGGGTCAAAATCAGCACTTCGTACTGTTCAATCAAATTATCTTTGATTTTGAAGGACCCATGATAATGTCACAGTGCACTTATAGGTCCTAATTATGTTCAGAATGGATTAACCATGTGCCAATGTCTATGAGCAATTCAAAAAAGAAATTTCTTGACCCCTACAGAATTTTAGGCCCCCTAAAGTGGTTCAGCCACAAATGGTGCTTCAAATCGACAAATTTTGACACCTAATAACTTTAGGTGTACACCAGATATGAATTTCTAGTCTTTTGCATCTGAAAGAATGTAGTCTAATGTTACTAGGAACATAAGATTTGTTTTGTATTTTTGTGTTTTGATACTAAGTTGATGGTCCCAAAAATCCCAATTTTGACTAATAATGTACAGGTTATGGGTACAAAATGTCAATTTCAACATACCTTTTTTTCTATTTTTGATCACTTTATAGCAAATTGTCTTATTTATCCTCTTATTACATAGTTAACAACGTCCGATTTTGGTGTCTAATTATGTTTTTCTTGCATGAGAAATACAACTACATAACTTAAAAAACTGTACAAGGAACCAATGACCTCCTTATTACAATATGGATACTTTTGGCAGCCATGTTGCAAAAGAGGGTCATCGGTTACTTGTATAGTTTATTAATTTGCTTAGTTGTATTTCTCATGCAAGAAAACATATATAATTAGACACCAAAATTACCAAAATCAGACGTTGTTAACTATGGTCAGAATTCAAAAAGGTCGTTGACCTATGAACATTTTTTCGTCATAGCGCCCTCCTGAAAGGTCTGACACATAACAAACTATACATTTTGGAATCCTCATGACCATACGAGTAATTTGATATATTACTTGACATAATTGGGAGCATTCTGAACATTTGAACCCCATAACCTGTACTTTGCATGTGCATCGTTGCCAGGAAGTGCATTTTTTTTTTTTTTAAAAATCCATACAGAGGATTAGAAAGTAGTTTTTTCTTATTACTTGACTCAAAAGCAACTTGAAATATCAGGATAAATAATACAAATGGCTATAAAGTGATCAAAAATATAAAAAAATATTATACTAAAATTGGCATTTTGTACCGTATCCTGTATGCATGGTATGTTAGGCAAAAATTACTATTTTTGAAAGCGTCAACTTAATACTAAAACACAAAAAATACAAAACAAATCTTATGTTCCTAGTAACATTAAACTACGTTCTTTCAGATGCAAAAGACTAGAAATTCATATCTGGTGTACACCTTAAGTTATTAGGGGTCAAAATTTGCCGATTTTAAGCGCCATTTGTGGCTGAACCACTTTAGGGGTGGCCTAAAATTCTGTAGGGGTCTAGAAATTTCTCTTTTTTGAATTGCTCATAGACATTGGCATATGGTTAATCCATTCTGAACATAATTAGGACCTATAAGTGCACTGTGACATTATCATGGGTCCTTCAAAATAAGATAATTTGATTGAACAGCACGAAGTGCTGATTTTGACCCCTCTGAAATCCCAACGAAATTCAAATCTATCTTTTTGGCATTAGGTATTTCAGACACAGCCAGTGAGTGACCACATTCAAAAAGAGGATCACAACTGATTCAATTAAGAAGAAAGTGCCCTCAAAGAGAGCACTTTGTCATTTGGACCCCTTAAATTCCCAATTTTGGTCGAGGTTGCCAAACTTTGATTGCCCGCCATTCATAAACGAAATGGAATTTGAATTTTTTCTTGTGACCTCACCTAGGGATCCATGAAAGGTACCCCTGAGCCAAAGGAGAGCAAAATCCAAGAGGGTGGGTGTACACTCAATCTGTTTTGATATGGACTGACCCTATAAGAGTATATCGTTAGATTTATAAAATTTACTTCAAGGACTGTTATATATCAAAAATGTGAAAAATATCAAATTTTAATAATTTGTCATAAAATTTTATCGTGAATTCAAAAAATGAAAATTATTTGATATCCGAAAGACATTCTTCATATTCAGAATGCAATTCGATATGTCTGATGTGCTTTCATGTCCCACAAAAAATACTGTCAAAACGCTCATTCCAGATGCCTTAAATTTCAACCAACTTTGACCAATAAATAATCCTTGCACATGTTTAATTTACTCATCAGCTTAAAGATTTGATCCTGCCCCAGCTGAACAGCCAACCACACCTGAAACAAGAGTTCTCACTACTATTTCCTGATAACATCCCACCAGAGAGTCACATGATGGACTTTGAGTATATCACACTGGGAGATGACAACAAAAAGGTATGAAATAGATTCATTTATAGGATTGTACATTTAAATAGGTTAGATTTTTTGATTAACAAATCCCAAAAATACTCACAAATTTTAGACTTTCACCATCTTGGCTGATGGTTTCTTCAGAAGGACCACTGCAGATCCACTTTTCCGTGTAACTTATCAGAGAAGCAATTTGGCTCAGAAGGCGAGGGGACAAAACAGTCAACCGGGACATCAGTAGTTACTCTCTTGATCATGTATACGATCGACTTAAAAGAACTAAGCAACCAAGGGATGTGAAAATCATCGAAGTAGCGGCCAATCCCGGAGGAAAAGTGGATCTCCAGTTGTCATTCTGAAGATGCAATCATCCAATATGGCGAAAGTCTAAAATATGTGAGTACTTTTTGGTTTTGTCAATCAAAAAATCTAACCTGAACAAAAAGGTTCTTTCTTCTCCCTGTCACTTTATTTTCTTCTTTCTATCTTGCCCGCTGTCTCCCTCTTTCAATCTATTATGTATATATCTCTACATATGCATCTCTATCTTCCCCTCTCCTTTCTTGCTCCCTCTCACTTTCTGTCTCTGCTGTTATTTTGTCTGTCTGCATGTCTCTCTTTCTCATACTCATTGTCCATTGTCTCTCCTTTTCCCCTTTTTCCTTTCTTTCTCACCCCTTTCTCTCCCTCCCTCTCTCACGTTCTCTCTCGCTAGCTGTATGTTGGCTCAAAAGTGATTAGAAGGTAATAAAAACTGCTTTCAGTCAAAAATCGCTTATCAATATGATTCCAATCTTTTAACAGTATGACAGCTTTGAAGAAATTGAGGTGTCTGATAGTGAAGAAGAGAAACCTATAAGAATAGAACCAGTTCCAGCTAAACAGAATACAAAGAAAAGGAAACGATCAGATGCTAGAAAGAAACGAACCAAGGTAAGAAACTCTGCTTTCTTGAACGTGTTCTGTTGAATGTAAGGGTATTATATTTGCCACAACTAATTTGTGTTGTGTCTGAATCACTCTTGCGATACCAAGTAAGAGTTCCAAGACTACTGCAGTACTGCCCATCAAATCTGATATGATAGATTGTTAAAACACACAAATGCATAAATTCTTATTTGCTGCAATGTATTATCAGGTCCCTGACAGTCAATTTCGCTGCTTCCTGATGTCTTTCCCATCTCTATTTAACCAGCGATTCCCGCTGTTGTTTTGGTTCGATGCCAGCACCCCCGGTACATGCATGGAGGCTGCCATTTTTGGTTTTGGGGTGCCGGCGACCATCAATCGGCGGTCACCAGCATCCCCAATCGCGCCCAGCACCATGACTACGCATTCAGCATCACGTACAGTATGCGTTTTGAACTGTCAATCACCGGGGGTCAATCACCTTGAGCTTGACAACAATATGATGAAGGGCACTGTAAATTTAATTCCCGTGATTGAAAGAATATTTTCTTGTATTTGTATTCTTGGCCGGGATCACGTGATTGTTGGTCTATGGTAATTGATGCATTTAATAAATTAAGTTAATGACTGATCTAAAAATCTCATTAAAAATAGCTGTTGAACATTTGAAACAAATACATTACAGCAGGCTTGCAAAATCCTAACCATAGATGCAGCAAGCGGCGATTTTTACGGGCAATTGAAGTACTTGAACGCGGAGCATATGCGTGATAAATCTGGTTGAAATCGCGGTAGTGTTCCAGGATACGCAATGGCAGGGTAATGGCGGCTTACTCACCTGTATATTATTTGACTAGCTGTCATATCCCAACCTACCTTATCCCTGGTATTAGATTTTGTGGTTTGGTTACTATATAGCTGCCATTACTTTACCTACTACGAGGTCACATTTGTTTACATTTGGTGCGCCCTCTTTTGTTCTGAGGTGGGAAACTGCCAGGCAAAGGACTGGTTTACATGGAAAAAGTTTATTTTTATTTTTTAAATGGTCCTGGTTCTGGTAAGTTGACATTGTGCTTGAAGCATATATTAAGTCAACTTGACCAATGAACTCGCATGGAGATGTGCAGAAAAAAATTAATGTGAAGTCCCAAGTTCAACATCGCTACGATTGCTGCGCATCGATGACTTGAAGCCCTGCAATGTTTTTGCTTTCACTACTTGGGCAGGAAGTTTGTTCCATAGTTCATGCGGGGGAAAATGAATACTTATATGCATCAATCCTGGCTGCAGGCCTACTTGTTTGAGGTTTTTACTCATGGAAATGTCAATTAGTCGGATCTTATATGTGATGCGATCAAGCAAAATCAGTCGGAACTCAAGAATATTCAATTTTCAGTTTCTTATAGGATAGTAAAAAGCATTTACAAAGTTGAATTTTACAGAAAACCACAATGAAATTGAACAGCCAGTTCCAAAGATATGAGCAGTTAAAGAGTTTTCAAAACAAGAGGGAAACAAAACAAAATATTACCTTTGTTTGGCTATATCTCAAAATCAATATTGCCGAGTTCCGACTGATTTTGCTGGATCGCATCACATTAAGACAATCTGTACATTAATCTCCTGGCTTCTAGTGTTTCCCAATCCAGTTCAGAAAGAAGTTTTGTGACTGTCTCCTTTTCTCTTGCATATTCTTATTGCTTTGCATAAACTTTTGCTTTGGTTTCAAGTTTCATTGTATCAAGTATAATGTATTTAACAAAACTAGGTAGTTGGCACTGATGGAGACCTGGCCATCACTGTTTTTGCCGACTTGCCGACTGATTTGTTGTTAAAAGGTTTATGGAATGATGTGGGACTGTAATAGTCAGCAACTTGTGGATCAACGTCTAGGCATTGTGCCTGTGCGTAGTGCACTATAAGTCACTGCGCTTTTTATTGATTTGCATAAACTTTTGGTTTGGTTTCAAAGCAAATAATACCAAAATGGTTATCATGTGTTCTGTCATTATATAGATACTGTGTATTATTTTGCCGTGTATGAATCAACAGAGGGCATTCTAAATGTAAACATGCGACGTCACCGGTCACATCATCTATCGTATCAAGTATTATGTATTTAACAAAACTAGTGTGTGAGCTGTATTTGCCGACTTGCCATGTTCAATTACAGTCCGATACAGCATAATGTTTTATTGATATTATTTTCTTGTTTTATGGTACATCTCCACTTTCCTTGAAATCTACTTATAACCTTACTCTAGCAGTCTCTTATACACACCAAGTCATTCCTGTTGTAACTTAAGAATAACTAAGTTGTCACTTATTTAATAACCTTTACTTATTTCTTACAGGGTGGAGTTATAGACCCATGGAAAGGTCTGAATGCAGAGCTACAATATGGAACCCACAGCTGTAAATGTAACTGTCATGATGTATCCCTGGATTTAAGAGTACAAAGGAAAGTCAGGCACTGTGCATATTGTACAGCAGGGGTAAGTAATATTATTAGTATTTTTTTACTAAGTACTGAAAGAGCTTACCATTTGTGATGTGATCAAGCGAAATGAGTCAAATGTCAGGAATATCAGATTTTTAGATGTAGCCATTAATAGTATTATTGTTCTGAGCAACACTAAAATAAAATAGCCATCTTTATGGAACCGAACGTCTAACTATGATGGGGGTTTTCACAAAGATAAAGCTCTAGAATTGATGATGTAATGAAATTGAAAAATGAATTTTGATTTTGATCAACATCAGACTCCTTTAGCTTGATAGCATCACATCTTCTCTGAAGCTTTCTTTTCTGAGATGCCCAGCATTATTTAATTTCAGTTTGATACACAATTTTAGCCCCTGCCCATAACAATCCAATATGACCACAAATTTCCCATAGTACTATGCATGGGACAACATTGAGCCAACCATCTCCTATTTTAATCCTTTGTTGTGATTTTAATTGGTGACATGATCAAAATCATTCTTTGGTGCATTTCATAGTGGGCAAATGACTAGTATTGTAGTGCATTTTGTCAAGTGAAGTTAGTGTAGATTTTATTAGACACACTTTCAATTCGCAAGTGTTCACAAAGTGCTGGCATATATGTGCAAGTTGTGCATGTTTAAAGACATAACTTAGATGAGCAAGCGAGCGGGTAATTTGATGTGTCGACATCACTGACTTGCCAAAGCAATAATGGTTGGCAATTAATGTGATACCTACTGCCACTCTATCTTTATATAAGTATTTATATTATTTACAATATTTTTTTTAATCGTTTCCTTTTCAGGTTTCAAGAGCTGAACTTATAAGCACCTTGAAAGGTCTGAAAACACCATCTAGACGACCAATCGGCAAGTCTCAGCTAGATATGTTTGATGACAACAGTAATTCTATCGATGGACCTGGTGGAATGCTGGCATCAAGGGGCTCTGATAGGAGACCAAGAGGAAAAATGCGAAGTGCAAAACGGAAAAAGAACGATTCAGAGGATGATGGTGAAGATGAGGAAGAGGAAGCGGAGAGACAAAGAGCCGTCTCACATCTATCTCAAATGTGCGACAGTCTTGCCAATACTTTGAACGAACACGGCAATACGTCGGATGACGAAGATGAAGAGGACTTGGAAAAATACACTGAAGATGAGAAAGAATGGGACGAGGAGGAGAAGGAGACTGAATACGAAAAAGAAACGGAGGATGAGAAAGAAAGTTGCGACGATAAAGAATCAGATGATGAAAAAGAAACGGAGGATGAAGATCACGATGATGACGAAGAAGAGGAGATGGAGGAGGATCACGACGACGATGACATTGATGACGATGTTGAGGATGATTTGATGGATGTTGATGATGGTGTCGAGACCGGTGAAGATGCTGAAGATGAAGAGGAGGAGGAAGATGATGAAGACGAGGATGAGGATGTTGACAAAGATATCCATAAGGAGGAAGAGATTGGTGCCATATCTGGAGAGAGTCATGATGCGGTGACTAACTCTCCCTATGCAACTAGTCAAGAGAGTCACAGTGGTGAGTCGGACAGCAGCAATCCCGCTTCGCCTCATACTCCACTTTCGGAATGTGAGCAAAAGCCAACTAAAAGTGATATTCAAGAGGAGACAAGTCGAGATAGTGAATCTAAAGATGCCGCATCAGAAAATGTAGTGGAAACAAGACAAGAGCATCTTTCACAAGCATCTCAGATAAGTGAACAGAAAACCACAGATGAGAGGGTTCCAGCAGAGGATTTGGAGAGACTAAATGTAAATAAAGTGGTTCCAGCAGAGAACTTGGAGAGACTAAATGTAAATAAAGGGGCTTTGACTGAGAATCCAAATTTACAACAGAAAAGTGGTGATTTAGAAGATGCAAATCATCGGAATGTGCTGCCTGTTACTAAAAATGTTACAAAAGATGGTGCTTGTACAAGTAATTATCAAATGGGTGTAAAAGACAATACCGGTACAGACAAAGTTGCCTTAGACAAGGACACTGGTGCTAAAATGCATGAAAGAACTGTTGAAACAGATAAATTGCCTGAAAGATTTGATACAAAAGATAAGATCAGTGAGGAATCATCTGAAGAAGCTGTCAGCTTAGGTAAGAAGGACAGCGATGAAGTGCCTGCAAGAATAGATGAGAGTGGTGATGACCAAAGGAAAGAACAGGATTCTGGTGTAGATGGTAAAAGGATAATGCCTCCAAAGCCAGATGATGGAGAAGAGGATGCCAGGGAAGAGGAGAAGGATGTTGTAGACAAAGATGCAACACCAGATGAAACGGCAGAAGCAGATGATGGGAAGGAATTGAATACGAGTATCATTTGGACAAGGTAAGGCTTTTCTAGAACTTGAAGGTCATAATTCAGTTGATAGATATTGCATGGCTCACTTAATTGTCTTGCAAACAGTACTTTTTTGTAACCTTGGAAGCTTTGGACTTTTCCAGATGAAACCACAGGGAGTGTGAATTTCAAATTGGGTTACCTGAATGTGTGACTCCTGTGTGGGAGATTAAGGTCATGTCTTCCATGGGAGGTGTATGGATTTCAACTGGAACTGAAAAAGCTCATAGCTTTACAACCTCAAAATTGTGTAGCATATTCAACTCTAGTGTGATGTAGATCTACTGCTTAATTGTAACCATCCACCACAAACCCAGCATAAAGTCGCCAGTGCCTATTCAGACATATTGACCAATAAAGCTTAATAAAATTTCAACCCGATTGGAGTCCAGATCAAGATATTGTTGAGAATGTGTAGCATTGCTGTGATACTGGCTAACATGCCCCCAGTAAAAACTTAAGGTGGTATTGGAGGCATTTTCTAGAAATTAGGAAATGCTTTGAGCTAATTTGCATCAATGCTAATTAATTATGCAAATTAGGGGCGGCTTCACTATATAATACATTAGAACATATTAGAAACACTTTGACCAAGTTTGAAGGCAAAAGTATGCAAAAGTACTCTGAACATTTATGCATGGATTTTAAACAAAATATTGGCAAAAATTATATGTTAATGAGCTTCTCCAGTCATTTCAGCTCATTAACTTTATTGATTATTGATAAAGAAAATGTAAATTGATATATTTTGAAAACCGTATGTCCGGTTTGCTTCAAACAAAAGGCATATTGATAAGTGTGCTTTGCTCTACTCAATTAATCTGTATAAAACATGCTTAGAGCACTTCCAGGCTCCAAATACCACCTTAAAAATTACCCCCTCCCTAAATTCACTTTAATTTAATTCACCCCCCTCCCCATTATGGGTATAATATCTTTGGTTACCATATCCCTTTATGGTGGTAACACAGTATTCAACAGTTTTATACATGGCAATCTTTTGAATACATGGGAACTGGTGATAAATATTTATGTTATAAAATTGTTGATTGCATTTTGCTTGCTGTTGTAGGGAAGAAGATCGTCTCCTTCTGCAGTCATGTCAGCTGAGAGATCCAACAAAAATTTTATTTACTGAAATTGCTGAAAAATTGCAAGACAAAACTCCAGAGCAGGTATGTTATACAAGCACTATGAATCGTAATATATAATGCCTACATAGATTTGCATTTGTTAGCTCCAATGACATTTGTGACGTGTCATGTCAAAAGGAGACACTTTTGAGCAGGTTATCAATTTAGAGGTTTTTACATATCTTAAATATAGAGATATTTTGCACCATAAGGCCGTTTCCCCCAATGAAATCGGACATTCCTAAGCGAAGATATTGAGTTCGTAAGTTATGGTATTATAAAATTGGGAATTGAGATATCGGCCTTTAAAAATATTATTGACAATATTGAGAGTAGTAATTTCTTTGAAAAATGTCTAAAAAAATACAAGATGCCAGTTATATTCCAGTCTGAAACTATCAGACAATACTTTTAACATTAATAACATCACAAATTCGCAACAAACCCAAATGGTGAAAAAATCACCCCCGGGCAGATTTTTGGCTATTTCTCCATTTGCGATCCTGCCCAAAAGTGTCTCCTTTTGACATGACACGTCACATTTATATGTATGCAGTATTCTTGGTATTGTGTATAAATAAATAAATAAATATAAATTATGCAGGTCTTGTATTGGGATATAAACAGACTATTGGCACAAATAAATAAAACTTGAATTTCTAATACATGACCTACATCTGAAAAAAATGCATCTGATGACCCGTGTTGTTTTGTCCTGTGGATGACAAATTTATGTTGGTCTGACGGTGTTATTCTAATGATGGCATTTGGAATTTGCATTCTTGTTGATAGTTCAATTCTGTTTTAAAGTAATACTTCTTAAAAATGAACATGTATAAACCCCCTGAGCACTCCCTGCTGCAGATCTAACATTGCCTTTGATTGGTCAATTACATGATATCTCCATTTTAATCACCAATCAGAATGGAGCTTTGCAAATAATTCACCCCCATTTTTTGCATGATGAAATTATTCTAACAATGTTGCTGATTGGTCCAATTGATAATGAAAACTCCTTTTTGACCAATAAGCAGGTAGTTCTTGTGGGTTTAAAATCGTTTCTTGATCATTTCTTCCATTTGATTTTTCAGGTATCATCCCGATTTAACATCCTGATGCAAATCTTCAACTCAAGTCAAGACGAAGATGATGATGATGATGCAGATGACGACGATGATGACGAGGCTGATGATGTTGAAGAGGATGGAGATGATGAAGATGAATCTGAAGAAGAGGCGGATTAAACTGCTACTGAATATATGTGACCTAATTTGCATAAATGAGTTCGAACGAGGAAAGAGTTGTATATGAAGTTAGAAAATGTATCATTACATTACATTCTACTTTAATATTAAAGAACATTTTGATACCAATGAGATATTCCAATTAAAATCCACACAATTAATTAACCACAAAGGAAATCGATCCATCAGAAAATAAAATTATAATTACCGTAAGCCCACCCCTAGATGGCAGATTTCACTTCAAAAATGGGGGTGGGCTTATAACCGGGATGAAGGGCTAGTGCTTGAATTTTAAAATAAGAACAATCACCCCCATTTGCATATGCCCAATGTACCAGTAATTTCTATCTTTTATGTCAATTTCTTAAAATTATAATTATATTTGTTCTTAAATATGAGGGCAAAGTATTGATTTGATTTAAGTAAGAACTTGGCCAAAATTTAGTACTGCACCCGAGTGCACTCTTGTTCCCAGAATGTTTTGAAAAATAGGGGTGGGCTTATAGCTGAAGGTGGGCTTATCTTCTTCTTCCTTATAAGTGCCTCCCTCATATGTATGAGTATTGTCGCACTGCGTACAGACAAGCTGTACTTACCCGGGTGCTTACGGTATATAAATTATGAATCGTGCCATAATACAAATAGTAGTTTGTGCTAAATTCTGCATGACTTGCAATTGAATTTTGTTCAAGTTTTATAGTGCCGAGTGTAGCATTAGTACTTTTGCAGAGGGAAAGGGATATGAAAATGTTCTTTAGCTCTGAGAAATCACAAATAATCACCTTAAAATATCCTGCTATACAGAATATTGGTTTCTGAAGCTGATACTGTCAACTTTGATCAGCACTAAATATACTGGCAATTACTTTAGTTATTAGACCTTAAGGGGGTACTACACCCCTGGCCAATTTTGTGCCCATTTTTGCATTTTTCTCAAAAATTATAGCGCATGGGTGACAAGTAAGGTAATGTATATTATAGGGGCAAGGACTACAACTACTGCGCTGAAAATTCAGCAACTCAAGGCAAGTAGTTATTGATTTATTGATCAATTATTGGGTTTCCCTCATTTTTGAGTAACTCCACAACTGTTGTCTGTGCTGAAATAAAATTTCTTACTTGTCACCAATGCGCAGGGTTTGAATTCGTTTAAAAAATTTGCGTAGCAATTTTTGGCTAATTCATCATATAAATCAGGATACTTGTATACTAAAGCACTTTAAAAATTGCTATACAAATGCAAAATTGAGTAGCAGTTGCTTCAAAATAAGGAGCAAACTGCTATGCGATACAGCCGAATTCGAACCCTGCCAATGCGCTATAATTTTTTGAGAAAAAGGCAAAAATAGGCACAAAATTGGGCAGGGGTGTAGTACCCCCTTAAACAGAAACGCTCTTTTTGTCCTAGTTTCTGTTTATAGAGAGAAGCATAGAGAAGTTTATGTGCATGCCATGTATCTATCGTTTTCAATTTTATAGGAGCAATACCACCATGCAAGACTAGCTTGGGGGTATAGCTGAGGGGTAAGTGCCCTGAGTGCCATGATGGAGGAGGAACTGAATTGATATGATTTATGTATAGTTATACATATGTGACACGATCTGGTCCATGGGAGCCAAAGGCGGCAAATTTGAAATTGAGATAAAGGCAAAAATATGGAGTAAAAACAATAAAATACATAAGAAAATACACATCACAAAACCTCATAACTTCAGAACCAAATATGCTAGACCTTTGGTGTTTTCAGTATATGATAGCCTAATGTAACTACAAGGTAATAATTATAGTTACTCAATTTTCAAAAATGCCTCCTTTGGTGCAGATCGTGTCACATATCTATCAATTCAGTGCCCCTTCAAATTTTGAAAGTCAAAAATGTTTGCAAGTGTGCATTTCAACCAAAATAGTCATTATGAGAGCCAAAATTCACTTTTATTTTAACCAAATTAGTAACATTTTTGGACATTTATGCACATCATTCCCTGTCCTTGGCCCGTGCACCGCAAGCCCTAGCTACACTACTGGACTACATTTAAGGAACATTAATATAAATCTGAAATATAATGAGACCTACCAGTTTGGTGCTGATCAAAGTATAGAGAAGGGTCACAGGGTTGTCAGATCTAAAACTGATTTGCACTTGATTGCTTTTGCAGAAATTTGAAGAGGGGTTAAGTTGATAGCCATTGCTTTAACTTGAAATGTTTTAACCAGTGGCTGCTTTGTATCTAAATCAAAGTGTAAATTCAACTCAAAAGATGACAAAGAATATCTACATAAATAGTGGAGTTTTGAAAAACGTCTTAAGTATCAAAAGATTGTTGTAATGTCAAACCAAAAGTATTCTGAAAGAAATAAGTTTGAATGTTAAATATGTAGATTATAGATGATTTTGTTATGAATTTGCAATTATTATCCATTTCACATTCATTTGGAGCAACCTGTATTATTGTGCAGGTGTTATCAAAATAAGGTGCGCATTGACACCGAGCGGTATAGTACTATTGTACAATTCAAAAGGGAATCGATGTTATATGTTCCTTATTACGGACAATGGTAGAGGCCCAATGCTCTTACCTTTTCTCAAAAGCTCCGAGATGATATGGAATCTTTATTGGAAAAATCAAATGCTAGAAATTGTCTTTGCAATCCACTTTAATGTGTTGCATGAAAATGGCAAAAAAATATCAGTGAGTTTAAACTTGGGGTGTCAAAATGACTCCCAAATGAGAGTGCTTCAATGGGCTATTCAGTTGAAATCCATACACCCTTATGGAAGACATGACCTTAATCTCCCACAGGGGTGTTGATTCCAAACGAGGTCACCCATTCAGGTAACTCCATTAGAAATTCACACTCCCTGTGTAGAAGATTAAGCTCATGTCATCCATAGGGGGTGTATGGATTTCAGCTGAAATAACTAACAATTAGTGTGTTTTGTAAATTTGTTTTTCTCTTGTACTGTATATTAAACTGTTTATTCGCTGCCTTTGTTATGTTGTGTAGGAACAAGGAATTACCAGTGACACACTAATGTTGGGTATCTAAAATGATTCCCCAAAGAAAAATGTGTCCATTACTGTGTTTCTGAAATTCTTGTTCACACTGTATAGTTGTTTATACTTGGAATTGTTAATATGTTAATTTATTTTATCACTTAAAACTTTAAAAGTGACTTATGTGCAATGATAATCATTTATTATATCAAATTCAGTTAGCGTACTAGTTTGTAGCTTTTGATAGTTTTTTTGTACAATTATAATTACTGGTAAAGTCAGTATTTTGTATTTGAAATGAACATTTTGAGTAGTTAACCCCATGAGAACTACCTGCCGATTGGCCAAAAAGAAGTTTTCATTATCAATTGGACCATTCAGCAACATTGTTAGAATAATTTCACCACGCAATGAAATTGGGGTGAATTATTTGCAAAGCTCCATTCTGATTGGTGATTAAAGTGAAGATATCATGTATTGACCAATCAGAGGTAGTGTTAGATCGGCAGGTAGTGCTCAGAAAAATTTGGTGAACGAAACACCAGTACTATGGTGAGAGAAACAGGGGAGTACACAATATGATTGTGATATAATACTGTTAGCAAGTACAGTACAAGAATTCTGAGTGAAAATTCTAAAATAAAATGCACAATTTATCAGAATTAGTCTTTTGTCATTTACTCTTTATTGTAGTTATCCATTCGCTACTACCCAGTAAAGAAACATGGGAGACTATTATGAAGTTTCTTGTTTTGTTTTGATATTGGGATATGCTGTCGGACATCCCAGGGTCTTGGCTTGCTGGGATTTGGAAATTGCCTGTTATTGTGAAAAAAGTGTCCATCAATTCAATTTTCAAAATTTAAAGGAATATCCTGGGTTATCTTGAAGGTTCTATCCTAGCCTGGGTACACTTGCACATTTTCAGTACATGTAAAGCCATAAGTGGTATATGGCCAAATAAAACAATAAATTTGTCTCATGTTCCCTGCGCGCATTTGATTTATGCTGCATGTTTGCTCAAGCAAAATTGCAGAAGTTGAATTTCATTTTGTATTTTTTTTTGTAAACTAAACCCATCATTTGTAGTTATTTTCAGTCCATCCAAATTGACCATTGCCCTTTAAGAAATAAAGGGTGCAGCATTATCCTTTACGCAAATAATGTGTCGAGGCAGTAAAAGCGTAAATAATGGGTGAGGCGCAGCCGAACCCATTATTTAAACGTTTTACTGCCGAGGACACATTATTTGCATGTAAAGGATAATGCTGCACCCTTTATTTCTATTCTATTACCACATTTAAAGAGAACATATCAATTTTTTGCCCAAATATTTCAAGTTGTTTACCTCAATGTGGAGCGCCTACGCGTAGCCAAAGCGTAAGTGATAAAGTTCGTTGCCCTGGCCACTTTATTGCTAATTAATGGTCTTTCACGTGACGCGTTTCAACAAATCACAGTGCGCAATTTTGAATAATGGGTCGTGGGGGTAATAGAATTCAAAATAATGGGTGGCAGGGTTGCTATAATCAGGGATATGAGAGTCACATTTGGCTTCGTTGAGAGTGGTGGCATCAACGCATGCTCCAGTGCACATAGTATTAAAGTCCCATTCAGTGATTTGCTCATCCGGACGATGTAAAAATCATCAAAATTCAGATTTTGGTACCTTCTGTCATTGTCCTAGATGTGCTAACATAGCCTGCTAGTGGTTCAGCCAAAAGTTGTGTTTTCATTTTTTGCCAAATTTTTCATTTCAAAAATACCAAATAACAATTTGAAAGACTTAACTACTGTTAAGCAATTTATAAACAAATTTAATTTGTTTACGCTTTTGCTGGGATGACTGAATGGGACTTAAAGTCCTGTAAACGAAAGTCTTTTTTTCGTTTGGTGGAAGGGGTTAAACAGTCTGATAACATTTGTAAAAAAATAGTCAAAATATCAGTCAATTTTGATCTTTTGAATTATCAATATTTCACACTTACAGGGAGAGAGGGGTTCCTCCTGAATGAAAGAAACAATTGCATAATAGGATGTCATCAAAGTTTGGGTTCAAGCGCCCCTAAACCTATTCCTACTCTACCCTTGTGATGCTGAATTTGCAACTTGGCACTGACCAGGATGGTCTAACTGGCTCAAGTCTGATGGTCAGTACAAGTTCAGGTTGGACAAACAGAGATATTAGACTGAGACTTCTGCAATGAGCTATTCCAGTTGAAATCCATACACCCCTGTATGGAAGATAAGACCTTAATCTCACATACAGGGGTCACACATTCAGGTAATCCCATTTGAAATTCACACTCCCTGTGTGTAGATTTAAAATAAGAGTCACCCATTCATGTAACAACATACACCCCCTATGTGGGAGATTAAGGTCATGTCTTCCATATGGGGTGTATGGATTTAAACTGGAATACCCCAAGCCATGCGCAGCCTGTCGACATGAGTAGGGGCTCAAACCACCTGGGTTTTATGCCCAAAACATGAAAAATCAGCCTATTTCGGACATATTCTAGCCCCTTGACGGTCTCGGAGCCCAGGTTGAAGGTCTTTGGGCAAGTCCCTGGTTATGACAACTGCAAGATAAGCCTTCAAGTTGGTTTGGGCCATTCCTGTGTATTACATCAACTGATAGACGGCCAGACATGCCTTTCATGAGACAATATAGCCGATGACACATTTTGAAGAGCAATCTTGTGATTGGGTGATTTCAGTTGAAATCTATGGAAGACATGTCTTTATCTAACACACAGGGGGTGTCGATTTAAAGTGGAGCCCTTTTACATGTTTATCTCCCACACAGGGAATGTAGGTTGGTTTCTATCCATTCAGGGAACACCATAGCGGGTGTATTGATTTCAACCAGAGTAGCCCATGCTGTAAGATTTGACTAACAGTATAGTTGAAGAAAATAGCCATATGAACATAACTGTGATATTGCATACCGTACTAATAATTTGTTTTGCTTTCAATCAGGGGTGTGTAGATTCAGAATCTGCCCCCAAATTGCCAACACCCAAGATTTTGGGGTAAGTGTTCAACCTATTTGAAATTTCTAATTTTAGTATAGTTCCTATTCTTTTATGTGTTAAAATGTACCAAGAATTCATCATTTTTCAAAACATCATTTTGCCAAAAGTTTATGGTATATTCTATTCTAAAACCAGCATTTTTTAGCAGTTTAGCTGCTTGATTTTTTTGCAGTGGTGCATCGAACATAAGGTATACCACACCAAACTCTACAGCACAGTGCTTCTATGTTGTGACATCATTTGGTCAACTAGCCTTCATGTCAGACTTTTTCCCATTAAAATCAAACAGGTATGGTCAGCGAATAGAAACACTGGTTGTTGTTGTTTTTTCAGTCAGATAGGCAGGGACCTGATTTAATGACCTCTTCAGCTCAAATTTACCACAACAAAATTAATGAGTCAGACACATCTTTTTAAATTTCTCTTCAAAAAATAAATATTTAATATGGTAGCATGGCATTCTGCTTAGAGGAAAAGCCAATACTGACCTGTAGTCAGCAACATGTCATGATAAATATTGGGATATTCCATTTAAAATCCACATTACCCCTGTGCAAGATTTTGGAAATATCTCCCACAGGGGGAGTATGCATTTCAAATGGAATGAACACATTAGCAGCTCCAGCTCGGTGTGTGAAATTCTAATAGAGATGCCTAAATGTGTTTATTCCATTTGAAATTCATACTCCCTCTGTGAAAGATATTTCCAAAATCTTTCACAGGAGTAGTGTGGATTTTAAATGGATAGCCCATTATGACACTGAATGGTTGATAAGATATAAATGTAGGTTTTCTCCTTTCCTTTACTGCTGAACCAACCATATGGCCACTTCCCAGTTTTTTTTAGTGTCTTTCTGGATCCCATACATGTATGTTGTTGGTTTGATTTTAGTTTGTAATGAAAGTTGACAACACAACGATCCCTCCCCAATGCTGGCAGAAAGAAGTGCCACATGCTCTCGCAACATGATTGCATGTTCTTGGACATTCTCTTCCTGGGCTCCACATTCATGCCATATTATTACTTTTTCTTGCCGATTTAAAATTCAGCCCAGATTGTTGTATGGCAGGTGAATTTGCCTTGCCATAAGGGCATCCATAACTGAGATGATCAAAAACAGTGGATTGGAACAAAAATATCAAGTTACGGCATGTGATGCGGCCTTGACCCAGTCTGGTCTGGTCTCCTTGCATCCTCTCATCCACTAGTCTCATCAATATATAGGACCGTCATCTAGACCATCATCTTCATCTACAGCATAATCCTCTCCATTATCAAAGTAGTTCGAGATGTAATCAGTTCCCTGTAATAAACAAGAAAACAGTTTCATTACTACAATTGCAAACGTTTCTTAACCCCATGAGAACTACCTGCCGATTGGCCAAAATGAATATTGTGTCCAATTTTGAACAAATCAAGGAGGGTATTAATAAGATCATCTGCAAATACAAGTTTGACCATAAATAGTTTAAAGCCTAGTCATAATTGGCAATTGAAATGAGCATTTCAAGTTATCAACCAATCATAAATGTATTAGATGACCAGTAGTGTCCAGGGGGTTAAACTCTGACTCAATCTGACCTAGACTGCTGCCCTAGCTCATTCGTCAACCCTCTGGATTGATGACTGAGAAAACTATGTGGAAAAAAAGTGGCGGTGGACTTTGCATAGAGCATAGAACAGTGGCGTGGTACCAGGCTCTGTTATTTAGTCGTGATATGGTGCCTTGTCAAAACCAAAGTTGTGAGAGAATATTTTCACAAGTCCGCCACAATATGAACGGTAAGTCATTCAGTCATCACTACAAAGCATAACACAAATACATGTGGAGTGTAGACGAGTGATGGAGTTAGTCTAAATCTAACCCATTCATGCAAAAGGTGGGCATTCTGCTGAATGGGGGGGGGGAACAAAGTACAAAGTATGAGAAAACTGGCAATTAGCCTTTTCGAAGCATGGCGTACACAATAGACGGGCAGTATTCAATATGGGTAAAACCCGGCAAATTCAAAAGACTTGACCCATTTTGTGCAGCGCCATCCTATCGTGTCCGCCATATCTCGAAAAGGCTAATGTCAAAGCTCCTATCAACTCAAACGTAGTTGCAGTAATCAGGAGAATAATTGCTGCTGATTCAAATGCTAGTGGCAATTCTTCAAACACCAGCGATTCAGCTAGCGATGGTAAAATGTGTTGCTTGCATTTAGACTTAGGTTCAACTGGTAATGATTTGACACTGGGCATGCTCAGAAATTAATATCGCTGATGTGGCAGCGACGTCAGTGCATTAAATTGGGTGCTGCTTCAAACCGTTTTTAGCGTTCGCTCAAAGTGAATGATGTCGTATTGGTGCATGCATAAAACATCTCCCTCATTGTGTTACGTCACTGCCACATCAGAGTGAAAAATAGAGCAACCAGATATACACAGAAAATGTCACCAAAAATCAGAGTCTCGGACAAAAACACTACGCTTGTTGCGGCCAATTAGTATGATGATATGACCATGAATGAAAGAGACATGACCAAATTTTTCTGACAAACCTTCCGTTATTTACACACCATTGTGTTGGGGGCAACCTTAATTACGAACCGTGTAATTCGCTGCCATAGCTCACGTTAGTAACCATGGGTTACTGGTTCAAGCCTGGGCTAATTCACCTGTTGCGAATTATGATATGCCATAGTCTTTATGATGTGATCATTTCGATCAGTGGTTCATAACAAAGAAAACGTGAGCCACTTAACCTAGCAACAGTCATATTCTAACGGTCACTACACCAGCGAATTCTAGTTCCTGCCATTAATGATACCTACCTCCTCCTGATCCTCTTCATCATAATGCTCATCATCTTCATATTCCTCTTCATTTTCCTCTTTCTCTTCTTCATCACCTGATTCCATCTCCTCCTCTTTCTTCTCCAAATCCTGTAAGAGAAGCAAATTATTTTTTCAAATTTTAGCACAAAATTTACAGAATATCTCCTTGTGGTTACTGAATGATGTTGACCAGCTTAAAGCCATAATGTACGATCTTATAATATGAAATTGGTTAATTATTTTCAAACCTGATTTTTTTGCATATTTGTAATGTTTACACATGTCCCAGCTTGCACCTAAATGGAATCTGCCAAATTTGTTGTCTTTGTAGGTCAAAAGAGCAAAGTTCGACATATTATCATAATTTTAAAAATTATGATAATATGTTGTCCCATAGAACTGCATGTTAAATGGTCAAAATAACCAGTGGGGTTTCTTTCACTTTACCTTGTTATTTCAACTTAAAATGGGCAGCAACCCTTCCCGGCAGTTATTATTAATATTATTTCAACATTTTGAATAAAAAATAACAAAATTAAAATTTAACAGAAATCGTACATTAAGGCTTTAAGCATTCTGTAGTTGACAATCCCTTTTCTGTAATGTACAGATTCTGGAATTTGTAATTACTATACCTCATAAATATTCATTTGGTTATCCAGACATCTTATTGGTTAATAACGCCAGCGTCCGAGTACTGCACTTCTGCTACCACATTGTGTCTCCCCTCGCGTCACCATTCCTTCAGATGTAGCATTTATATGCTACACAACGGCAATTCTGCAGATGCATTTATCGTGAAAATGGCGTCTGCTGCAGTTATGAGATTACCAATGGATAATAACACACGAATTTGACGTTTTATGAAACAAAATGTTTGACCGGTATCTGTGTGTTTTGACTTTTGTTTACTTTTCCTGTGGGCACTTGATATCCCCCCTCCTCTTCATTTGAGGCAAAAATCCTTGACTACACAACTGGAAAAACGTGTCAAATTACAAGGTCAGTAAGTTGAACAGATTGCATACATGTACATTTCTTTTCTTACCATTTATTGAGCAAATTTGTGTGTGATACAGTGGCGTAGCTGCCGGGGGGCAGGGAGCAATTGCCCCCCTAGCAAAAATTGCCTATTTGGGCCCCCGCTCCCTAGTGCAAGGAAAAAGGAGGGAGAGAGAGGAAAAAAGAGAGAAGAGAGAGGGGGAGAGAGGGGAGGAGGGAAAGAGAGATATTGGAATCCATACGATATGCAATACCATACTATTATTATCAATAAACCTGGCAAAATTGTCTATTTGGGCCCCCCGCCCCATACAGGCTTGCCCCCCCCTGGAAAAAATCCCAGCTACGCCGGGTGTGATATAGATACTCTATTCACATTATAATACAGGCAGTACTTTGATCTTGAAAATGACCCTTTTTATGTGAATCTTTGTTATCCCCTCATTTAATTTTACAAGAAATTAGGGTTAGGATTAGGCTTAAGTGTAGATATTTAAATGTAGATATTTATATAGCGCTTTATGCCGTAAACAGCCTCAAAGCATTAGAATATGTCGGAACCACGTTTGCAGCCTACACGTGGCGGAGGGGTCATCAGTACAACGACTGTGACTACCCCTAACAGCTTCCCATTGCACCTGGATGGGGTGAGGCAAGCGAGACAAAGCGCCTTGCCCAAGGGCGCAACATGGTGGTGGGACAGGGAATCGAACCCACGCACGTCGAGCAAGCGTTCAGATTTGAGTCCAAGGACGTAACCACTGAGCCACCGTGCCCCTTTAAGGGTTAAGATTAGCATTACAA